>NC_088998.1:8010646-8310646 GCF_963932015.1 Anas acuta | reverse complement strand
GTGCTAGCAACTTGGTATTTGGTTTCCAATACAGGTTGCAGCTGTGGTGACACCTCTCATGCTAGAGTGATGGTGTAAAGCAAGGCTCCTTTGTCCTAGGGTCAGAATTCTAAACTTACAGCAAGTAAGTGTGAAGGGTTTTGTTGGTATGAGGAGTCTTCCTGGTTCTACAGTAGACAAGTCCTGAGAATAAGCAAGCTATAAACTAAACTAGACAACTCATTGTGCTTTGAGCAGTGGTTGAAAACTCTGGGGTTTTACTCTTTCATATTTTTTTCCCTTGGTGGTTTGACTGTGTTTGGGTGTGGGGTGGGTAGGCTAGCTGGCTGCAATGAACTGGTAACAGAAATCCCAGTAAGGAACAGAATCTATTAAACACTGTCCTCGTTCTTATAGTATACTCAGCAGCCTCCCAAACTATGTGAAATAAACACAGAGTAAAGACTGGGCTGATATCAGAGATGCCTATCTGCTGAGCCATGCAGGAAACGCATCTTACTCTTCTGAAACAATTACAGTATGTAAATACTTTCCTTTTCAAATGACACAGAAACCAGATTGAATCAGATTATGTTGTTTGCTTCCACAGTGATTAAAATTTCATCCATAGGTTTAAAATAAAATAAAAAAAGAGCTTCGGTTAGCGTTAATGCAAACCTGTCATGAACTGTGATATATGCAAATAAGATGTGCATGAATAGGAAAATTTTTGTCTCGTGCCCCACCCAGAACATTAGTTGAAAGAGTTAAAAAGGAGTTTATCTTGGTTTCCATGGTGTCAGACTGTATACTCATTACATCTCCAGAGCAGCTTTCAGCTTTCTTATGCTGAAGGAGCAGAGCAAAGGCTGCTCCGTGTATTGACACTTTCTTCTTATCTTCAGGAAGGAGTGGGTGAATATAGCAATGAAGCCCACAATTTTCAGTGCTTGTCATGGTACATAGATCAAATGTAATCCACTCTGCCAGCATAACTCTATATTCAACAGCTCAGGAAGGAGGAGACTTACTTAACTTGAATAATGAAAGCAGTAAATCACTCACGCTACCTTATATCACTCTTCTGAAATGAACTGAACCTCTGCAGTAAATATTTTCTCTTTCCCAATAGAAAGACTTTAATGCTATTTTCCTTGAAATGCCAAGAAGAGCGTCAATTTTGGAAAGGCTTTTAAGTTAACTGGACATAATTGTAATTACCACCTGAAAAATGGTGGATTACAGCCGCGAGAAAAGGTGTGCTTTATTGATTCTGAAATCTTATTTAAGGTGAATACATTAAGGGACAGAAATCCTAGCGTGCGCTATCTTGGCAAGCAAAAAGCAAACCCTTGTCCCTTACTTAAGTTTATTACTTCCTGCGCAGCTTCTGCATACTTTTTTTAAAAAGCCTGATTTAATTTTGGTGGTTTGCTCTGGAGTTATATTTGCCTTCTAGGGGCTTTTCTGTGTAATCGTGCTTGCGTACGCAGCTTTCGCCGCGCTGTGCTTTGTGTGTTCTGCTTTTTGCTCTGGCTCCCTAGGTAAGTCTTGTGGTCAAATGGGGAAACGTTTATTTAGATTTGGGCTTCAGAGGGGGCATTTGCAGTACTCAGAGGTGGGAGGAGTGGAAACAGAACTTATTACCTGAACCAGCTGTCAGCGGGCTCCAACAGGACAGACGCAGGACCTGCGGCAGCTGCTTTAGCAGTGAATCTGTGAGGATTTTATTTCACGCTTTAGCTCTGTGCACTGTCCCCCCTTCCTTCCCACCCCCCCGTTCCAGCAGCGCTCTGCTTCAGCCCTTCCCCTCCTGTGAGGGCAGAGCCCTTACCCTCAGCCCGCTGCCCCAGCCCTGTAGAAACGAACCGTTACCTTCCAAAAACTTATCTTTTCCCCACCGCGGAGGGGAGGGCGATTTGATTCGCCCCTTATTTGTTGGCTGCTTCCCGCTGGCAGCGGCCCCTCAGCGCCTCAGCCCCTCACAGGGCGGCGGCCGCCATCTTGGGCGCCCCCCGAGCCCCTTCCTCAGCCCCCCGCCATCCCCCCCAGCGCCGCAGCCCATTGGCTAAGAGCGGGCGGCAACGGCAGCCGCTGATTGGCTAATCTGCATCGCTCCCCTGCCCAATGAGAAAAAGCGACGAGGCCCGCCTTTCTCCCGATTGGCTTCCCTGCTACCTGCGCCCCTCTCCCATTGGTCACCGCTCCTAGCAGCCTATTGGCCCCTCCGCTGCCCGGCTTGGATTTTTAATTGGCTGCCCGCCGCTTGGCCGGCGCCTCACCTGCCGCTCACTTCTATTGGCCCGCCGCTCTGGCCTCCCCCGCCCATTGGTCGCGCCGCCCCTTAAGTCGGCGGCGATTGGCTGCGGCGGCCCCGGCCCGGTATCCGGGTAAGATGGCCGCAGTCGGCGAGTGCTCGCTCCCCGCTCCGTGGCGGCCGCTCTCCCTCACCCACGTCGAGTACCCGGCAGGTAAAGCCCCGCGCCGCCCCCCCTTGCTCCTCCGCTCCCCTCAGCGGCGCCCTGAGGCCCCCCCTCACCTCAGAGAGGGCCGGGCCGCTCGCTGCCAAATAGTGAGCCATTGAGCTGCGAGCCGCAGGCGGCGAGGCGCGCGTGCGCGGTGGGGGGCGCTGCCAGATAGTGATCCATTCGGTGAGGGGGGGGGAGGAGGACGGGGCGCCGCGCATGCGCACTGCGAGGTGGCGCCGTGCCCCGGGGGCTGAGGGGCTTTGGGGGGGGGGGGGGGGGGGCAGTGCCTCAGGGCGCTGCCTGTCGGCGACATGGCGACAGGGCGATACGGTGTGACAGGGCGAGGCTCTACCCGCCCTGCAGCGGCCGCCACAGCGGTCTCGGCGGTGCTGGTGGTCTCGGGGAGCCGCAGTCGAGGCTCCTCGTGCGGTGCTGCTGTGTGTGGGGGGGGCTTTTTGGCGATTTTGGTGGAAAATCCGAGAAAAAACGGCCTGTGGGGTGTGGGACTCGAATTTGGGGTTAAGGCGCCTCGCTGCTCCCTCACCCGCTTTAATAAGCCCTGTGTGTGGGTCTGGGTCCTGTGGGAGCTGCCCTCAGAAGCGCCTCAGGGGTCTCCGGCCCCACAGGTAACGCCTCAGCCAGGAGCCCTGGGACACGGCGGCACCAAAAGGCTTTGGAGCAGGAGATGCAGTCCCTGTGCCACCAGCACGGCTGGTTTGTAGGGTTTTCCCTCACGCTTCCTCGAAACAGCAGCATTTTTGCCTCACGAATTTGTGAAACGCTGGTGTTTCCTCGCCTGCCTCATGTTTGCCTTCGCCCCGTAGGTTCTGCTGCCCCTCCTCACGGTTATTCACAGGAAAGTTTAGGAGAGAAGGTGGAATATTTATAAAATCTCTCCTGTAATGCTGATAGATTCCTCTTATGCCCTTATTTAAACCTGGGGTTGTACACAGCGTGTCCTATGTGCTGTTTGTTGGGTTGGTTTGGGAAGTGAGGGTGCTGCAGACCTCACTGCACGAGGGTTGTCTGCCAGATCTTAAAGAATGGGACAAATCCATTATTTTCGCTCTGCATTCGCTGCTTTTATACAGGCAAACACAGCAGGTAACTGTGTAGGGAAGGTAAATCGCCACCAAGGTTGGGGTTCTGTGGTACGGAGCGTTGTGTTTGGCTTGGATAAAATACCTGATGCTGGAAGGCTGTGAAACGGAGAAAAAAGGCTAAAAATTAAAACAGCTGGAGGTACAAAAGAGTCTTAATTTTACCTTCGTCTAGAAAAATGAGTTGCAGCGAGCTGGTAGGTCTGATACTTTCCACTGGGTCTGGGGAGAGCACTCTAACTTTATTTAGAAAGCTGTTTGTGTCCTGCCTGCGTGGGGCTTTTGGCCAGGTCCATAAAGCTGCTAGATAATACATTTATAAAATAACGATGTTGGCAGCGTGCTCGGTGCAGGGGAATTAATGTAACCCCGTGCTAATAGGGAGGGAGGGAATGAGAAATGGATCCTGCTTTTACCCACATCAATTATTAAGCTGTCTCGGCATGATGTATTCAGCTGGGTGGCGAACTCGCTGCCTCCTGGCCGGTCCCTGAGGCTGCTGGCCCGCTGTGGCACCTGGCTCTTAAAATCTCTCCTCTCTGAAGTCTTGCAGTGCAGAAGAGTTGTCATTCCTGCTTTCATCTGCCTCGAGCGACAGGCGCTTTCCCTGCGACCAGCTGAAAATCAGTCAGTGCGGATTCCTGTCTGGCAGACGAAGCCCTCTTCTCGGGCTTTTGCTTGTGATTGTGGAAGGGACGGGTGCCTGCAGGAGGGTGCTCGTCCTTCCCGTCCCCGTCTGGTGTTCCCTTGTCGGCTGTGGTGTTCCAGGCACTCCAAGCACCCGTCCTCAGCGCTCAGTCTTCAGGGCTTTCTGCAATGTCAGCTTTCAGCGAGAGCTGCTGAGAAACAGCAGATAAACGCTGTGGTGGGATTGCCCGCAAATGGTCTGAGCGGTGTTTTTGGGACCTAACGGGAAATATTGATGGAAAACGTCAAAATCAAACCTAGAGAGAAGAAACTCTCACTGCAGCGTTACCTGACAGGGCGTTAAACCATGCTGCTTAAGAGGGGGGGCTCTAAAAATGCTCTCACTTTGGGAAACGGTTGGTCCTGGTGCTTTTCTTAGCAGCAACTGTGCTTTTTTGTGAGATCTGGCATCGAGTGGGGCCTCTGGCACTAGGTAGGCAGGGATAATGCTGCTTCTGTCTATTTTCCAGTAATGAGCTGGTGATGGCAGCAGGATTGTTATGTCCTTTATGGGTATGTAAAAGCCATACTCCAAATGTGCCTAATTGCTCTTTGAACCTATTTCCGCTTTGGATCTCTACCCTTGGCGCTGAGCTTTGTGATTTAATGGTGTTTCTTCTCTGCTTTTAAGTCCCCTGCTCAGTAATTCCACTGAACGCTCGCTATTTCATGTTCAGTGAGAGGTGACAAACGTTTGCTGTCCCTTTCCCTGTGTCATTCGCGATTTTACAGAACTGCTGTATTCTCATTTTCCCTTTTCAGCTGAAAATCTGAGTTACTCGATATTTTCTGAGCGGCTGCGGTGCCGTTCCTGCTGTCTTCGTCTCCTTTCTGTTTGCCTTTCCTGTGTTTATTGCTCCTTTTTCAGATGGCGCGGCAAGAATCACGGAATGAATTTGTGGTAGTGCTGTAACGGTAACTTTTGTTCTGCTCTTAAAAACGTTCTTCTTGGCTCATTACTGCGGAGCATTGGATGCTGCTCTGGAGGTATTGTGCTTACACGAAGCCAGAGATGACTTTTTATTTTTTATTTTGAATAGTTAAACTAAGTCCCATCACCAGGGCTGTGTAATTAGGGCTGTTTTTTCCCATACGCATTACTTTGCATGGCATGACTTGGTGCTGCAGGCTTAAAACTCATCTTCAGGGACTTCCTGTCTGTAGGGTGAGTTTCACTGGAGAGACACCGAGTTCCTGCTCTGTTTGTTTTTTTTTTTTCTTCTCCAAATAATAATAATAAAACACAACACAACTCCTCTCCTCAGTGCAGCTGGGATTCTTAAAGCTCTGTGACCTTCTGAGCCTTCTCACCTCGGACAAACTCTGCAAGGAGAGAACCCTGGAGAGGCAAAGCCCTTCTCTGCAGGGCGACAGAGTCTTCCTCATGTGTCGGAGGATTTCTAAGATGAGGCAGAGCTGGAGAGGCAAGTGTGCACCATTCCTGATGAGAGAAATGATGTGTCAGAGCAAAGGAGCTCGCTCTGTCGTGTATTTCGTGCTCAGTCCTCGGCTGTTCAGCCTCAGCCTGGTCTGCCAGCCCTCGCTGTGACTTCTGAAGGTGCTGGCTGCCCAGCTGGGGCTTGTTTCCCACCTCAGCAATATCTGGTGAAAGAAGCTGGGATGTTTGGCTTCTTCAGAGCTGCGTCGGGTGTTTCATCTCCCAGCAGAAGCTTCAAGTCTGCGCTCCGCGGGCTGGAATTTCAAGCTTCCTGAAGATATTTTTGTTTCCCAGCTTGTGCTATCGGGATACGTGTGAGGAGAGGAAATGCCGACCTGTCAGGAGTATCTGCTGGTGTAAACAGGCGTGAAACGAGGAGGCTGTCCTTGTGTGTGCACCTCGACACAAAGTATGGGCAGCGACAGCGCCGCAGAGAGATGTTTCAGTAGGAAGCGGCGGTGGCAGAGCCAGACCTTGTGGCAGGATGTGGGTAGCGCTGCCGATTCATATTTCTGGTGTGTACAGGTTGAGCTGGTGTGGTTAAACCTTGTGCATTTCCCCTAAAAGGTTGCTGGGGGAAATGCTGAATTAGAGCAGAAGTAGGAGCTGAATGGAGGCTGAAACAACAGCGTGCCTCTGATCTGCGGGTGCTGGTTCATCCGTTTATCTCTTGAAACCCTAAAATGAGGTGGTTGGGCTCTCTGCTTTGCGTCTTCATGCCCAAATAATGCCCTGCCCGGGGAAGGCTGGACTTGAAATAAGCAGAAGTAAAACAAACAAACAAAAATAACCCGGACTGTCCATCACACAGATCTTTCTCTTGCAATTTCCAGAGGTTTGGGTGCTTTTGGTGGGCTCTGTTCTCACTGCTTGTAGGAATTGCTTCCTATTTTAAAGACCAAGCAAAATGAAGAAATAAATAACTTTATAGAAGGGTAGAGGGGAACCTGCTGCTGGGTCTGAGTGGACTTAGGGCTGCCAGCCCTCCTGCTTGCTCTGCCTTCCCTGGGATTTGCAGCCGCCTCAGAGCACATTTATGGTGTGAGTGCCTTTCTGATGGAGTTTCCAGGGCAGAGCTGAGCCTCCAGTTAACGCACCCTGTTTATTTGCCTCCTCACCCAGAAAAAGCAGCTTCAGCATGCGATTGTGTTTGGTTGCTGCTGGCTACAGTGATCTGAAATACCATTAATGCCACCTCTGCGCTGTTTTAAGCGGACAGTTGAAATGTTTGGGGCATTACGGTGTGCAGAGCTGGCAGCTGCCCGAGTAAAGGACGCGGTGCTGTGCCTGGAGGCGGCATCTGGGCGATGGTTCCTGCTCCTGGGCTGGGTTGGAGTGAGGGATGTGAGCTGCTGGAGGTTGGGGAGGGATTTACGGGGTGTGCTAGGTGGTAAGGTAAGGGAGGGTCTGGAGCTGGGTGCTGCCAGTGCTATTTAAATTAAAGGCTGTCTCGTTATGTGTTCTTCCACCATCTGTGCCAGTTGTCGGGTTGGTTATTTCCTGGCAAAATTGGTATAAAGGACCAAAATCTTTGCGTGCCGTGGATCAGCAGCGGGAATGACCTGAGCCACGCTGGTGCCTCGGTGAGGAAACCCCTCGCCGATGCCTTGGGGACTCAGACTACTGGAAATACTCCTGAAGCTGTCGGGCTGCTTTTGATCGTTTGATCTTGTGAATTTCCTCATCGTTTAAGCCAGGTTTTGTGAGTGTTTGGGTTTCATGCAGAGCCATAAGGGGCTTGATTCTGCGTAGCTGGGGTAGCAGCACCCAGCGGGTGGAGGAGCAGCGTGGAGCCTGCTGGACGCAGGGCAAACTGGCCGCAGGGTGGAAGAAAAGTTTCCAATCCGGGGTCTTCCAACACTTAAAACCAAAATGCAACCACGCTCTAGCAAAAACCTACTGTTCTGGGGGGTTTTGTCCTCCAATCCTTCCTAATTTCCCCAGGGTTGTGAACTAGAACTACTGCAAGAGCTGTGTGATGCTGCTGGTTCCCAAATCTAACACAGCCTGGAAGTGAAGAGGAATCTGCACGCTGTACCTGATGCAACCACAGCTGTGAGGCAATAGCAGCAGCAGCAGCCTGAACTTTGGAGCAGTGCAATGCCATTTTTTTTTTTCCACTTGCCATGCTTGGAGGCTGAGGTTAAAGTTTGCTGTGCCAGGAGCTGGGCTGCAATGTCTGGCTATTCACTTACGTTCGCCTCCTCCTGCCTCTGTGACAGTGGAGGATAAAGAGGTGGGTTTGAGGTGCCTCTTGTCCTCTTGGGAGGTCCTGGCCCTGCTCCCCAGTTCCCCCTGGACATTTTCTAGTCAGGGTGGAGGCCCAAAGGCTCTCCTGTATGGAACAAGTGGGCTGCTGGTAAAAAGCAGTCTCCTTTTTTCTCTCTCTTTCATCTCCTGCAATGTTTAGCTGTTTATTTCCTCCCTGTGCTGCTAATGGCAGTGGTGGTGCAGACACACGGTGAGACAGATGAGGGGGCTGATGCAGCTGAAAAGGAACCCCCCTTTGGGAAGGATTTGGTTGGGGAGTGTTTGCTGGGAATTGCCGGGGCAGGGAGAGGCAAGGTGAACGAAGGGGAGGGAAGGAGCCACCTGATTTGTTTCTCTCGTTTGTTTCCCTAGGTGATTTCTCAGGTCAGCTTTTAGCTTATCTGAGCCTCGGTCCGATATTCATTATCGTCGGCTTTGTAACGCTCATCATATTCAAGAGAGAGCTTCACACGGTGAGTCCTCCTCTCCCTTCCAGCTTCTGCTTTGGACACAAATCTTTTAATTTATGTCTCGCTGCTCCTGTGTTCACACTTCTTTTTGTTTTAAAGAGCCAGCTTAGGGAAGGTGATCTCCTGTCAGCAGCAGGAGACCCTGTCACTTGTAACAGGTTTAGTCTTTGCTGACATTCTGTTACTCCGCGGTGTATTTTGGGCAGTAGCTGTCTACAAACATCAGTGGGAGATGCCTCAGAAACTGAAGGCGGCTGTTGCAGGGTGGGAAATAATATTTCTACCTTGTCCTTAGATCCAGCAGGATCCCAACGTGAGCTGGGCAGTGTGTGCAGGAAAGTGTCTGTAATTCAGCAGGATGAGCTTTCTTTGAACCTTGCTGAGGCACAAAATGGGGTCCAAAATAAAGCCTCCGAGTTCCCAAGGGAGTGGATCTGTCTGTAAGGGCTGCTTCCCAGCTGTGCACTGAGCGGCAGGGACAGAACTGATTCTTGCTTCTGTCCCAGGGAGCAATGAGGGACTCTTAATGCATAACGCTTTGTCTGCTCTGACAGGTAGTTGGGAATCAGTGTCACGGCTAAATTCCCTTCAGGAGGTACAAATTTGTGACATTTGCCCTCGGTAAACAGATAAAACGGGGCCAGCAAAAGGCTTTTGGCAGCACGTTTCCAACACGAGGCCGTGGTGTCATGGGAACCAGTGGCCCAAGGGACCTGGGAATGGGACTTGTAGGTTCTGAACTGCTGCTGGCCAGAGAGGCAGCTGTTAATTCTAGGCAGCCCGAAGGTTTTTTGTCGGCCCAAGAGAATAAGCTAGAGGAACTCGTCACAAACTCGTGGGTTTTTGAGTACCCAGCTTGTTGGGGATGGTGGTGATGTGGCATCGAGGTTGGTTCCCAGTTCATGGAGAAGTCCTCGCTGAGCTGGGGTGAGGCGCCAGCTGGCTTGCAGCAGCCTCACCCGTAGCTCAGGACACAGGGTGGAAAATGGCTTCGTCTGAAATGGGACCGAGTGTGAAGGAGTCAGAGGATCAGCACCAGCTGGGAATTCGGTCACAGCAGCGGGACTGCTGTAGGGGAGGGGGATGGACGGTGGAATGACAGAGAAAACAAATGCTAGCAGGCTGTGTCAGTTCACAACGTGCCTTCATTTACAGGAGCTTCAGGATGAAAAAAACATCCGTAGAGGGAAAAGAGAAGACCTAAAAAGTTTTTCTTTTAGCTATTTGCTCGAATAATGGGGTGTGTGCTCCCCCTGTTGGTCGGCAGTGAGCGACAATCCCTAGAAACCTCTGCCCTATCCCAAAACTTTGCTTTCTGCACTTGCTGTTGGAAATGTTATTGCTGTACAGTGTCATTTTTGTCTGTCTTTGTGAATCATCTGCTGAAAAGCTGTGCGTATGCAACGTGGTGCCGGATACACAAAGCAGGCTGAAAAACAAAAGCTTTTCTTCCTCTGCTAGAGAATGGTGAAGCTGTTGGTTATCACCTAAGGAGCTGAATATTAGAAATGCACGGTTTGGGGTTTTCTTAACAGAGGGATTGCCTGGTAAGTAGGTGGATATTTTAAATAGGATGACACAGTTGTCTTGCCTTCACAGATCTCTTTCTTGGGAGGGCTGGCGTTCAACGAGGGAGTGAACTGGTTAATAAAAAACGTTATCCGGGAGCCACGGCCTTGTGAAGGTATGGTATGGCCCGTGGGTGCCACGGTGTCGGTTCCTTTCCAGTGGAATGAGAATCGTGGGGTGTTGGAGGGCGTTTTCCCCTTTGCCTCGTGTTGGCTTTGGATGTTTGGGTGTAAGAAGGCTGGCAGAGATGTGTCCTCGTGCGCACAGACTGGTGGAGTTGTTTGGCTTCACCTTTGGAGTGTTCCAGCTGCTATGTACGGAGTAGACCTTGACCATACTCTTTCTTCTTCTCTTCCCAGAAGCCCATTCAACAGTGACCACAAAATATGGGATGCCGTCCAGCCACTCCCAGTTCATGTGGTTTTTCTCAGTCTATTCATTTCTGTTCCTTTATTTAAGGTAAAAATTCACTGTCAGGTTTTTGCCTGTTAATACTTTGAAACACCTCAAATAGATGGCTCCCTCGCTGCCACTTCAGCACGTGGCGGAATTAAATCCGAGGCCCTGCCCAACGTGCTGTAACTAGGGCGGGTGGAGCAGGTCTCTCCCAGTCTGTAGGACTGTGCTTCCCACTGCCCCAAAGGGAAGGATTGGGGTGGGCCTCCTGCTGCCTCTCTGGGTACAGCTCTCCCAATTTTGCTTTTATAAGCCACGATGACCCACCAGGGTGAAGGAAGGGGCGGGGGGGCGTGGAGGGAGGAGGAAAGAAGAGCTGCTTTCTCATGTGTCTACTCGGTTTCGTCAGCGGGGTTGTCTGCAGTCTTTTAGGTAATACCTCTCGCCCACTTGCATGCCCTCTTAGTCCATCTCTTGTACCGAGTACTGTCTTTTTCTGCTGTGCTGTGCTTTCCTGCAGTTCTCGCTGGGGCATGGCTCTGTCTTGTGGCTCCAGGCGTGGAGGAAGACAAAACTCCCGGTTCCTCCTGGCTCTGTGGGTGATGGAGGGCTCTGTCTCTGCTCCCTGTTGCATATGCTCAGCATGTGTCTTTCACATCAGCTGCAGTAGCTACGAGCATTCTGCCTTCCATCACACCGATCGCTGATAATAGCTGGAGAAAGCAGTGTGGCTTTCTGGCTTCTCTTTAAGCGCTGCCAGCAGGACAGATTGATGCTGGGATGATACTGAGCTGCCCTTGATCCCTCGGAGTAGAGCTTTCCTAGGAGTTTGGAGATAGCGAGAATAGGTACAAGGACTGCTCAGCTTCCTGCCACTGTGCTAATGGCTCTCCATCTCTTTCAGAATGCACCAAACAAACAATGCGAGGTTTCTGGATTTACTATGGCGACATGTGCTGTCCATCTGCCTCGTCACAGTGGCTTTGCTAGTCTCATATAGTAGGTATGGAGCAATCGTTTGTCTTAATGCTCTCATACAGTCCTGCGGCCTCTAACAGCCAGCAGCCCTGCCCTTCTTTATCCCGCCTTTCCCATCTAATTCTCAACGACTGCGCTGCACAAGCAAGAGCTTTGCGGAGGTTGCTGCGTTGCCATGAGCCCCTTTAAATGCCCAAACAAAGGTGCTCCATGTCTGGTGCTTCACCGATGCCTTTATGAAACCCGGGATCAGCTGAGCCTGTACCACGTCTCCGTTGGCTCCATTGCCGTGCTCTAGCCTCGCTGCCTGGCCCTCTTTCCAGCACTAATCATGAAAGCATCGCACCATGCCTTGGCACACCAGCATCTGCAGCATGGGGATTGCTACAGTTGGTCAAACTGATTTTGTTTTGCTTGAGCAGTAGATAATACAGACGTGTTTAGCTGTCTGACTTGCAGGATTCAGTTACATTAACGTGATGAATAAGGAGGATGAAGTTTTGATGATTTTTTTTTTTCCTTTAGTAGACAACATAATGAGCTCCAGTGGTTGGAAACCAGACAGGTTCAGACTAGAAATCAGGCCATGTTTTCCCCAGAAAAGTAATTACCTGTTGGCACAGCTGACTGTGTACTAGAGCTGATTCCTTATTACTGGGTATTTTTAAAATTGTCAGGACAATTTCATAAAAGATGGTTGGTCTGGTTCAAATAAAAAGTAATTTGAGGAAATTCATTGGCCTGTGCAAGGGAGAAGGCCAGCTAAGATGATCTTAATGGCCATGATAAATGGGTGAAAAGAAATTTGAATGTGACTCATGTAGCTTTTGTGCAGGGATAACTTAAAACTCGTTAGTACAGCTTTCTGGCTGGCTGCAGTCACAGTAGCTGCTCTGTAGTAGTGCAGCCTTTGTGTTGTCACGCTTCAGAGCTGCAACATCAAGGCAAAGATGCTGTCTGTTCTTAAAAGTTTTTAAGCTCCAGCTGTGGTGGTTTGGGGGGGACTTTTCCTGCTGCTGGCTTTGGAGAAGTCTCTTGTGGGAACCAAGGGCAGCAGTTCTTCAGCTAATCCAAAGATATGCGAAGAGGAACGTGGAGGATTATTGAGTTAAACTCAAATTAGAAGTGCCCTAAGCTGAAACTGCTGTAGCAGGGAAGACTGTTTCCCAATTTTTCCCCCTTTTTATTTTTAATAATGAAAACTTAAGTCAAACATCCACTTCTAACATCTGGAGGATAACTTCTTCAGAACTTTGAAGGGTCCACTGAGACATCAGCCCTTGAATCACGCCTCCTTTGGCTTTAAAGTCTATCTGGTGACTTTTCTCTTCCGCTGCAGGGTTTATTTGCTTTACCACACCTGGAGCCAAGTCTTATATGGAGGTGTGGCAGGAAGCATTATGGCCATAGCCTGGTTTGCCTTCACACAGGAGATATTAACTCCTCTCTTCCCAAGGATAGCTGCGTGGTAAGTCTCGCTATTCAGTGAAGGTTTTATTCCTGTGAGTCTGCATTTCTTGGATCGCTATTTTGCTCATTAAATGAGCTCCTTGGAATAATCTGATAACACAGATATAGCACAGCTCCCTGACCAAAAAATAAAAGTTGTTCAGACTTCTGTGAACTATGTTACTGATGGTAGAAATGGGAATTCCTGGGTTCTGTTCCAGCTTTGTGTACTAATTGTTGTGAGCTCTATAACTTGTTCCTCCATGTTTTCTTGTGCATGCCTGTCCGAAAAGCACACACCCTTGCCAGGTACGGGTAGGAGAGAGAGGACGTTTAAGAAATGTGTGTTTTAAGGCCCTAGCAAAGTTGTGGGGTGTGGCAGAGTATTGGTTATGAGTAACTTTGGAACCATAACAGACCTTAATCAGTTTAATAATAACCAAGTGAGACTGTAAAGCCATCTAGACTTAATGTAGTCCAGAAATGTTACATAAGGAATGAAAAAACAGTATTTTTTCTTTGAAATTGAACAAGGAGCCTTCTTCACAAATGGAAGGATAATAGGAAAGCAATGTTAAATGTTTACAAGAATTTATGCAGTGTGGCTGTGTTGTTTTTTTTTTGTATACTGATCAAAATTATGGTGGAGAAAAAGCCTAATTATTTCACCTTTTTCCACCCCTTTGTCTGTTTTCAGGCCAATTTCAGAGTTCTTTTTAATCCGAGACACCAGCCTCATTCCGAACATCCTGTGGTTTGAATATACAGTCACAAGAGCAGAGGCGAGGTAAGTGATCTGAGGGGAGGAAGAGCTGGAGCTGGTGTGACTTGTTAGGTGTTGTTACTGTCTGCTAATGTGTAGAGAGCTGCTGTGGATAGAATGGTGTGGAGTAAAGAAACACCAGGTTGTGAGTTAAGTACCAGGTCTGGAAGGTGAGTCTGTTCGGGAGAATTTGAGATTAGCATTTTGTTTAAAAAATCACTATTTCAGTTCCCCAGCCCGCGTTCTTTGCCAGCAGGTGTTGCTAACCTCATGTCCACACGTCAGTTTGTGGGCACTCCAGGCGTGGTGGCCTTTCTGGGACTGGAAAGGGCAGGAAGGACTGATCTGCCTGCAGAGTGTGGCAGGGCAGCTTTATTTTTGTGTGGATCTAAGCAGAGCCTGACTTTAATCCTGTCTTTCGCCCCCTGATTTGTCACAGCTCACTGATACAGAGTTGGGGCCAGCTCCCTCACCCTGCCCTCTCTTTTGGCGTTGCAGAAACAGACAGCGCAAGCTGGGGACGAAGCTCCAGTGACTCAGGAGGTGTTGGGGACCAGCGTGCGCATTTGGATGGAGACAGACAAGAGCAGAGACCTGGGAGCAGCAAGGAGCCTTTTAACAGATGGACCAAAGGAACAGGCAGGGACCATACCCAAAACCTGAAAGCCTTTGCTCTGCTTTAGCAGCTAGCTGGATGCTCCCTGATGCATGTGGGACCGTGCAGGAGTAGAAACTCATTTTCAACACAGATGCACATTGCCGGTTGGAATGTACCATCATGTCTACGTCAGGGGAGGGGGGAGACAATGTCTGGTGTCATGTTTGGGGGAGGGAAAACCAAAAATGAATCGTTTCTGTGACTTTTTTCTTTTTATTTTTTTTTCTTCAGCATGAAATATACACACTATTTATTTTTTTAAACGGAGCTATTGTTTTTGGGGTGGGTGAGGCCTTGTGTGTTTTGTTTTTTTGCTTTTTGTTTGGGTTTTTCTTTTTGGAAGAAGATGACAAAACTAATCTCCAGTTGATCATGCTTAATTAGGGCTTTTAGTTTTTGAAGAATTTCTCAAGAGGGGAGAGGGGAACTAAGATGGTGTAACATAGGTAGAAGGGAGAGGAAGGTTTTCTTTCCTTTCTGCCACCAGTTTGGGAGATCCAATTCAATTCCAACTGCACTTTGTATAGACGGAAAGAAAGCACTAAAAGATTTGATTTTTAACACTAGTGATGGTTCTGTGGGGAAGCCTGCACGGATTCCATTAAGGGGAGTGTGTGTGTAAAAACAAAAAAAAAAAAACAAAAAAAACAACGAAGGAAAACCGAAATACACTGATATATATATATATATATTTTTTTTCCACTGCTGCTCCTGGTGTGTAATTAGCAAGGCTGTCTTTCTCAGAATCTCTTCTAGGTGGCAAGATTACCATACGTATCTCATGTTTATTTCATCTCTTCCTTTTATTCTTTTATTACCTCAGGGTTGCTGGGATCTGTACAGCTTCTGTTGTTGTACTTGGTGTGCTACCGATGGCGCTAGAAGGCCCATTGGTTCTAAGCAATGCTATGCTCCAATAAGTCAGCCCAAAGCCTTACAAAATTCAGTTGCTAGTCTCTGTCTTAAGCACTGGATTTTTATTTTATTTTTATTTTTTTGTTAAAGCTTAAGGGAGGGATTTTTTTTTTAAGAATGAACAAAGTGACAACCATAAAGAAATAATAAGGTGAACAACTAATAACTAGCTCAGTTGCTGTTTGAATTTTCCGAAGTCTTGTTAGAGTCCAGTTGTGAACTCAGTAGTGAGCTTACTTTAGCAGATACCCCTACCAGTTGTTACAGGGGGTTGTTTGGGGTTCTGCAGGCATAATCTCGAGTGCCAAACTCCTGCAAGCAAGTTTTGCTTTCCATCCTTCTTCCATTTTGATTCCTCGTTTGGCCAGTCAGCTCTCTGGATGCTGTGTCTCTGTGGGAGTGTGCCTGCCATCTGTGTGTGCTCCAACTTCAGTGATCCATGAGTTAACCTGGCAAGGGCTATACTCAACGTGCTTCAGGGCTGTGCATGGACACTTTCTGTATTTCTGGTATATAATGCAGCAGTTCAAGTGTAACTACAGAGAAATATTTATTCAAAGCACAATTGACTTGAACTTTCACAGATAAAGGACAGCTTCTGAACTGGCTCAAAGGTCATCGGTGTGCCTTCGATGCAGTCATGTGAGCAGAGGTAAAATGACTGTCACATCTCAGTCTTGCTGCCTGTTTTACTATCTTCACTTTAAACAGACTCCTGCATTATAAAGCTGCTTGAAGTGAGATGTATTTCTGTTCACCTTGATTTTGATATATATAATTTATTATTTTTTTAAGTTTTCATCTGTGCCTGTTGCCATAGGAATCTGTGTGTTCATACGGAGTGGGAGTTGGCTGCTGTAGAAACTGTTGGACAACCAGAGCATTAACTGTAGAAAGTAGTGATCCTGATCTAGGAGATCAGGAATTAAGCTCTTTAAGCTTGTGTGTTCAGGTAGCTTTGCATAGTAAACTGTCTTTCACTTGCATCAAACCAGGTTTAAGATCTGTTTAGTTGTTTTGCTTTTTTTTTTCTCCATAACATAAGCAGTCCTGTTTCTGTTAACATCTGAAGGACCTGAGCACTGGATCTGCCTGGAAGGTGTATCAGAATAAAGAGGCATCTTACAGCTTTCACAAGGACATTCACTCTGACTTAAAATAGCTCTGTTAAAATTGGGACAGGACATCAGGTAGGCCATGTGGCATGGCAGAACCATATGTTTTGAATCTGATAGCTGGTACTAATCACTGACTACTTGCAAACCCAATTATTTTCTCCCTGTATCTCTTACAAATTAACTTACAAAGCAAGAAAGAGGATCACAGCTCTCTTTCGCAAGGACAAGGCTGAAAGAAGATTGTTTAAAGGGTGACTAGCACTTTCCCAGCTT
Organism: Anas acuta; assembly: GCF_963932015.1. Taxonomy (NCBI): domain Eukaryota; kingdom Metazoa; phylum Chordata; class Aves; order Anseriformes; family Anatidae; genus Anas; species Anas acuta. Next base: position 8,294,135 of record NC_088998.1, on the reverse strand, counting down.
CTTGTAAGCTGTTCTGAAAGAGAGCTGGAAAAACTGTGCAGAAGCACCAATTGAACTAGAGCACAGGGAAGAGATTACTGCTCTCCATGAGGAGATGCATAAGGTACAAAGCTGTTCCTCTTCACGTTGCCTTCAAACCCCAGCTCCTTACAGTAATGCTTAGGAGTAAGAGAGGGAGAAGAGCTCTTGTAAGACTCTGTAATAAACTCTCCTATGTTCTGTGATCTGTTTGTTATCTGCATCTTCTGCCTACTCTTCCTGTACCTTTCCAGAAATACTTGCAATACTTGGTGGTAGAAATTTGTTAGTGATCCCATGGATTTTTCTTAACTAAATGGTGCTGTGCAGGAAAAAGATTCCGGCTCTGCCTTACTATCCTATACTTGTACGAAGTCTCCTGCCACTAGTTTCTAAAATACTTCCTCTGGAATACATGGCTTTGCAAGCAGATGCTTTCAAGTTCCTCCCCTGTACTCAAGGGCTGGATGGAGATGTTAAGACAATAAAAGGAAGGTGACAATGTCATGGTCCGCTGTTGTTGCTGTCCCCACACACAAACGTTCTCCCATAAAGGTAGTAATGTAACTTCTGCAGTGTTTAAGATTTAAGCCTTTTTGTAGCACATGTTTATTGTGTTTATTCGAAGAACATTTCAAAACTTTGCACGACATGGATTACACTATCGAAACAGAACTTAATACAGCTAACCAGCAAAGCATGCAAACACTACTAGGCTCTATTAGAAATTGCACTTATACCCCAGGAGTTAGTTGAATGTTCTCAGTCTATGCATTTCTTTATTTGCTCCAACTCAGTAGTTTTTCCAGAAGTTAAGTTTTGTGTACTTAACGCGGCTTTAAGACTATGGACATCTCTCACTAAAGCAATCAGACAATCAAAACCAGGGAGGAGAATAGTATTCAGTAAGCCAACGCTGGAAAAAAATCAAAAGTATGAATCAGAATACTATCACATTTTAGAACTTGCACAATAAAAGACTTTTTTTTAAAAAAAGGAGAAACCTTGTAATGATTTTAGTGTCCTTTCAAGCACTGCAAAGAAGTTGTTCATCTGAATTTCACCTCCATATATCCTTAAGAATGCATAAAATGATTTAAGAATCTTGTCTTTCACTGTGATACTGCTCTTCTTGCAGGCACTCTGCTGAAGCTAGCGGGATTTCCAGATTTAGATCCAAGATGGATCAATCCCATCTTCTGAGATATATTTGCAGCAGAGCGTGCTTCTGCTTAATCTTTAATAGGCACTTTCCTTTGAGACCCTTTGCTTTTCATAAGACAGTAGAAAAGGGCCAGTTACAAATACTTAAGTGGCAATACTGTACTATTGGTGGTTGAAGGCATTGCAGACACAAAAGTACCTCATCCCCTAGCACAGAGGCTGATTCAGTACGGGGGAAGGATTACTTTAGCAAGACAAATGTTTTTCAAATTAAAAGGCTCCATAAAAGTAGATATTGTTATTTCAGCAAGGTGTGGTCTTTTATGTAGTATTTACAATTGCTTGCACTTTGATAATACCAAGTATCCTCTTGCAGTTTTCAGTCTTATTTCACAGCAGAGAAGTAACAGAGCAGGGATGTGTGTTCACAGGTTTGTAGCGCTCCCACTGTGCGTGTTTTTTTTGTTTTGTTTTGTTTTCCCCACTATCTTACTCCATTCAGGATTCTTCTAAAAGATCAACTAAATCCATGTAAATGATGTGAAAGTGGCAGTTCATACAATCACTGGCTGTGCAGGTGAGTTTCAGTTAAATTTTCCTTTTTAAGGTTTATTTAGGTATATGAAGTTTTAAAGTAAAATCCTTTTAGAAAAAAACTCAATACGCACGTGTCTTTCAAGAAGCAGATCAGAATAATAATTTTCTCTAAACTGGCTTAGTGCAAACTTCTTCATATACATTTACCAAGGCACTTTGATCACATCCCTTGCTAGTCTATCGTCATAAAAGTAGCAATTATGATAAAATATTTCCCTCTAATAAAACAGGCCATCAAACTTGCAATGCTTCTTGTTTATGGTGATGTTCCAACAGTCACATCTCGGAGGGTGTGCAGTTCAAATATTAAATTAATTCCTGTTGCAGAAATAGCACTAGAATTCTTCATTACCATACAGTTTTACTAAATAAAAATAAAAGGAGCCTGGATTCTGGCAGATTGATTGGACGTAATGCTTACAAAAGTTCCTATGCTAAAATTGTATGTTAATGTTTTTTTTATATAACTTTTTACTGTCTTAAGGCCATCAGCTGAACATGAGAACACTATTACAAGCTCCATGTCTTTCACAGAATAGAGCTGGCACAAATCCGAGTAACACTGCAGTAAAAAGGAATTCCAGAAAAGGTGCTGTACTGTTACTGCAGGAACAGTGGCTGCTAAAGTGGACAAACATCTAAAGTGCCTGCACATTCTCAGCTTTCTTCCTCTTTTCAGGTGTTTCTGCCTCTTTAAAGCAGAATGATGCGCAGAAGGGATATTCTGCAGCTGATTTTTCTTTGGCTCTAACAGATCTGATTTCTGTGGGCCAAAATCAAAGTGTATTCTCGAGTTGCTGATCAGAAATACTTCTATTTATCCACAACTTAGGCATAACGTTTTATGCATAAATGTGGTTTCTGAAGGCAAGGTATAAAACCACCTTAGATGTAACGTGTGCCCTGAAGGTGAACAGGCATGTGGCTCTCTGACTAGTAAACAGAACGTCAGCATCTCTTTCTTTTCCTCAGCTCCAAAGAAAGGTACAACGAAGCAACTGTTCTGCTAAAATGCATAGGCAACCCCTTTTCCTCTCCACAAATGTTGAAGTACCTAAAGCCAAACTTAGCAAAACCTGTGTAAGAAAGAAGATTTGTATGACTAGGACCATAACAGCAAGCTTAAACAAAAAGCCCAGAACAAAGCAAACAAAAAAACTACCTTAGCTTGTAGTGGGTGATATACTCTTGTTAGCTGGGTCAGTGCAACAGAAAGGAGATCTCAGCATCTTAAAACATGGGGAAGGGAACATTCCCAGGCCTCTAAAGCACGTAATGAGCAAGTGTCTGTGGCTAATAAAGTGCACTCTTAACAAGACTGGGTCTGCTCTGACTTGAGAACTTCTTTCTCCCCTTGCCGAAGTTCAGTGGTGATGTTTTGCTGGAGTATACAAAAACTCTTCAGACAAGTTTCAAAGATGCTGCACTCCCCAGAAGACTAAACCGGAAAAAGGCTTGGTCTTACAGTAGTTCCATCACATAACAAACATTCCCTGCCTTTCCTGGAGAAGAACTCCCTTCCTCACCAAACGGATTTAGATACTGGTAAGGACTGTGCTTTCTATATTCTTTTACAGTACGTTCCATAAAAAGATCCTATTTCAGTCCTCTTTGAGGACAGAAGGTGCACTTTGCATTGATGGGAGAGGACAGGTCAGCTCCACTTTGGTTTAAGACAGTGCTGCCTCTCACTGCACAGTCTAGTATCTGCGGATGGCAATTCTGTAAGGTCTTGCTGAAAACAAATGGTAGATGCCCTCCTGGGTTCCAGTCAGGGCAAGCTGTCCCCTCAATCATTTTCTGAGGAACTGGGAACTTCAGTGCACGAGGGACAGCTCCTTTAGCTGGGGACTTTGCATCGTATTTGCCTCTTACAGTTTGGATTTGGGAGTGGATTGGAGCAAGATCCTCATGTCTAGCAGTGCTTTCTCGAGATAATGTGCCATACGAGCTGCATTTGTTTCAGCACAGCTGTTGAATGCTGAAATTGCAAAGTTGATGTGTTCATCCATCGGGTTGTAACAGACTCCGTAGCCATCTGGAACCACGGGACCAAAACACATCACGCAGTCTGTCTTTGCTGGGACCTGTGGAGACAATGTAATTAAGCTTCTAACTAGCCAGACAGAAACACAGCTATCAAATGCTAACAACGGTGTCAACAGCAGAAGAAACTGCCATCTCCTGAGCATGCTCTACAGAGGGCCTTTTTGGTCAGATGCACCCACCAGCACCCACGTACTGGGTTCTGCCATTTTGCAGTGCTTCTGCAAAGGAAAATTCTCCCCAATAGGAGCTTGTAGTAAGTCTTGAGTAGAACTTCCTCAGTAAAAACCACAGCATGGCAGATAAAGCTATTTTGGCATCTAGCTCTAATTGATACCATTGCATGTAGACACCAAGCACTGCAGGTGATCTTGGTGTTGGTCATGCCGGTGTTTTTACAGGGTTGAGGGAAACAGTGGCAGCAATAAGATCAGAGCTGCAGCTCGATGGGATTGGTAGCAGGTTTAAACTTCTATGCTCAAGTGGAGATTAGTTTCTAATAGAAAGGGATGAGGGAGAAATGTGGAGAAGAAAGACAATGAACAGCGTGCTTCCATCGCTGCTCAAATGAGGCCTACCTGGCTGGTTGAGAGATTGAAGTGCATTGCAACAGCATATGCTGTGTCCATGAACAGCTCAGGCATGCTCACCAGGTCTTCAATAGCTTGAAGCTTCAAACCTAAGAGGTGGCGGTCTATTGCGTTCCCCCGTATTGCCTGTATAGAAGGAAGAGTAGGTGAGAGCTTGTCTAGCATCAAAGTGAGCAACGTTATCAACTTTGGGGGGACGAGGGGGGGAACATTTCTAAATATCTGTCAAGTCTACAGCTGGGTATTGCCTTTAGGAGCAACAGTCAGTCTTGTTTCAAATGCCTGACAATGAAACACCCCAGCGGAACCAACCTTACAGTTCCTGCCCATGTGCTTGTGGTTTAAGGGGGCCTCATGCAGCTGTCACATTAATTAGCTACAATGACAGTGAAGACTGAAGCTATTTTGATATTTGATTTTTCTTCCTGTCACAAGGGGCACTTGCACTGCTAGCTAGAGAGAAGGTGTTCAGGCAGTGCCCTAGAGCACTGTCAGATCAGAATTAGCTCTGTGCAACAGCACTAGTGGCCACGTTGCTGTGCCGTAGAGATAATGCTCTTTAGGTCTCATCTTTAACCAGAACCCTCGTTTACTGGTTAAAACCCCAAACATAGTTGCAGAGGTCACTTACCATGTCCGTATATTCCCTGTGGGCCTGGGTAGCTCTCCTCAGCAAGTCTGCTTTCTCCTGGTCCTGAGGAGAACACACAGAGCTGGCTGTAAGTTTCTGCCCAGAATGGGTAACCTCATTTTGGCTGTTCCTGTTGGATGGAGGCATTTCTGCCTTGTGTATCTAAGTTAAACTAATGTTAACCTTTAAATTATTTTGTTTGGCTGTGTTACATAGCTCTGAATAGAGTTCTCCATCCATCAGCAGTAGAACTTAATGCGAGTGACTAAGCAGACTTCTAGAAGGGAGGGACTTCTTTTTGGTAGGATTAGATAACTTCACATGTATCGAAAGCTAGGGAAACAACACGTGACAGGACAGCCAAATGAAACCTAAGGTGTGCAATTACATACTCCAAGCTGTGTTTCAGCTTAACCTTCCTATCAGGTGCAGTTCTGCTTAGCTGAAACCAATTGACAGAGTTAGCCTAATGAGTGGCTTTCCGTATTTTCTGCAGTGGAGTCCTCTCGCTCCACTTCTTTGAGATCCTCACCGATTTGTCGGGGTCGTCCATGGATTGCACAAACTTAAGAGAGTCGACAGAAGTGGAGCGGATGGTGTCTGTGCGGCCCAGACGGAACATCCTTAGCGATGCACTCTCATATGTGGCACAGGCGTGGCCATACATCCTGGGAGAGGGAGGAGAAAGAGAATTACAGAACAGTTTGGGCTGGAAGGGACCCTAAAGATCATCTTAATTCCAATCCCCCTGCCCTGGGCAGGGACGCCTTCCACTAGAACAGGTCAGCCTGCTAGAGACGTGTTTGTGACACCTTTATCAAGCTCGAATATTTGATTCTGAAGGTGAAGAGGTTGAAAAGCTATCCGTTAGTGGGCTTACCTGTAATATGCTAGCTGCAAGGCCAGCTGGATGAAAGCATCAGGACTTATCTTTTCTGACTTGGGGAAGGTTTTCCCAAACTGATGAAAGACCATGACCTTGACATCCAGGTCTTCAACCATTCTGCAAGGAAAGAAAGAGGAAGTGTTCCTTCACCTGTGGCTTGTTTTTGTAACGTAAAGGTATGACTTGGCTTTCATGAGGCTGAGCGAGAACAGTACTTGGACCTGATTTACACAGGGACCCACAGCTCCATCATACAGAGCGCCATTTAAACAGCATCATGGAGATGAGCTTTTTTTGGCTGCTGCTAAAAATCTGCACTGAGTTGATGGGCTTATGTCTTTGTATATATCTAGTAACCCTAGCTGGATCTGCTAAAGCCTTGCTCTTTCTCAGTAAAGTGGGATGGATAAGCAATTGCCTCTTTTCAGCACCTTTGAGTTTCCTCTTGGCAGGTGGCTTTAGCGTGCTTTTCAGCTAGGTTCGATGCTGCTGACCCAGGAAGTTACTTGGAAACACCCCTGGTTGCAGCAGGGGAAGGCTGACATGTTTCAAATGAGGGTATGAGTTATTCTGAGTCACCGGAGTGCAGACTTCTGAGTGCTTTATACGTACATGTTGAGGTTCTGCTTTGCCTTCTCTATGTCATTCTTGATTTCTGGAGTGATGTTAAACCGCAGCTTCTTGGGCATTGGCAGAGGAATCATCGGTGATCTCACCAGTTCAGGTTTCTTCCTGCTCAGAGAAATGATTACATTTAACCAGTCTTTTGATGCGAAGTTCAGCTAAGCACAGAAGAACCTGTGCAGAAATCCAGAAGAAATCAGCCCTGCCACTTCATGACGCTTGTCACGTGCTGAAATATACTTCACAGTGACATTACAATGTTTTTGAAGGGCAAGAGCGAAGTCTCTTCTGTGTCTCCTGCCCAAAAGGAACACCTCTCTCAGGCAGAATTGCTGCTAACTCTGAACCACAGAGTTCCCTAAGAATGGAAGCAGCGTGAGCTTGGACACTCAATTCTCATCGTAAATGCAAGAACTACTCTAACCACATAGCATAGCATTACCCTTCTTCTAGAACAAATTCTTGGTGAGCTAGGAAGAGGCATGTTCTTGGGGAAGCAGGTGGCTTAAAACCCATTTCCAAAGCGGAGAAAAAGCAGAGAAGGCAGGACTCACGTGTACTCCACGATGTGATCCAGGAGAGCAACGATGGGTGGGCCTTCTGAGGGAGCGTGCTCGTATACGAGACCGCAGGAGCCGTCTTCAGCAATGATGAACTGTGAGAGAGAACAAAGGAGAGTGCTGAGGATGGACATAGAGTACGTGAAGCAGGAGCTACCCGGAGAGAGCTCTGAGTATCTCACTGCTCCATACCAGAATGGACAATTCCCCTTTTCCTGCATGCTTGAAAGGTAACACAAAGGTCTTGTTTAGCATTAGAAGTCTTTGAGCAGGTCTAGAAGGATCTGAGAGCGCTGTTACAGTTTTATGAAGTTAACTGGAGAAAAGAGTGCACCTGATAGCTTTACTGGTGTGCTCAGTGCCCTGGCACTACAGCGTGGTTCAATGGATTTGATTTATTTAGATGCACACGTAATACAGGAATAATATCACCGTGTGCTGACTTAGCCTCACTTTTCAATTAGCTGAAACGTTTCAGCTCTATCCCATCGATGAAGAGTGCCAAATAGGAATAAAATAACTGAAAACACAAAGAGTTCAGCAGAGATGAGAATCTTTTAAAGCACCACTGCAACAATCTGTGAGCCAAGACAGATCAACTAAAAGGAGAAGCTTGAGTAACAGCTGCTCTTGAAGGCTCTCGACAAGACTGAATGGAGAAGAGAACAGAGGGATGCTGTGGGATGGCAGCTGATGCTTGGAAGAAAAAAAAACAACGAAAGAGAACACCACCACAACCAAAAAAAATAAAATAAACTTTGCAACCCTGGGCAGCTTCTGCTGAAACGGGAAAAGTGACATGCCTAGGGAAAATACAAGAAACAGACCTCCCTATGTTTGGGCTGCCTCCAAGCAGATGAGGCATTGTTCACCGCAGGCAGAAAATTGATTTACAAGGAACACAAAGAATAGCTACACTGAGTAAGCGTGGGCAGAGGCAGCGAAAGGAATGAGAAGTCCCTGAAGCAGGAAGGAGTGTTTGTGGTGACAGCAAGGGAAACCAAAGGGTTGCACGCTGCCAGCTTCCCTACCTTGTCTCTCCTATTTTTGCACTCTGGTATTAGAGAAACTTTCCTGCAAAAGTTTCTGGATCTTTTTGGGCCCTTCTAATCTCAGGAAAAATCATCTCTGTCAGACCCATGTCTTCAAAATCTTCAGAGCATCAGCACTTACTTGAAGGGTTTTGTCGAACCATCGGTTCCCGCTGTTCCAGCGGCTGCCTCCCCCGTGCAGCATCTGAGCGGCCACGCGGCTCTTGTAGATGTCCTCGGACACCCGCGGCATTGGGGCGTCAAGGCAGACAGTGCATATGCTCTTCTCAATCGTACGCACGGATTCCTTGTTGGTCTTATCTGGGAGAGAAAAGGAACAGCAAGTAAGAAGGGGGAGCTGAAATATTTGCATTTTAATTGGACAGAGATTGGAATTTGAAAGAGGAAGTTTGAAGGACGCAGCGTTGGATCCCCATTGGGCTGTAATGCAGTATTTGTCATTGTGGGGCTGATCACTTCTTAAAGTTAAAGGCAATCGAGTTGCTACAGGTGCAAGCACGCTGCATTCAGCCTCGTATTTTCATGGTTCTTACATCTCACCCATTTGCAAGGCAACAAACTCGAGGATTTCAGGTTTAACGCACCAAACTTCAGACTTCAGGTGCGTACCTTCTAAAACAGATACAGCAACACTTTGCAATGAAATTACGTTCTTTAGGGGTGGAAAATTCACATATCTGCCCAGACCAAGCTTCAGAAGCTTTCCAAAGGAAAGAACTGAGCAGAGCACAGCGGTGATGCTGGCATTCAAACATCTGTGGTGTGTGTGAGCTCTTGCACACCGGGGGCTGCACAGACCTTTCAGAAGGTTGTTGTAAGCTTTTGCCCAGCTGTTTCGGTGGTTGGTGGTGAGGATCCCGATGGGCTCTTTGTTTGTTTGGAGGGAGGTGTTCCAGATCTTCTCCAGCTGAATAAAGAGCTGGTCGGTGGTAAGGGGACTTCCGTCACTGTTGTAAACGTCCAGCTCGAAGAACTGAAGAAAAGAGCAGACAAAGATATAATAAATGAAAGAAATCTACCTGCAGGAACAGGGAGCAGCTGCGCTAAGGAGGTAAGAGCTGACCTAAGAACGCAGCTTGTAAGCAGACATTTGAAGGATGTTCAGAATTGAGAGACTCGAGTCCAAATTCCCTTGCAGGTCATAAATACAGCCCAGGTTTTCAGAAGCTCAGAAACCACAGTAATGAGGGCCAAAACAGCTGAGGAATTCCCAGTTCCTAGACGGTGGGTGCACCGTGGTAGAATTTGTTACCAATTTCCAATCTGAGACCCAATCTCCTAAGTCTGGACTGAGAGATGGGAATTGCAGGGACAAGAAAAAAAGAAGAGAGCTTTTTTCTGCCTCATCCCTCACTCACACGGGGCAATCCCAGCTGTTGTCCAGCTAAGGCCAAAGAGGATAAAGGAAGTTGGAATGCATCCCTGGTGAGGCAAACCCTGCCGGCAGAGACTTTCTGTTTGCTTTCCTCGAGCAGCACAGCTTGCTGAGAGGGACACGTGCATTCAAACAGACCCTGAAAGCCCAAGAGCTGCCGTACCTGGAAGTTGTGAACCACCGTGATGTGCCTGGACTGCTTCTTGCCTTTGGCGTAGTTGACAATGGAGTCCCGCTTGGGCCCAGGAATGCGGCAGGATGAGAGGATCTGGTAGTACTGGTTCATGCAGAGGGGCTTCCCACCCATGTACTCCACTGGGAGGGTCTCACTGGAGGCACAGCAAGGGAAGGAATGACGGGGAGAGAAAACAGCAGTGAGAAGGCTGCGCTCCCCCACAAACCAGGCACAGGATCAGCCCTGCAGCTGCTATATCCCCCTCCAGTAAGACCTAAATAGGGGTGCTGGTGGCATAAAAGGGCCATCCTTCCCCGTTCCTACTAAATTTTTAACAGAAACCACAGAAAGTGTCTGTTTGCTGGCCTTTTGTGAAGGGGAAAAACACCGTCCCCTCTACAGCACCAAAGAAATAGATCTGTGAGCCTCCCACATGGCTTAGCATATACCATGCTGCCTGCAGAGAAGAATCCAGGGCATGTTTTGCTGGGAGACGTCTGCTTTCCAGTAAAATGGCACAAACAGGTTTTCAGCTATAATCTAGAGTGGTGGGCGCCCGATCTGCTATGACTTGTGAACCCGCCTGGGCCTCAGTCATCCTCCAACTGCCCTGCCCGCGGTTGGCCCCGAGCCCTGTCTGAATTTGGCTGTAAAGGTGTGGTGTTGGCAGCGTGTTAGCAGATGCTATTTCGGGAACATAAATCATGTATGTGCACTGGAGATTTGTTGGTGCTCCGAAGAGAGGGGGCAGGGAGGAACGAGTCTCTCCAAAGCCAGCTGGAAGATGAGGAACACCAGAAACCCAAAAGGAGAGAGAGAAATTCTTGCTGCCTGAGCTATGACTTGTTCTGTGGGCAAACTCAAGTATGCAACTCCACAAGACTGTCAGGCTCGATCCCTCCAAGCGTGCATGCATGCCAGTGAGTGTGTTAAGGTAAACAAATCATGAAGAAAGGAAAGAAAAGTTGCTCTTCTCTAGCAGTGGTGACCTTGGCAGTAAGCAGCAATGTTGATTACAATATCTCTTTTCAAATATGTGCTGTTTTCTTTCAGCTTTCTCTTTAAAAAGGAGATTAACTGACTAGACTCAGCCTCTCTGTGACAGCGAGGAACATGTAAGAAGTCAGGAAGGTTGATAACTCACTTGTCAATCATGGTCTTGAAGTCCAGGATGCCCTCGATCAGCTTGGCAGCAAACCTGGCAAAATAACAAATGCAACAAGTTGAGATTCAAACATGGAGTATCTGGGGCTGGGGGGTTAGCTGATGAGGAGCAGCAGAGCTCCTCTCTGCTCCGTAGGAAATTCAGCTTTTCTGCCAAGCCCTTGTTGTGTCCAGCTCTGCTTCGCTGATGCAGCCACTGTGGGGTTTTAGTTTGAGACTGCTGCATAGTCCAACCATGTGGCACTTTTTTTTTATGTGACTACATTGTCAGGGAATTCTGGACGACTTTAAAGAAAGGGCATAGTCTGGAGGCATAACTGGCCCTCTCACAGACGCATTTTCTACGATGTTTTTTGATTTTTGTCGCTCTGTAGTTCAGAGTCATGGCAGTGCTGAGAAAAGGGGACTTGTGCCTCTCCCTGGCCGGGAGCCAGCTGTGAGTTTCAAGTTCAGCCCCAGCACTATCTCTGGATCCAAGACTCATCGCTGCCGATTTAGTTCCTGCCCGCTGCGCGTTTCTGCTGCTGATGCAACCCTAAGAGCATTCCTCTGGCACCCAAGGGTCTGTACCAAATGCAGGTATGCTGCACGCCGACACTTTGGCGCTGTGTTTACTAGGATCAACATAAACACTGCAAATGTCAGCTCCCAGCAGGGAGGGAGGCTGTGACGAGCCACATCAAACTGCTTAGCCTGGGAGCGACAGATGGGCCCGCTCCAGCCTGGGAGCTGCCACCCAAGCACGGGAGGAAGGAGGCCAGAGGTCACTGTGACAAGAGGTTGCACTCAGCTGAGCTTCAAAGGCTTCCACGTGGTAGGAGCATTTGGCATTTGCAGGCAGTGTCACCTAGGTTTGCTCAGCCTCTCCATCCCTCGTAAAGATGAAAGGCAGGCAGGCTGAGAAGCTCGGGGCCGTTAAACAAATAAAGCACATCTCCGCAAAAGCAGTCTTCAATGAAAAATTACTTGGAGTTACTTCAGGAAGATACTGAGAAGAAAATGAAGAAGTAAAACCGCTTGGAAACAGAAGTGGGACAGCCTCTGTTCTGTTCCAGAGAGCAAAGAGCCCGGGAGCAGAGTTAGGGCTTCAGTGGGAGACGGGGGAAAGGTTTGTTAGGTGACTTACTGTCAGCCAGCAGCGTTGCCTGACTGAGGATTGAAAAATACTTTCTAACCTTGCCTTCTGATACCTGAAGCTTTAGCCTCAAGCCATGCTGTCGAGCTTCTTTACGCACTCACAAACCGTGCAAACACTTTTAAACTGTGTTTGACGTGGGAGCCCATCTTATCACACAGCTGCTCCATTCTGCTGCTTGGAGCACCTGTAGAACTCCAAATCCTACCTCCTATGTAGATAACGTGAGTGAATATGAGCAAGAGTTTTCAAAGACGTTTGTGTAATCTTGCACTGAGCTTGCAAGGCTCCCCCTCTGTGCGCCCGGTGAGGTGTGTGGAAGGGAGGGGAGGGTTTGTTCTCAGCCTCGCTGCTCCCCTGGCTGCTGCTTCTGGTGTGCGGAGAGCCGTGGGGATGTGTAACGGTGGGAAAGGTATTGCTGTGTAAAGGTCAGTGCAGAGGGCAATCACAGATGGAGTTTGAAACACACACGTGGAGGTGGTTAAAAATTAAAGGGATCCCACAAGAGAGAGAGGAGAGGACTCAGAGGCTGGTGCAGGAATGAGTGAGGGAATTGGCTGCGTGTGTGGGCAGCAGCGGGCTGGGGCTGGCTGCGGGATGCTGCTCGCTGGCAGAAAGGAGCCAGACAAAAAGCAGGGTTTGATTGTAAGGGAGCTGGGAACGGAGAGAGGCTGGAGACTGTTAGTTTTCCAAACCGTAAATCCACAGGTGAAATGACAAAACAGGGGACAGTGCCCTGCAGGAACAGTCTGAATGACAGCAGCCTCCCCTATCCCTAAGAACTAGCACATTCCAGAGATGTTTGTTTGGTCTCCCTCACACACCTGGGCAGGTTTTTGTGCCTCCTTCAGCTGCACACACAACCTGAGTGCCTTCTTGGCTTTAGTGTGTCACGCTATCAAATTAGGTGATCGTGTGCTCATTACTCCCTTTCCCAGTCAGCCCAAACACCCTCCTCCCTGCCCGGTGGAGGTAGCTCATCCCATCTGAAGCCCAGGGGGAGGCAGAAAAGGACTCTACCTGAGCTGCCCTTGTCGATCCAGGAAATCCTGCTTAGGTAAGACCACGCCAGGGCTGGAATGCACCACGACTGGCAGGCGGTACTCCAGGTAAGCCGTCTTCAGCCACCAGTCAGAGAGCTGGGATGGAGAAAGGCAAACATGCAGGTGCAGCGTCTGGTTGTCCCAAGCCCAGGTAAATGCTCTCAGCACGCTGCCCCCAGCTCTGCCCCACACTTGGCAGGCAGTGTTTGGGGTTTGTGCTTTGCTTATGGTATGGTTGATAGGGATTGAGCAGAGAATTTCCTTCAACTTCTTAGGGCAGCTGCGTGATGCTAACAGGTGCAGGGATTTAGTGACCACAAACGAGGTCAGGGACTCCCTGTTTTGTAATCTCTGCTCACCCAGATCCTGGTGAACTTACACAGCTCAGGGAGGCCAGCAGCAGGCTGCTGCTGCTGAAAATGATGCAATAAAAACACAGATCCCAGGGGCTGCAGCCAGCACGTGGGAGAGTTGTGCAGCACACCACCTCCCTCCCTAATCAGCGCTTGGGGCCAAAGTCCCGACCTACCCAGTTCTCTGTTTTCTTGGCTCTCCTCTCCAGGCCTTTCTGCAGCCTCTCCCCGACGCCTCCCGGCTTGCGGAACTCGGCCACCAGCTCCTGCGTGTGGTTCAGCTCCTCCTCGCTGATGATGGGCTGCAGCATCTGCAGGTAGCGGTCCAGCGTCTGCTGCAGCGGCGGCACGGGGAGGTGGGGCAGCGCTTCTTGATGAAGCAGGAACCTGCCCGGGATCTTGCCTAAAGCCGTCGGCTTCAGCAGGCCGTAAGGCCTGGCCTGTAAAGCACAGAGCAAACGTCGAGACAAAAGCTCCCCCCTGATGTCCGTGAGGTAGCAAAAAACCTGGATCTGGGACTCTCCATCCCTAATTGAAGGTCTCAGCGTGGGAGCAGAGTGCACCAAGCGCCACTGCAGGGTTCAGGGCTGCTGGCTGCATGCTCTAGATGGTTGTAGGATCTCCCAAGGATCTCTGCTTGAACTCCCGAGATCCCGATTCTCATCTAATTAGAGGAAACACTGCCGGGATAATGAAACGTCTCCCGCTGTCTCAGCTGCGTTTGACAACGTCAAACCCTTCCATCCCATGCTAAGCAGGAACAAGGTAGATCGTGAAAGAAATTTCCTCTTAGCCAGAAACTGTTTCATTGCTTCTTACGATGCACAACAGCATGGTAAGATGCCCTCGTGCCAAATCAAACAGCCCTTTACGCTTTGAGGAGGCAGAATGTAGTCAAGGCGAGTCAAAGCTGAGGCACGATCAGCTCCCCCCGCCCCAGCTTTGGCCAGGGATGGTTTTATCCCCAGTGATGGTTGGGGAGGACTGGCTGGGATGTGCTGGTGAACCTCCCAGTTCGTGGAGGACGCTGCTTGTTAGAACCTCTATCCGGTGGTGCCGTTATGGAACTGGCCAAATTATAGGAGTATTTGGAGAGGGCTCAGAGCGAGCTGTTTGGGAAATCGTGGCTGATGGCAACAGGCTGCACAGATCGCACAGGGAGCGAAAGCCCCGCACCAGATGCTCTTCTCCAGGGCTGTGCCTTGGCCTGAGGATGCACAGCCAGGGAGAACGCGCCCTTTGCTTTCCCAAGCAGTAAGAAAAGAGGTGGCCGCCAGCCCCCACCTCCCAGGAGGTAAGCACAGAGAAGAAGAAAGCTGAATCTGCGAGGTGCCAGAGCCTGCTGGGCAGGGCTGAGCCCGCAGAGGAAACGCTCCATGCTCCTCGTAGGGCCTGCTAAGAACTATGGGGTCAAGATTTGGGGAAGGAATGTTAAGAACCAGAGAAGGGGGAATTACTGAAGCGTGAAAAGAGAGGGGCTGGGAAGAAATGAAGGGGGTTAATCACGGCAGCGTGGGCAGACCGTACCTTCTCTGCTTGCTTCTGCTTCCTATCCATGGCTGGGAGGACAGAAATGATCGTAAAGCTCTCCCTCGGCCTGTCTTGGTTTCCTCTTCCCCCTGACAATGTGCTGCCCGGGCAGGGCGTCACCTCGTTAGCAACTTGCCACATGACTGCTCTGATCAGAGGGCTAAAGGCCAGAGGCAGGCCCGGGAGAGCCGGGGCTAATCCGGGGGTAATCAGACCGTCCGATTGCATCCAGCACCGTGAAGGCAGCTCTCCGGGAAGCCCTCCCTCTGCTCCTGACCGTCAGCCCCACGCTCCCTGTTGGGTGCTGCTGATTTCTCTTCGATCGATAGTTCTGGGCCCCCAGCCATGGCAGAAGGGACGGTGCTGGGCACGCTTTGCCCTCAGCACGCAGCAGGGGTGAAGGGCTTCTCGCTTAGAGGCTGCCTGCAGTCAAACGGCAGCGGCCAGGGGGAGGGAAAGCAGAAGATTTCTGTCCAGGAGGGATCCCAAATTCTGTCCTGGAAGCAGGTGGCACCAGGGGGTGTCACTGCATGGGAAGTACTTCTGTGGGGGACGGGGGATTTGGTGTTTTGCTCAGGTAAAGGTGGCTGAGGGTGTTGGATGGGAACGGGTCTGCGACTGCCTCAGTAGGGGAATTGGTGGGAGACAGGAGCAGGTTCCCTGGGGGCTAAAGGTGGTGTCCTACTGCCCTCGCCCCCACGCACATCTGATCGTTATTGCAAGGCTGTGGGGAGCTCTTGGGCCATCAACCCTTAAAAAAACAAAAGCGAAAAGCTGTCTCCAAAGCAGGGCACCAACAGAACCGAGCTGTGGCCAGGACTGTTACCCCAGCTCTGTGTCTGAGCAGCTGGGGGGCAGACGAGCAGCCTTTAACGTAGCGAAGATCAAGGTGGATGATCCCAAGCACAGAGCTTCAGCTTTCCCCCAGGGGTAACCAGCAGAATCCCAAACCAAGCCGAGAACACGAGCTAAAAGCCATGGGGAGGGGGATTTGCATCTTTCCTCTTTCACGCCCTTTGCTTCGAGGTCAA
Organism: Anas acuta; assembly: GCF_963932015.1. Classification (NCBI taxonomy): domain Eukaryota; kingdom Metazoa; phylum Chordata; class Aves; order Anseriformes; family Anatidae; genus Anas; species Anas acuta. The sequence continues at coordinate 8,278,161 of NC_088998.1, read as the reverse complement.
ACCACTCGGCGGGAGGAGCAGAGCAGAGGAGGCAGGAGGCGGCAGGAACAGCGCTGAGCCCCGATTTTACCTCACGAGTGCCAAGGAAAGCGGACACCAGCGGGGTGCGGGGTGTATGGCCGTGCCCAGCCCCGTTCCTTGGGCTGCTGCCCTGTCCCACAGCCTGCCAAGGGGCCGGGGAACCCACCTGGGGCTGTGTCGGGTTGCAGCAGGGTTGGTGGTGGCAGGGGGTTCGTCTTTTCCTTGGAAGGAGCCAGCGGAGCCCTCTCGCACCCCGCATGAGGTGGTTTGGGGCGCGAAGCCGTCCCGTAGCGGTCCCCACCGCCTCCCTGTGGGGTCTGGGGGGGTCGTGGCCAGCTCTGCCCTATTGGGGGGCTGCCTCCCCCTCAGCAGGGACATGGGGACGGGGGGGTGTTGGTGTCCCTGGGGGGCTCCCAGTGCTGGTGCACACATCTCCCACCCCCCTCCCCCAAAATTACGTCCCCTCACGGTTTTAGGGTTCCCTCAACGCCAACCCCACAGGGCTGAGCCCCCCCCCGACCCCTTCCCTGAGCGCCCCCTGCCCAGCCCCGCTCCACCGCCCCCTCCCCGTCCCCTCCCGGCCTCGCTGCCTCCCTCTCAGCCCCCACTCACCGCCGCCCTGGCCACGAAGGCCAGCATGGCTCCGCCGTCCCCCCGCCCGCCACAAGGACACCTGCGACACCGGGCGCCGCCACCGCCGCCGCCACCACCACAGCCCCGCTCGGCCGCCAAGGGGCGGGGCCGCCCCGCCGCCATCTTGGAGCGGGGCGAAGCCGCCGCGGCCATCTTGCTTAAGGGCGTAGCCCCGCCGCTGAGGGAAGGAGGGGGGTTTCTGAAGGGCGAAGTGGCTTCACCGCGGGAGGAGCCGCACAGGGCTGAGCGAGGAGGCTCGCTGCCCGCTGAGGAGCGCCTCTCCTGCTTCCCAACCCCGCTCGCCCGCTCCCCGCGGCGCCCTTCACAAGCATGGCCCTGCGGGCAAAAGCCGTGCCCTACACCAAGATGGCGGCGGGGGCGCGACGGCGGCCGGGAGGGGCCATGCCGGCGGTTTCCAGCCGCTGCCCGTCAGTGCTAGGCGGCCTGCCCTTCTCAAAGATGGCCGCCGGCGGCTTCAGCGCGGCCTGGGGGTGAGAGGGGAGAGGTGGCGGCGGCGGCGGCCGGGCTCCGGGAAGATGGCAGCGAGCGAGCAGCGGGCAGGTGACGGGGGGAGCGCGGCCGGGGGCTGGCGGGGCCCTGACGGGGTCCTGGGGACTCGGGGGAATTGGGGATGGGGCGGCTTTTTGGGGAGGCGGTTGGGGGCTAAGCTGTTTTTTGGGGGGAAGCTGCGGTTAGGGAGGAGAAAACCCCTTTTTTTTTGAGGGGGGGCCGCCCTTTTTGGGGAAAAAGTTCCCTTTTTGGGGCAGGGAGCTGCCCTTTTGGGGGGAGAAGTGCCCTTCTGGAGGAAGAGGAGCCGCCCTTGTGGGGAGGAGCTCCCCTTTTTGCGGGGGGAGCTTCCCCTTTTTTTGGGGGGAAAAGCGCCCCTTTTTGGGGGGAAAATCCCCTTTTTTTGTTATAAGGAGCTCCGTCACGGGGTGAATTTCCCGAAGCCAGGGACACATCTTCTAAATCCCTCACATTTTGTTCCTCTCATCCCTGTACCCTTGGTTTTCCTGGAACCCTATGGGCAGGGACAAACCTAACACCAGCTCTCAGGTGGGGAATCATTTTTGAGGGTTATGTGACCAATCTGTAGCAAATTCTGCACATTTCCTGGGATTTTGGGTTCCCTTTCCCCCCATCTGCTGCCGAGTGCCTCGATGCCAACACAGCCCGCGGTGTCCTGGGGAGCTCCGGTTCGGAGGAGCCCGGTGCAGAGCCAGGGCTGAACAAACGCCTGCAGGTTTCCTAGGATTAAAATGATGAATTTTAATCCCAAGAGAACTCCCAAATTCGTATTGGCACCCAGTTTCCCTAACCGGGGTCTGCTTTAATCGTGCTGCTTAAAGTTGTCCTTACAGGAACGTGTTTCGGTTGGGATGCCCAGGGGAAGAGCTGCGTTCAGGATCAGCACACACACTAAAATTTATGTTAACTGGGCTCTGGCAGAGCTTTATGATTTAAAATAAATCATAAAATTTTTTAAATACTCTTTGTAGCTTCCTCCTGGAAGGTGCTGGGTCCCATCAAGCCCATGGGCTGGGGGCTGTGGCCATCTCCTGAACAGCTCCTGCTTTGTCTTTGCAGGAATCATCCCTTTTAGGGGAATGTGTTTCGTGCCTCGCACCCTGAAAGCCAGGCAGGGTTAGTTTGTCAGGGAGGTTCGGTGCTGCATGACCCGAGGTTTGTCCTCCCTGGGCACAAATAATGAAACTGGCTGCGCGTTGTCCGTGCTGGCTCCTGCAAACCTCTCTGCCTGGATTGGAAACGTGTCTTTGGGAGCGAAAACAAACCTAACGCAGCCTTCTGCTGCCCCGACATGTCCTTAGGGGAGTGTTTCTGGGGATTGAAAACGATCCTGTGTGAGTGGGACACAGCGAGATGATGGCGCAGGCTGGGATGGGTTTGTTTGCCTTCTGTCTCCTGGGAAATTACTGCTGATTTCTAGGAGGGGAAGGTTAATTCTCCGCTGTCTCTGTTTTACTCCTTCCTTGCATCTCGCAGGCGCCTCGGAGGAGATGACTCCTCCCATCCAGCAGAACTTCATGATCCCCAAGAAGGAGATCAACATCGTTTCTGACATGGGCAAGTGGAAACGCTCTCAGGTATGGCCCTGGGTTCAGGGAAACCTGGCGAGTGCCAGGCCCGCGCTGGGAACAGCCACTGGGGAAAACCAGGTGTGGGCAAGTAATGAGAAATTAATTGATCTGTGTTAGAGAGGGAGAGTCGCTGCCTGTCTGTAGGAAAATGACTTGGCAGGGAGGCGGTGTGGAGCCTGGCAGCCAAATGTTCCCAGAAAGGTGTGAGCCAGGGAGAGCCCAAAGGCTGGGGGAGGCTGGGGGTGTGTGAGCGTTGCTGCTGCTCCCTGCCAGCGTGCAGGAGTAGAAGCTGGTCGCTATTTCACCCCGCCTAGCCCGTAAGTTATAGCAAAACTGGGTTCACCCCGTGCTGTTTGAACTCAGCTTGGACGTGGTGCTGCTGCCTGGCCTCTGATAGCGTCAGGGTGGGTGGATTCCTGCTGCCTGCCCACCTTGCTCTGTGGAAAGAGCCAAGGCCTTCAATTTCCTGGGTAATTTCTGTTTATAACGCGTGGGGCAGGCAGCTTCTCTGCCCTCTGCCTTTGAGGGATTGGGGTTACGGCCCAGACTCGTCCCTCCTGTTGGTCCTGCTGCTTAGGAACGAGTTCTTGCTTGATGACTGATCTGAGAAGCTGCAATTAGGCAGGTCTCGAGCCAAGCTGTGGATGCAGCTCCCTTTACTGAGGCTCCTGGGCTCACGGGCTTGGTTCTGACCAGGATTATTTCTGTCCAGGAGTGTCCCAAGGAGGAAGAGGTGGCAGCATGCGAGTCTGGCCAGTTCAGAGGCTTGGAGCTGCTCGGGGTTTGATGCTTCAAAAGCAGCACATTTAAAGAAAATATTGGTCCCCCATTTCTGCATCTCACGTGCACACAGGAGAAGAGCAGAAGGGAGAAAGGGGAGATAACAGCACGGGTCTGGGAGAAGCAGTGCAGAGCAGGATGTTTGGACACAGCTGAGACTCTGCAGAGCCAGGGACTTTGAATTTGACCCGATGAGAGGCAGGGAGCTGAGGGAAGGATTTCAGGGACGGCGTGAGCTTCCTTAGGACTCTCCCCCCTATAGTTTTAAGAGCAGAGCTCTCGGTGCAGTCACCGGCTGCCTCTGGGAAGCTGTGCTCTGGGAAGGGCTCCCTCGGGGTGCCGGGATGCTCCCGTGCCACAGCAGTGGGTCAGACAGGCTGTGGCTGCTCCCTCACGCCCTCCCCTCTCGGCTGTGCTCGCAGGCCTACGCGGACTACATGGGCTTCATCCTCACCCTGAACGAAGGCGTCAGAGGCAAGAAGCTGACCTGCGACTACAAAGTCTCAGAGGTAGGAGGGGAGTTTGGATCCACTCGTTTCTCCCTCCTTTTTTTTTTTTTTTTTCTGCTTTTTCTGCTTTTTTTTTTTTTGGTCTCTACAATATTTTTCCGAAGCAAGGAGCGAATTGGCAGCCAGGGAGACGAAATGTGGTTGTGCTGTGCTCGGGGATGCAAAACGTCAGCCTGCGGTGCTCCCAGCAGGATGCAGGGGCTCTCCGTGTACCTTTGGGGTAGGAAAAGGAGCGAGTTACAGGCGGATGGAAGCTGCTGGTGGAAAGAAGATGCAGAAGGGCCGTGTTTTGTCCCTGCTTTTGCAGTCTGGCTTCAGTCAGGGGTGTTCTGGTCCTCCCCGCTGGCTGCAGCCAGAAGGCTGAGGTGTCTGTTGTGTTCCTGCTTCTCCTGCTGCCAGAGAGGGAGCTGTGTGACCTTGTCCAAGGCTTTTTCCCTGTCCCTTGGTTTCCTCGCTGCTCAGGCTGTGTTACCAGCGCCCATCTCATCCCATACCATGGCTGAGCAGCGCGAGGTCTGGCTGTGTGTGAGCTCAGGGTGTGCCCAGCTGGATTTGCATCCCCAGGTGCCCTGCGCAGGGCTGCGGGGGCCAAGAAGCATGATACAGAGCCGGGCTGGGGGGCAAATTCAGCCTGTGAGGCAGGATTGCCCAGTGCAGGTGCCAATTGCCTGGCTCTGCCTGGTGCTGGGCCACTTTTAATGCCCGTTCTCCTTTTGGGGGCACGGCAGGATCGTTTGGGGCTGCTGTGGGTGTCGGAAAGGGGGGCAGGCACCCTCTGATGTCACTGCCTGGCCCCAGGCTTGGGGAAAGTTGTCCCAGGCACAAGTTCTCCCTTGTTTTGTGTTGCAGCGAGGAGCTTCTCGGCTATCTTTTTACTGCTGGAGCTTATCACAGCTGTGCCAGACAGCTGGGAGCAGCCTGCCTGGAGAAGATCAGGGCAGGACGGGAAGCAGGCTGGGGCTGTGTGCTTCTAGAGCCTGTTCTGGTGTCTGAAGGCAGCCTGTGATGATCTTTACCCTGCTCCTTTCTGTCTGAAATGGGCACGTCAGGTCCGGCCTCCCCTTCAAGGAACCCGGGTGTGAATGAAAAACTTGCTTGTAGCTCGTGGGGGGGCTCAGGGGTGATGAATGCCTCTCCAGCAGGCTTTGTGGCCCTCTTTTGTCCCTTTAATTCGGCAGAATGTGCCGGCAAACGCCGCTCCTGCTTTCTGCTGTTTGCATTTCACCTCTGAGTTCTGTCTTTGTCACGATCTTGCTCGCTCACAGAGCAGTTCCAGGGAAACAAAGCATTAAAAAACGAACAAAACAAAGGGGGAGGAAAACAAATCCCTCTTCCTCCAACCTCTTTGAGCCGCCAGCCGTCTCCCAGTAGCTGTGTCCGGGCTGTGTCCGGATCCCTCCTGCAACAAACGTGCTCCACATGCGGCTCCAGCGCAGGCAATAAACAAGAGCCACGATCCCATCGACCTGGGAAGTGTCAGGGAACACATCCCGTTACCCTCACACGGGGGAGAGCACAAACCTGTGACTCGAGGCACAGGTGGAGCATCCCCTGGGCTGCCTTGTTGATGAGGCTGCCTGCTCGCGAGGCTCCGTTTGTAGATCAAGCCGCTCGCCGTGGCTTTTAAAGGCTCGGCCCCTCGTGGCCTCTGCTTGCATCTCCGCTCCGCTTTCTTCTCTTTTTTTTTGCTGTACCTGCTGCCGAGGTGCTTTGGTGCCGTCCCATCTTCCTCCCTGATTAAACGCCGGGGACGCCTTCTCTTTGGGAAACGACCTCCTGGAATTCTTCCTGCTGCCGGCGGCTCCTCTGCGGCTTCCTGCGAGCGCTTTGCCACGGGGAGGAGGGGAAAAAAAAAAGGGAAAAAAAAAAAAAAAAAGAGAGCGTGGTCTGCTCTGCTTGCAGAGAGGCAGCCTGGTGCTTTCCGGAGTGGTGCGTGTCGATACCGAGGTGCCTGCTGCATTGAGAGATGGATCCTCCGGGGTCTGAGCCCCTTCTGAGCCGTGCTGAGCTTGCTCTGCTCTCAGAAGCTGCCCGGAGCTTTGCTGGAAGCACCCGAGGAGCAGCGAGGGGTGGGTTGGTGGCTGGGGATCATGCACGAGGCTGCGGGGTTGACAGGCTGCGAGCTGCCTCCTCCCAGAGGGCGTGCTGCTCCTGGTGATCTGTGCGGGGCCTGGGGCAGCTTTTTAGGGCTGTGACCTGGCTCCGAGGAGCAGCGCAGCGAGGGGAAGGTTAATTTTGGCCCTGAGAGGTGCAGGCTTGCCTTTACACAGCCCAACCACCTCCCTGGTGCTGGGAGAAGCTGGCCAGCACAGTGACTTGCTCTGGCTCTAGGAAGGAAGCAGCAAAAGCCCTGATTTAGCAGCTCCCTGCTCCAGGCAGGGCCCGAGGAGCCCACGGGGAGCAGGCTGGGTCCCTGCGGGCAGCCCTGGCTGCTGCAGTGCCTCCTCAGCACCTCCTCCTGCCCGGCCCCTGCTCCGGAGAGCTGCTGACGGGTCGGCAGGAGGCTCGGCAGCTCGCCTTTGGGACCCGTGGCAGGCTGAGGGTCAAGGGGATGCAAAATCAGCACAACGGGAAGAGCAGAGAGAGAGGGGGGGGCGCTGCGGCTGCCCTTGCTTTGATCGCTGGAAAGGTAAAAGCAAAAATAGAGCTTAAAAAAAAAAACCTAGCCAGGCAAAACAGGGCTGCGGGCGGCGCTGACGGTGGTGTTCCCGTAAGCTCTGCTCTCCCCCTCCCTCCCTCCCCGGGCTGGGGTCAGCCCCGCGTGCCCGAGTTTCCTCTGCAGGACAATGGGAAGCTGCTGCTTTTAATAACCTCCCCCCCCAACCCCTTAATTTATTTATTTATATTTTTTTTTTCAAAGGGCTGCCTGCCCCAAACGAGCTGCATCTCTTTAATTATTTATCGGGGCGGCTGAGCCAGCAGCTGGGTCCTGCTCGCCCCGCGTTCACCGGGCTTCTTAATCCCTTTAAAGCCAGCGAGTGGGGAAGGGGAAGGGGAGGTTTTGGCCTCCCCCAGACCTGCAGGAGGATTTGGGGAGGGGGAAGGAGCCCGGCCCCACCACCCAGCTGGCACCGAGAGGGGTTGGGAATCCGGGAGCCACTCGTAACAAAGTGCTGGTGCCAGGGGGGGATAAATCACCAGCAGGATTTAATTATTTAATGCAGCCCAGTGCCGGGGCTGCTCTCGCTTCACTGGAGGGGGATGCAGCAGCCGGGAAGGGGTAGGGCTGAGCCCCAACCTGACCCAGCTCAGCGGGGAGGGGCTGGCTTTCTGGGGTGCATTTTGGGGTGCGAGCGGACCCTCAGCCTCTGTCCTGCTGCATCCCTTGGGGCACCTGCAGCGGGGTCGTTTGTGCTCCCTGCGTGCTGGGCTCTCCTCCTCCCACCCTGTGTCACCCTCAGCTCCCAGGGAGCACCACCCCCGGGAGCAGAGGTGCTGGGGAGGGTCGGCGGCTCAGCCTTCTGCTTCTCCCCTCCTCCCTGCCCCCTTCGAGTGGCGCTTCAAGGGCTGCAAACTTGCTGGGCTCGGCTGTTTGCTCGTCCTCCCGGCAGGCAGAATTGAAGCGCAGCCCAGGAGACCCAGCCGGCTTCAGCGCGGTCGATGCCTCCAGCAAAGTCAAAGCAGCCGCCTGCTGCTGCCGTCCTCTTTGTCCCCCCTTGAAGGAGGAATTCCCCTCTCGAGACGGGAGCCCGCGCATCGCCCAGGGCCTGCCCAGCTGCTGTGGCTGCTGCCGCCTCTCTGCCTGCTCGGAGGCAGCCGAGGAGAATCCCAGATCCTCCTGGCAGGCTCCCGAGGTTGGCAGTGAGGATTCCCAGAGCTTCCGTGGTGCTGCCCAGCTTGTGAGCGTATTTGCGAGGTGGCGTGGGGCTGGAGCTGCCCTGGCAGCCTGGCTGGGACGAGGTTGAAGCACCAAGGGCACACAAAAAAGGGTGAATTGGGCCCAGCTGGGTGCTGTGCAAGTGCAAACACCCTGCCTGCTGCTCCTGGCTCCCGAAACACCCCAGGAGAAGGCTGAGAGGCCTTGAGAAGGGAAGCTTCTGTCCTGTGGGACGTGCAGGACCCTAAAGATGCAGCGCCTGGGTTTTGTGCTGGAGATCCCCGACTTGGGCAGCAGCTCCCTGCTCGTCAGCCCTGCACGTCCTGCAGCTGGGAGCTTGCTTCAGCTCTCCCTGAGGTTTTAGAGCACGGTTGCTGTTGCAGCTGATGAAAGGCTGCGTGGGCGACTGGAGAGCCTGCCCGGGGCTGGGCTTTGTACTGGGTGATCTGAGGGGAACGAGGATTGCCTGGCCTCTGCTTTTTGGGGTGGGTTGGCACATCCCAGTCCTGCTTTCCACCGCTGGGAAGGACGGCGTGGGCTTTAAAGGCCCCAGAACAGGGCAGGGGTGGTGGCGCCTGAGGGGTTATGTTCTGTTTCATGTCTCTGACCCCTTCCTCTCCGTGTCCCCGCAGCCCATTGAGAAGCTGGTGGCTCTCCTCAACACCCTCGACAGATGGATCGATGAAACCCCGCCGGTGGATCAGCCTTCTCGCTTCGGGAACAAAGCCTTCAGGACCTGGTACGCCAAGCTAGACCAGGTGAGCCTCTTTCACCTGTAACGTTCAGTGCGGCTCCTGCAGGAGGGCAGCGTGTTCGGTGGGGTGACAGAACGGCTCCAGCACTTTGTGTTACGCAGGGGAGCTGTGAAGGATCAGCCTCCTCCCCCTGTGTGTGAGCAGGGGGGATGGTGCCTTGCCCGTGGGGACTGTGACAGGTCTGTACTCACTTCAGGGAGCCTTCTCTGTCTTCCAGGAAGCAGAAAATTTGGTGGCAGCGGTGATCCCCAAGCATTTGGCCAGTGCTGCCCCAGAAGTGGCCGTGTACCTGAAGGAGGCTGTGGGGAATTCCACCCGCATCGACTACGGCACAGGTACCTGGCTCACGGCTGGTCTTCCTTGGGTAGCAACCCTCTGAAGCCTGGCCCTGTGTGTATTTAAATGTGTTTTAGCAACTTTTCATAGTGCCAGCTTGCTACAAACACCTTCCTCCTCACCCCTACGTTCGTTGTGGGCTGGGACCAAAGGGCCTGGGAGAGAGCTGGGGCTGGGAGCAGGGCTGTAGGAGCAGCCTTAGCACATCCAGCTGTATCACACGGCTGATCCACGACGGGCCATTTAGAATAAAATAAAATTGCTGGAGTTGTGAGCAGACTGGGAAGCAAGTTTGTGGGCAGTGGGAAGCGCTCAAGGTCTGGTGCTGCCTTGAAGTGACGTCGCTGCTTACAGGGGGACTTGAAAATGTGAACGTTAAAGCATTTTGCACCAAAAAGGGTAACAAATTGCAGGCTGGAGTGATTGTGCAGGCAAATCCAGCCTCGTTGGTGTGAAGCCATGCTCTGCTCCTCTGTCTGGAGGGCAGGTGTGCTGACAGGGCTGTCCCCACCACGCGGCAGGGGAGCAGGACGTTGTGGGTGCAAGGAAACACGGACTGGGGCAAGGAGAGGAAGAGGAGGAGGACGTGGGTGAAAGGCTGAAGAGCTGGAGGCTGAGCAGCGCTTGCTAGGAGAGCTGCGACTCGCCAGCACCAGGGGGAGATGTTGTCTTTGGAAAGGGACCCACGGGCTGGGATTTTGTCAGCCTGGGGAAGGAAATTCAGCCTTTCCTCCCCTCCTGCGTGTCCCAACCCTGTGTCCCGTGTCCTGACTCGCAGTGCCTAGACCCTGGGTACACTTTGTTCGTACACTGGGAGCTGCACTTTACAGCGTGGGGCTGCTGATCTCGTGCTCTTCCTTGTTCTGTGGGCCCTTCCACCAAAAAAACATCGCTCTGCTTTTGCTGGTTGTTGCTTTCCCTGCTGTTAGCCGGAGGACCGAGCTGCTGAGGGTCAGCCAGAGATCCCGGTACCTTCTGGGACGGCCTGTTCCTGGCAGCGTCACGGGATCTGCATCCTTCCGACACAGATATTTTTGAAGTGGGAGGAAATCTGTTTACTTGCAGATGTGAGGTTCGCTCACATCCTCTGAGCAGACGACTCTGCAGCGCTCCGCTTCCCCTGCTGTGCCGAGCTCCTGCCTTGCTCCCAGCACACCCAGTGCTGGAGCTGGTTTTCCACAGGAACTTTTTTTTTCTCGAAGTTAATAGCACCCCTACAGTTATCTAGCAGATATATTTTGGGTGGGTACTATGTGGGGATGAAATACCGTCATCTCTTGTCCTTAATAGGATAAGGAAGCACCTTAGGGACAGCTGGCTGGGGTTTTTCTAGGGGAATGGGACTGCTGGGGTTTCTGAGGAGCTGCTGTGGTGCCCACAGGGGTTGTCCTGGTGGACCAGGAGCACCGGCATCACCTCTCATCTCTTTTTACTCCAGGGCACGAAGCTGCGTTTGCAGCCTTCCTCTGCTGCCTCTGCAAAATCGGTGTTCTCAGAGTGGATGACCAGATGGCCATTGTCTTTAAAGTATTTAACAGGTGAGGTAACAGAAGGAGAAGGGCTGGAAACATCAGGCTGTGTGAGGGCACACCTCAGATGCTGTCCCGGTGCAGCTGTCTGAGGTGTGTGAGCTGTCCTGTCCACCAGACTCTTCCTGTGCTTTGTGCTGATCGTGCCCCCTTTCTTCCATTCATCCACACCCATTTGGAAGTTAGAAGATAAGATCTTGATAACAAGATCCTGTTTCTGGGGTGTGAGCTGTGAAAATCAAGGGCCTGCCATGAAGCCGTATGCGCAATCAGAGAGCGTGAGTGCTGAAGGGCTTGCTGGCCTACAGAAGGGCAGAATGAGAAAACAGAAGGCAAATTTAAACAAAATAAGGAGGTAGAGGTACTTTTACTTTCCTAAAGGGCTGACAGCACCTCCTCTTTTAGAGGCTGGCTGCCTTTCTGGGAAGTCAGTTCAGTCAGGTGCAAGGGATTGAGCTCTGCAGAGGTATGTGGGTGAAGTCCTGTGCTTCGTGATCAACAACAATATCTGATCAGCTGATCTCACATCTCTTCAGGCATTAAAAGAAATAGTATGTGAAACTACCGGGCCTCCACTGCTCCTCTAGATGTGTTTCCAGCCCAGGAGCTGGAGTTGGTATTGATGAAACCAGCGGACTGGGCATGTGGAGCCCAGAGATCTAATCCCAGCTGCGGCGCTGTTTGGTGGCATGGAAACAATTTCCTTCAGCAGTACTTCCAGCTTTAATTTTCCACCTGAAAAGTGGAAGTAGTGGTTGCTGTAAGGCAGAAAGCTTTCTGAGCTCTTCTGCAAGTTATGGAGGGGAGTGAGAAGTATCAATGTTTTCAAATAACAGTGCGGGTGGGGACAGATCTGCACCGACATCAGACACTGCAGATGAAATCAATGCCTGTCACTTGCTTTCTTAGTGAATTTGGTGTAAAAACAAAACAAAACCAAGTCCGCAGTTTTTAAGAAGTGCTGGCATTTGCTGCTATACCTGCTGTCAGGCTGCTTTCTGTGGCAGAGGAGCTGAATATACATCCTATATACCCCAACGTATTGGAGGCCCTACTCGCAAGTGCTACAGTTTGTGTCCTTTGCCCAGCTGATTGTTCTTATCCTCATGTAAGTCAATGAGGAGAGAAAATTCTGTGTGGGGTACGAAAGGCTAGGTGATGCAGAACGTTATTGGCATCGGCTCTCTCTGGTGGAGCTTGAGGCCCAGCTGATTTGTTGCTTTCCTATTACCCTGCCAGCATCACCCACTTCCAGCCTCTCCCCCCGGGCAAAATCCTGTTTCCCATCCCCTCAGAGCGTTGTGGTGTTTGTAGCTGAGTAATGGAAACAGGCTGTGAGTCCTCGTCCTCAAACGTGGGTGGATTTGGGGGTAGCTGATGTTTCTTCAGGTAGCCTGAACACAACGGGGTTGGTTACAGCAGCCCTCTAGCTACAAAGGCTTGGAAATCTCGTTTGAGAGAGGTGATGCTGAATGCCCATTGATTGTAATTTCATCCGAGTGGGCATTGTGCTGGCAGCTCATCGTTTTCCTTCTGTTAACCTGAGTCCCTTGCTGTCTCAAGGCTTCCTCCTGGTGCTCCCTCAGCTGCTAAATTCGAATCGTGGTTTTCTGTTGTGCCCAAAAGTGGGTTTGGGACCCTCCAAGAGTAAATAGCCTGTCTGTTTGGGTTTCCTATGTGTTTGGCAAAGGGAGAGGTGTGGATTTTGTGTTTGGAGTCCGGAAGGCAGCCTTGCCTTAACTCCTCTCTTTCGTATCAGGTACCTAGAAGTGATGCGAAAACTTCAGAAGACCTACAGGATGGAGCCTGCTGGCAGCCAGGGCGTCTGGGGCTTGGATGACTTCCAGTTCCTACCTTTCATATGGGGCAGTTCCCAGCTGATAGGTACTAATAAAAGTCTGCTCGTGTCCCAGCCTGCCCTCTGCCCTGTCTGTCTGGGTTGCAAAGCTGATGGGGCTTGGGACTGACTTTTAAATTCAAATGTGTCGAATTTGTGTAATACAGCGCCAGGGTTTGCTTGGGGCTTGGATTTTTTTCTCAGCTTTCCAAATAAAGCTGGTTGCCTAGGTTGGGAGATGGAAGGCTTCGTTGTGCAGTACAGCTGTCTTTATTGCAGTACTACAAGCTTTTTGAAAGGCGAGCCTTGTTTTTGGTGCTAGAAAACACATTTTCTGCCCTGGAGAGCTTACCAGTTGCTCTCATTGCTAAGGCATTAGCGTTGGAGAGGAGATGGAAGGGAGCAGCTCTGTGCTGACTCCTGAAAAGCTGTGGTGGGAGAATCCTTCTTGTGAAGGAGGGACAGGACAAGACCTCACTGAACGTGCTTTCAGAAAGGGGTGCCATACAGCTCACTTCCTATTGTCTTTTACTCTTTTCAGACCATCCGAATCTGGAGCCTCGCCACTTTGTTGATGAGAAGGTGGTAAACGAAAACCATAAAGACTTCATGTTCCTGGAGTGCATCCTCTTCATTACAGAGGTGAGGTTTGTCCCACAGGGAAGTGCTCCTGACATTAGACAGTTCTGGCTGTGGTTTTCTCTTCCTCCTTGGTTTGCTCTCGTGGAGGTGCGCGGAAGATTCATTGTTGTGTCTGAGGTGCTCTCCTTGAATGAGCTGAAACAGAGATATTGAAGGGAAAGCGTAATTAAGCTGGATGGGTTGTGGATATCAAACAAAATAGCCTCGGATCATCGCTTGGATCAGTCAGTGGGAACTTGGATGGAGAAGACTGGTGCTTGTAAGTGTGCTAGGAAGACGAAGTGGAAGCTGCAAAACAGCTGGGCTTGCCAAGATAACCTCCCTTGCCTCCAGTCGTTGGGCGCTGCCTGGCAGGTCCTGGGCCTCCCCTTGCTTAGGGCAGGCTCCCATACCTCCGTGCAGCTCGTTCTCCTCCAGATCTGAGCAGATTCTGCCAGGAGTTGCCCGTTAAATGTGCCTTTTCTTGCAAACGATCCGGAGGGGGGAGAGTGCTGAGGTTCAGCCAGCTGTTATCAGGACCGGGATCAGGACCGTGCTTCTGCTCGTGTATTCTGGGGTCTTTGGGCAAGGGACTGGCGATGCTCTGCCTGTTCCCATCCACGGGCAATGTTTCTGAGCGCAGGAGCTCACAGCTTCCTTCTCTCAGCTGCAGCGAGCGACCTGCCTGTGTTTTTATCGTCCCCCCCCTACTGCACGGTCTGGGTAGGGAGGGGAGAACCACATGCTCTGTTGTGGTGAGGGATTTCCTGTCTCTGGCAAGAAAGAGGTGATGGGATTAATTTTGAAGGACAGAGTGCGGCTCTTCCCCTTTGTTCTCTTTGCTTTTCCCCCCTCTCCCTTCTCTCATCTAGTGATGAGATGAGAAGGGAGGTTGCAGAATACGAACTTACCCTTTCCCGTAGGAAATTTTCATAGGAGCCCTTGGCCCAAACCCCAGGAGATGCTGCATCAAGCCCTGCTGAATCTAGTAGGGCTCGTTGGTGCTGAGCACCTCGCAGGATTTAACCTTCGGTGCAGATTTAAATCATGCCATGGACAGGGGAGAGGCACTGCCTGAAGGGGCTGAGCTGAGGACAGGAAATCCGCTCCTGCTTCGGCCTCGCTGCAAGCAGGAGCCAAGATGCTCTCAGATTTATTTTATTTTGGGCATCTGTAACATGAAGACAGCGTACTAGCCTGTTAAAAAAACATAAAAACACGTTTCTTACGTGTACAGAAAATCCTGCAGTACGCAGATGACACGTGAAGTTAAAATACCCAGCACCAGGCTGCTTCTGGTTGCTCTGCTTTTGCCTGCAGAAACGTAGCTTTTCGGGAGGCTTTTTTAATGAGCAATTTCACTTCTTTTTTTCCCCACGTTTATTCGGAATCATGGTTTCTCTGCTGAGCTCCTCGGTGCCACCTGGTGGCAGGGAAACCTCCTGTCGGTCACCCCTGGTGTGAGCTGCTCAGGGATTGCCACAACCTGAGCTGTCAAACGCATGATATTTTCAATCCGTTTTCCTGCGAGCTCTGTTCCCTTTTATTTTTTTGTAAAAAAAGATGTGATTTTTCTCCCTTAAAACGCTTGGGAAGGTTGTTACTGCCACTAGGGGGTGCTGAGACAGCCCCGAACGCTCGCTTTCTCTCCAAAATCAACAACAAAACAAAATACCAGGCGAAACGATAGAAGGGATTAACGACTTTAAGACATTAATGATATTATTTTCTTCCGAGCTTTTCAGCTGAGAACAGCCCTCCTTTAAAGGTGTAAAACAAACAGTAAACACCGCAGCAGCTCCCATCCCGGGTCTGGGAGGTTTTACTGACGTGAGAGCAGGTTTTGTTTCAGCCAGCTACGAGCAGGGTAGGTTGTTTTTCTTTCAACCCAGCGAATATTCTCGGGAGCAGATATTTTTCTCAGCCTCTGGGTGACGTCTCAGGGATGTGAGTGTACACCGTGGTGGTGGTGGTGGTGCTTTGCCACGTGGATGTTTAAACCTCGGGGCTCTTAAAGTAACACGGCGGGATGGTGGCCAGTCTGAACCCGCTGCAACCTCCTCCCCGAGCACCACCCCGCGCTGCACATGGACACGGCAGCGAGCCTTACGCAAGCCGGAGTGGTGTTGGGAAATCTGGGGGGTGGTTTTTAGATCCAAAATGCTTGAGCTGTGAACGGATGGAGGGTTACAGGACTGGCCGGGGCTTGAGCTTATCCCCTGCTGTCGCCTTGTTCTCCAAGGTGCTGCAGGCAGAAAGCAGGCTGGTGCTCAGGGTGAGGTTGGTTTGGGGTCGTCCTGGTGTGCGCAGCAGGAGCGGTGATGGAGCCTCCAGCTCAGCAGGGTGCTGCCTGTTCCTGAGCTGTGAGTGCAGCCCAGGGTGCTGTGTGTCACCCCCTGAAGCCACCCAGATGCTCTCTTTGAACAGCATCGTCCTCGTAGGGGGCAAAACACGGAGCCTGCTCTTGAGCCAGCTGAAACCGAAGCCCGCTGCAAGCGCCAGCTCCCCGGGGGGCACCTAGGGCACATTGGGCCCCCTCCGTGGGCGGCTGGGCGGCGTGGAGCAGCCAGGGTTGTGTTGCTTTAAGAGCCCAGGGCAGGCAGCAAGAATTTCATCTCCAATCTGGCTTCTAAATTTGGAGGTTTGGGAAGGGAGGGCTCGGGTTTCGGCTGGAAGGGAAGGAGCTGACAGGAAAGCACAGCCTCAGCCGTCCCCCTCCCCCAGTTACTGACAGAGGAACCATTTACAAAAGGCTGATTCTCTTGGGAACGGAGAGGCAGGAACGCAGCGTCTGTGAGTAATTTCCTGCTCAATATGGCTGCTCTGACTCACTCCGTTCCCCTGGGGTCACTGCGGGACTGCAGCGCGCTCGCTGCCGCTCTCGCTCCCCCCCCCAGCCCGCTCGCTTTCTCCCTCTTCTCCCTTTGTGGCTGAAATGAGCTCATTTTCCCCCTTGTTCCCCATTCTCCTCCCGCCCCAGTTTGAAACAATAGCCGAGCCTTCCCTCCTGGGTCCAGGGGGGCCACGCTCGTGGCCGTGCCAGGGGGCTCAGGGAGCTAACGGGCTGGATGGTGGGGCCGGCTGCCCGAGCTCGCCGCCTCCGCGCGCTCCCCGCTCATCCTCTGCGGCTCAGGAAGGAGGGAAGAAAGCAAAAAAACGCGCTTGTGGGGGCTGCTGCAAGCTGTGCCCGCACCGAGGATGGCGATGCTGGAGGAAGGTTTGGCGTTGAAACACACACAACCAGCCCTGCCCTGCCGGGGGGTGCTTGGTGACCCGGCACGCCGGGCTCGGCCACACGCGTGCCCCCTGTTCCCCCGCCACGTGGTGCCCACCGGTGCCAAATCCCACACTTCATGGCACACCGGTGCTGTTGTGCTTTGCGGATTTCATCTCAAATCGCAAAAAAATGTGCTTTTTGCACATTTCATCTCAAATCTGCGAGGGAAACACACGGCGGAGGGGAGCAGGAAGGGCTCAGCGGCTCAGCAGTCACTGCCCAGCTCGTGAAAAAGCAGGGCCAGGTTTTTGCAGAGCAGCAGAGCTCCAGCCCCGAGGTCAGCCTGCTCGAAGCGCGTTGTCCTCCGAGCAGATCGAGCCCGTGCCCGCGTGGAGGGAAGGGGTTAGTTCGATGTTCAACCCCGAGTGGAGAACGGGAGTCCAAGAGATTCCTCCCTCCCCACGTTCCTTTCTAGCGTGAGCTTCGGCCTTGTGGTTTCTGATGTCATGGGAACTTCGCTCAGGCAGAGAGGCTGCGTTATATTTCTTCTTCTCCCCGAGGGTCTGTTTTTGTTCACGGAGAAGAAGGGAGAGAGCTACCCGGGGAGTCTGCCTGCAACTGTCCCTGATTGCAGCTCCCCCCCTCCCCTTGCCCTCCCTCCTCCAAACCCCTCGCCCTGGGAGGAGAAACGCCGGAGTGTCTCAAACAAATAACACCAAAAAGCAGCTTTGGAGCCTGGTTGGAGAGCGGGGTTGGAGCACATTCCCTCTGCTCCTGCCCGCCCCAGGGCCTCGTGCTCCAGGCAGGAGCTGCCCTCTGCGCGCAGGGAAGGCAGCGCGGCCGTCGCTGCTGCTGCTTGTTGTTGAGTTGGAGGGGGAATGAGTCATTATTTTCTTGGAAAGCCCAGCGGTGCTGAGCTGGGAGGGCTCTGGGTAGGATAGGAACGGCGTTAAGCCGAGCTCTGCTGGGGGCAGAATGGGGCTGAGGTGTTTTTTTTTTTTTTTTTAACGTGGCTGTTAAAGGAGAGGTGTGCGTGGGGAGGTTTTGGGGAGCAAAGCGGCAGAAAAAGGCTTGATGTCGTCAGGGGTGGATTGCCAGGGCTTCATGCGATGTGGCTGCAGCAGGAGGGAAGGAAGGAGGGGAGGGAAGGAGGCAGGATCGGGCGGCACGTGGGTCGCAGGGCCCTGCGGGGAGAGCGTGAGCTTGAGTCACCGCCGGGCTGCGAGCATCCCGCCCGGCCCCGTGCCTCAGCTCTGCTTTTGGGTCTCTTTCAGATGAAGACGGGTCCCTTCGCTGAGCACTCCAACCAGCTCTGGAACATCAGCGCCGTGCCCTCCTGGTCCAAGGTCAACCAGGGCCTCATCCGCATGTACAAGGCCGAGGTGAGCGCCGTGGGCAAGGGGGGGCCTGGCTCAGCCTCACCCCCTCGGCTCTGCTGCCTCGTGCCCCTCGGTGTGGGGGTCCCGTCGCACCCAGCAGCTGCTCTGTGCCAAACGTGGCTCGGGGACCTTGGGCAGGGCAGACGGAGGCTCCTGCCTGCCCGGTGTTTGCCCCAAAAACCAGTCCCCAGCTGCCCTTCCTTGCAGGCGCGGCTTCCCCAATTTCTTGACTTTCCCCACAGTGCGAGACTCGAGGCCTCCAAAACGAGGTCTAGCATCTTAACACACCTTCCTGCTTCCCACCCCGCTCTGTTCCCAGCTGGAGGAGGCTCGGTTTAACCCCATCCCTTGTTTTTAAAAGCCCCGGAGCGGGCTGAACGCCTCCTGCCCGCCTCCCCTGGCCGCGCGCCGTGTCTGCGCAGAGCACCAGACTGGTGAGGCCGCGGCCTCCGGGGCTTGGCAATCCTCCACCCGCCAGCCTCCGCAGGCTTTCCTGGCGAACCCTGACCCGGGGAACGGGGCAGTTCTGGCCCTCCCTTATCTCTCCTTCCTGCCGAAGCTAACCCTGAACTTGAGGAAGCGGGACAGGAACTGCAACGCGTGGGTCTCCAGCAGGACCCGGCCGAGGGGAGGCAGCGGCCGTGCCAAAAATGATGGAGAGGAGCAGGGGGGGCGCAGCTGCCCGCTGCTAGGGGTGTAACATCCCCTCAGGTAGGGCTTGAAGGAGTTATTCCTACACCCTGTGGGCTCTGCTCCCATTCCTGGGATGTGGGGCAGAGGCTGGGCGGGCGGCAGCAGCGCACAAAGGGGTTAACTGTGCCGAACCCAAGCGCTCTCCCTCCCCCAGCCCTTCCTCTGCACTTCACATCCTGTGTTTAGGTTCCAGGCCACATACCTCTCTAATCTGCGAGGTGTCACTCCCAGGCCCGCTGGCTCCTTCCGCCCCCAGCTCAGCTTTCCTCCCGGCCTCCGAGGAGGAGAGTTCGAGGCTGGGGGTCGACCCCCCCCCCGCCCCGAGGGGTGCCTCTGTGCTGGGAAACCCTGAGCTGGAGGCTCTGCTGGGAGAGCTGGGGGTCCTGGCAGAGAGTCCCCAGCCCTGGGAGCACTGCTAAATCAAGCACAGGGTCCCTAAATCCTGGGGTTGGAGCAAGGGCTGCTGTGCTGCCTTGGTTTTCCCACTCTTTGGATGGGTTCTGATATTCCCCAGGCTCCCCACGCACCCTGCTGTGGTTGGGTGCAGTGTGCTGGTGCCATGGGGTCACCACGTGCTGGCAGTTTTACCCGACTCGTTAGGGACAGAGCAGCTTTGGGGCCTTCTAGGGTGTGGGAAAGGCTCTGGTTGATTCTGGGTACACCCAAGGCATGGTCTTTTGTGGAGGCCGCCATCTATTTTAAATAACAGATGACTTTCTGTTTGGAAATGCTGGACCTGGTGGGTTTCTAGAAATACCCCGAGAGGCAGCTGTGTCTGGGAGAATGCAAAAGCTGCTGGGAAGAGTGAGAACACAAATTTAGGCTAAGGTACAGGAAATGTTGACTCAACCAAACTGCTGCGTGACTTCAAATTTAGCTTTTTCCTCCAAAAACACTCGCGGGTCTTCAAGGACTAATCCCAAGTGATGGCCCTCGTGCAGCAGAGTCCTCTCTGGGCACTGCACGGGGCCTGCGTTCACCTGGAAGGGCAAAGAAGAGGGAGGCTTGCTGAGGAATCTGAGTTCATGGCAGTGAAGAGGGGAAAGGTTTGGGTTTGTAAGGCTGCTTTTTGGCTGACTGGCTAGCGTGAGAGCGAGATTTCCTCCTCACCCTCTCCCTACCTGTGTCTACACCCTCTGATCACAGTTCGCAATTAGCTCAGATGGAATCGAGGATGGAGGCTCCAATGGTCCAGCTCCCTGACACATCTGGGGGTGACCGAGGAGGGCTCGGCACCGGGAGCAGACCAGCAGAAATGGGAGGCTCGCTCTCACTTGGCAGAAGTGGGGCATTTCCCAGGCCTGGTTTGTTTAACGCACAGTCCGGGCGCTTTGTTTCTTGGCCATCCCCGCTATGGGATGACTTTAAACAGCCAGCACGAGCCTCAGGCACGGCCATGTGCTCTTGCCTGGATCCAGGCCCTCCAGCGTGCTTGCTACAGGGTCTGAGGACAGGCAGCAGCTTCAAGGCAGCGTGTCTTCTGCTCTGCGTGTTTATGAAATCTCAAATGTGCCTATTTATAATATAAATATAATGGGTGAAGAAGAGTTAGCTTGGAAGTGCAAGGGCTTTTCTTGTTCTCTCCTTCAAAGGCGAGTGAAGAAGTCGGCAGAACAGTGTGGTTAAAGCAGCAGCCTTGATGTTTTTCCCCTGAGCCTGCTTTTGAGTCTCCTGACCTTTCCTTCTCTACTGCAGGCAGACGGGAAATACTTTCCATTGTAACTAATCCAGTCCCAGTTCCATCTTTAAAGGTTGGACTCGATGCACGAAGCTACTCCCCAGTTGAGTCTCAAGCCAGGACTTCAGCGTGCTCGGGCTGATGGGAAGAATAGAAAAAGCCTGTCCCCTCCATCGAGCTGGTGCTGGCTGCGGCAGTTCTGTGCGGAGAGGATCCTCTTGGCACCTCTGATAATCCACACCATTTGTGCCAGTCCTGCTGGAGAGGGGAGGAGGAGGAGAAGTGTCTCCGCTCCTTTCTTCTCGGGCTGTCGATGTGCGAACTGGCACGGATTCCTTCCCATTCTTCCAACTGCTGGTGAAGTTTCTTCATCGGGAGCCCAAACCAGTTTGGTCTTCCGTGGGGCTCCTTGGAGCCAGTTGGGCTGACATTTCCAGCTGTCAACATCCCCAGTATTCATTTCTCCCCGTCCTTCCTTCACATCACCACCGTCCTGCGCTGCTGCTTCCTCTCAGGGTTTGTCTGAGTGGTTGTGCAGAGGGATTGGGGCCCCTCTGCGTGCTTGCAAATGTTGGGGAGGCTTCGAAGGTGCCGTGCCCCAATGGTTATGGGACTTGCTTCTTGATGGTGCCTTGCCTGGGAGGCTTGTGAATTTTTTTATGACTTTTTTTCCCCAAGGGCAAATACACCCGTGGTGTATTTTCACCGCCTCCAAACTTATTTTGTCTCCAGCCTGCTTGCGAGCGGTTTGGTTTCCTTGGAAGTTGTCTGACCTCTGCTTCCAATGGGATTGCTTCAGGCCTGGGCTTCTGAGCACAAATCCCACTGCTTGCCCGTGCTGACAGCGTGTGGGCAGCCTTCCTCTGCCTGTGCCCTGCGTGGGGTAAGGAGCCGTGCTCAGGCAGGGCTCGAGGCTCTTCTCCGTGGAAAGGAGAGCTGTGGCTGCCCGGGGATGGAGCTCACCTCCCTTTGGTAAGAAAGAACCGTGCTTTGCCACGAGTGCCTGGAGGAACGGGCCCTGAATTTTTGTCCCGAGGTCTGCCTGAGGGGCTGCTGGTTAGGGCCAGGAGCTGGTGGGGTCGGGCACCCTCCTGCTGCTCCTCTGCAGCTCTTCCCCCTTGCCCTGGCTCTGAGCTGCTGGTGCCAAGGATTTGCTGGGTCTTGCTGGACTCCTCTTAGCTCGTAGCTGCTGTGCTTTGGTGGAACTTCACCTCTCCTGTGGAGTAAGAGTCCTGTCCCCAGAACCGTCTGGGAACAGGAGAGAGGCTTTCCAAGACCTGGAGATCTCTTCTTTAGATTGTGCAAGCTAGGGAGGGCAGAACTTGGCCTCCTACCTGGTGGCCACTTTCTCTTCTCATCTCATTCGCCGTGCCCCCAGCGCCCTTGTTGATGTGTGGCTGAAGATGAGTCTGCTCCACGTCCTGCCTGAGTTTTTGGGCGGTCTGAGTCCGTAATGACTCAAAAATAGAGCTCTGAGCGGCTCCGTCGGGCAGGTTTTGGAAAATTGTTGCCCTGGTCGTTGACCACAGCCCCTGGCAGGAAGGTGAGCACAGAGCCTGGCTGTGACTGGGCTCACTGGGACGTGGCTGACAAAAACCAGTCTGCAGCGTGATTTGGGCAGCGCCTCGTGGCTGCAAGGTGGTGCCTCAATGCTGGCACTGTCCTGGGCATGGAGAGCCTCCTCCCCAGGGGGTTTCTGTGCTTCTCCAAGGGTTTGGAGGGTGAAACTCTTCAAAGGAAAGCAGCTAGAGCACTGGGAGGCGGCGAGGGAGAAAGCTGCTGACACAAACATCCCTCTTCAGCTTGTGCTCCTGGCCTGAATTGCGGCAAGGAAAAGGCTCTGGCTCGGCGAAAGGGGATGTTCAGGGGGTGCCGCCAGTATGAAGTGTTACTGGGGTGAAGAGCCTGCTGGAATATGGGGTGGGGGGCATCAGACTGGGCCCCCACACAAGCTGCTGCTCTGCCCGATCTGAGCCAGCAGCCCCGAGCTCGCTGCCTCCTCCCGTGCCCGGGGGCAGAGCGTAGCTCCGGCTGCCTGTGCCAGGTGGGAAATGCCTCCCGAACTCACCCCTCATTTATCTTCCCCTCTCCTGCAGTGCCTGGAGAAGTTCCCCGTCATCCAGCACTTCAAGTTCGGCAGCCTGCTCCCCATCCAGCCCGTGACGTCCTAAGGAGGCCGCGGGAGGAGCCGAGGCCGTGGAGGCGCAGCGCGGCGCTCTTCCTCCTACCCCTCGCCCCCTTCCTCATCACCTCGCCCCGTCGCACGGCCCCTTCGTTCCTGCGCATCCCCATCGGGCAAACCACGGATCCCAAGCACTCGGCGGCCTCGCACGGGAGAGACGGGACCAGAGCAGCTCCTCCTGCACGCCCCCCGCTCTGCTGCGCCCGCGGATTTGGGCACCGAGGGGGTTTGACGAGGGGCTGCCTTGCAGCTGATTGCCCCTTGCTTTTTCCTTCCCGGGAGGAAGGGGGGTGTCGAGGTGGGGGGGAGGAAGGCACGCGTGCACGCGCTGGGCAGGGGTAACTGCAGTTTCTCTTTTGAATTTCATCGAAGTTTCCTGTTGCTGTTTGGTTTGGAAAGCACTGCGAGGGGTGAGCCTGCACGCGGCCACCTCTGCTTGCACGGGGGGTTGCTGAGTGGGTAAAGGAAGCTGGAGGGAAGGGCTGCGGGTTGCTGGAAGCCCAGGGTGCCGCCTCTCCCTTCTCCTAGGTGAGCAAAGCCACCTCCCTTCTCCCTCCATCTCCTCTGCGAGCTTCCCCGGGTCTTCCTTTCGCACCACCGCCTCTTCTCTCGGGTGAAGCGAGGAGTTTGCTGGGCTGCGGGGTCTGGGTTGGAGCTGAGGGTCCCGGCTGCGTGGGGATGGCTGTGCAAAGACGCTGCTGGAGCTGTGCCTGCCCAGGCTCCCTCCCCTCCGTAGGGATCGGGCACAAACCATCCCACCCTCATCGCTGTTCAGGCATCATTTGGGGTCAGCCTTGCCCCCCTGCGCTCCCCATCTCCTCCTCTCTGCTTTGCTGGCCTCAGCGGGGCGAGGTGGCCACCGGGGTTGCTGCTGCGTGGTCAGAAACCAGAGCAGCCCCCAGCGAGGAGCTTTCCCCACCAGGCAGCACGGTCCCAGCTCTTCCAGGGCGGCATCCCCGGAGCGAAGGCAGCGTGGGGGCGAGCATGCGGCTTTGCACGCCTTGTGCTACCTGTGCTGGAAACAAAAGGCGTTAAGTAGTCCAGGACAGCGGCTTGTACCTGGAAAAAAAAAAAAAAAAAAGCTATTTTCCCTTCTTATTGCCTGCTGGTGCTGCTGTGCTGGACCTCAGGCAGCAGGAACCACGCTCCCAGTGCCACCAGCAGCAGAGGAATGAATGGGGCCAGGATCCGGAGCGGGGCCAGCATCACCTTGGGGGGGCAGAAGTGGCTGGTGCCAGGTTTGAGCAGAGTTGTGTCCATTTGTCTTGGTCCCTCCTCCTTGTGAAGGTTCTCCGAGGAGCTCAGGGAGGCAGAGCAGGAGGAGAGGCTGGGTTAGGGCAGGGAGATGCAGGTCCCTGCAGAGCTGGAGCCGAATTTTCTGTCCTGGCTGTGGTGTGGCTTGGTCCTGGGCTGGCAGCTGGGGGGGACGGGGCCAGGACCTCCTGAGCTGCCCGGAACAACTTTATAAAAGCGCATTTGAAATGAAAATGACAGCCTCAAGCCTTGTTTTACTGCCAAGCTGTTACCAGGATGTGTGCCCATCACCTCGGCTCTCCGAAGGGATCCGCTCCGGGAGCGGGGCAGGAGATCTGCGTGTCCGCAGGGCCCAGGGGGTGCTGGAGCAGGGACCCCAGGCTCCTCCATTGGTGTCCCTTCGCCTCGCTGCGTGGCTTTTTGGCAAGTGTCCCCCTGCTTTAGAGGCTGCACGGCGTCTGGCTGGCGGGGGCTGAGCTAAAACCGGGGGGTCCCAAAGCTGCCCAAGGGATGGGAACGCGTCTCTCCCGGTGATCTTAGGGGAATGGGGCTGCATGTAGAAGGACGGGTGGGAATGCCGACATCCATCCATGCTCTAAATGCTGGGAGGGACACCAAAAATGTGAAATTCAGCACCAAAAACGGGTGGGGAGGTGGGACGGGGCTTACGGAGAGCTTTTGCTTGCACGACTCTGCACTTTTATCCTGCCAGGGCTTTTGGGACTTCAAGCAGCTAATTTTTGAGTCTCACCCACCACTCGGGACGTGTCCCCGTAGCGTGGCACCCGGTCTCTCACCTTCCTCCACCTCCCCCGGTGCCGCTGGCCCTTGGGGGGCTCTGCTCCTGTCCCGCTGGGTCCGCGCATGCAGCAGCAGCACCCGGGGCTGCTCCGTGCCCAGAGCAGCTCCCCCACCTCTGCCGACCTCGTGGTTTTAATTAAAGTCTCTGTGTTTTGCACCGGTGCCTGCGTTGGTCTCTCTTGGGCTGGGATCTGCTCCCGCTGCGGGGTGTTTGCTGCTGGCCACAGCCTTGGGCAGGTGCTGTGCGGGGGCATTTGTCGTGTTTGTTGGGGTCTTGCATGTTCTTTGTGCCCTTGCTAGCCTCTTTTTTTTCTGTCTCACAGTGTTTTATTATTTAATTTCTGTGCTACGCCTCCCCCCTTTCCCAGCTTGGGTTTGGCAGGTGGGCGATGTGCGCCGCCTGCTCCCAAGCCAGCAAATTCTTCTCGAAGATCAGAGCCTCTCGTGACCAAAGGACGTCTGAGCCTTGTTCCTGAGGCTGGCTGGGAACGGGAACCCTTTTTCTTCAGATGTTTTTTTCCCGTCCTGCTGTAGGTGCTGACTCAGGACTTCCAGCGGTGGGTGAGCTCGGCGGCGTTGTTGGATTTATGCAGAAAATTTTACCTGGGTCTTCTGGGGAGCGGCCGGAGCTGGCGTAGATGTGCCGAGCAAAGGCTGCTTTCCTTGTCGCCCTTTTATCCTCTCCATCTCCATAAAAGTGGCAGCAGCGTGGAGGGACAGAGGGCGAGCAGAAAACATCATCTTGGACCCCAAATCTTTTCCTTGAAGGCGCTCGGGTTCGTCTTGAACCCATCCCTTGGCGAGCGCGACAGACACGCGGTGGCTTCCTCCCCATCGTCCCACTCAGCCCGCTGGCCGAGCCGGGTTTTTTAATCCGGATTTCAGAGCTGGATCCTTTTGGGGCAGCAGGACGTGGGCCGTTTGGCGAGAGGTTTCAGTTCAGCAGCCGTCGCCCCGCCGTGGGGCGCGTTTCGCCCCTCGCCACCAGCCTCCCCCCGGCTCTTTGCAGCCCTTTTTTATAAACGACCGCTCGTGACAGCCCCTAATAAACGAGGTAAGAGTTAAGAGAAGCAGCCTCGTGCGGTGATAGTAGGAAAAGGATAAAAAAAAATAGAAGTGTTTCATGCCATTGTTGCTGTGTTAGCTTGTCCCTGGCGTGCGGCTCGCTTCCATGGCGCAGCGCTGGGCTCCTGCTATTAAATAAACAAAGAGATGTCCCCGCTGCAGGGCCGGCGTTTGTTGAGCAGCAAAACCCGAGCTGGTGGCCTCGAGGACGAGCTTCACGCCCCGAGGAGGTGGTGGTGGGTCTCAGGACGGGGCTGGGGTGTGCAGAAGCACCTGGGTGGAAATGGGGTCTTGGTGCACCCCGAAACCGTGAGAGAGAGGGGATGGAGAGGGGAGGTGGGAGCGAGGAGGGAGCGGTGATGAAGGTGCCACCGGGTCCCTGCGGCCGTGCTGACCTCCTCCGGTCCTGCGAGAGGCAGGGAGGCAGAAATGGGTGGGAAAAGGCAGAATTGGTGGCTGTGATAACCGCTAATAAAACCTCACCTCACCCCTGCCAACTTTCTGCAATGGAGAAGCTCACGGGGGTCTCGGTGCTGCTTCAGGAAGGATCCTCCTGGCCCAGATGTAGAATTCAGCGGGGCTTTGGGAAGTCTCTTGGTGCTCTAATAGCCGAAGAAGAGGTCTTGGTCCTCTAACGGGTCGGATACAGCCTCCCCTTTGGGGTCGAGCACCCTTCCCCTTGACTCCTCAGCTGTCCTGGGGCAGACGCGGATTTCTCCGGGCGCTGAGCTTCCAGCTGGGGGGATCCAAACCAGAACAAAGCCCCCTGCAGCTCAGCGGGGTTTAGCCCTCAGCTCGGAGGCTTCGGGGCTTGGAAAAGGCTTTTGAGGGGGTGGAGTGGGCGCTTCTGCTAGCTATAAAAACTCAGTGTCTAAAGGAGCAAACTTCCAATATTGCTGAGCGTCCACACGTCCTGCGACGGTGACAAACTCTGTAAAATCGCCTGGTGGGGTGGTGAGGGAGAAATTCCAGCCAGGTGTTTGGTTATGGGTTATGTTCCTTTTCGGGGTGCTGGCTGATCGCCGAAAGCGGCCGTTCCGCACGGCGCCTCCCTTTCTCTGTGCGCAGAGCCTTTAAAAATATTAGTTTAGGTATTACATCTCCCCTTTGAACAAATTCCCTTGTAGGCAAGAATAAAACTTACAAAAAGGCTGTTACAGAGATCATCAGCTCTCTATTAGATAGCTCGGAATATGCTCCGCTAGCACCGGAGTTTAGTCTTCTCCAAATTACTGGAGAGGATTTGCCTGTATCTTGCTGATCCATCCACATTTTAATTTCCTCTGCACGGATACATATTGCAGGATGCTGGAAATCCCCAAGCCCACTGGAGCTGCAAGGCTGGATGTTTCATCCTGTAACACCAATAAAATGTTAATGCATACTAATAGCAACAGCAAAGGGGTTTATGGAGCGAGCTTGGAAGTGTTTTATAATTGCCAGGGTATCGGTGGCACGGAGAATTTGGGGTTAGAGTCATCAAGCGGCGCGCTGTGTCAACGCAGGAAGAGAAACCCCCTCGAATACACCTCAAACCCGCTAATTTTTGTAATTAAAGGGGGAAGAAGGGAGAGGGCTCCCTGGGGGGAGAGTAAAACACGAACTGCACATCCGTGCGAGCTGCGCGGGGTCCTGCTGGATGGGGACGCTGCGTGTTGGGTTTCCAGCTCTGCCACAGCCCCCCCGTGCCCTATCCGCACGCGCTGCCTCAGTTTCCCACCCGTGCACCAGGAATCAAAGCAGGTCCCGCTGCCTGAACCCAGCAAACCCCGGCAGGAGGTGACATAAAAACACGAAATGTTACACGAAATCTCTTGGCTCCCCTGCACGCCGCTCTGCCCGGCCGCAGCATCTCCCGACCCCCAGCACCTCCTCGCCCCCGGTGCTGCTCCTTGGGCTGCGCCTGCTCCAAAATCCAAAAATCTGGGGATTTTCCAGAGTCGACAGCTCCTGAGCCAAGCTTTAAGCCCGTGGTGGTGCCTAAAGCAGCAGGCAGGGCTGTTTTAGGTTTTAGAGGGGGGCACGGGGCACCGGGCGAGGAGGAGGAGGTTGTGCAGAAAATTGTTGGGGAGCTTGGGAACGGGCGATTTTGTGAGCAAACCGGAGCCTCCGAGCAGGACTTCCCTGCTTCAAAACTCCCTTCGTATCAACGTCCACTTTTATTTTGTAAAACCCGGGGAAACGGGGAAAAAAATAAACGTCATGTGTTTCTATGCAAAAGCCTCAATGCAGGGAGGAAAAGGGGGGAAAACGGGGCTTTGTTGGAAGTTAAAAAAAAAAGCCCCCAAAATGAGACTGTGGAAATATTCACGGAGCAAAGGCAGGCGTGGTGCTACAGCACGGGGCTGCTGCTGCCCTGTGGGGCCACAGCACAGCCACTGGAGCTCGGCCCCATCATTACAGGGGCACCTTTCTGCCTTGCCCTGCTCGGGGAGAACCAGAAGCGAGGTTCAGCAGCGCCTGCGGCCACGTTGCCAACATCAGAGCTGGGGCTGGGCAGGAGAGCAGGGGCAGCTCCGGTCCCGTGAGAGCAGCTGGAGGGGGGTAACGAGGAGCATTTTGTGGGGACAGCACCGGGGAAAGCCCTCGCCCTTCCCCTGGGCAGCAGCAGGTGCGGAGTTAACGCTGCTCCTCGTCTCCCCGCAGGTGTGGGGCAGGTGCCCACCGCTCAGCTGGGGCCAGAGGTGGGGAAATTAAAGATAAGAGCAGGGTTGGGGCTGGTTTTCCCCTTCCCTGCCCCTGCAGGAGCTGCACCTGGGGCTCCTCTGCTGCCCTTTCCCTCTGGGCTGGCTCCTGCCCTCGCTGGTGGCCACCCCGAGCCTCTGCTGGCAACCAGGACAGGCGCCGAGGAGGGCAGGTAAGCCAAAAGCTGGTGGGCTTTGCATGGCCAAGCCCTTGTAGCCCTGGTTTGGGAGGGCAGCAGCTGGGGTTTGTTGTTTCCTCGCCTGTGGGGGCAGCAGCTCCTTTTTTTGGAGACCCCTTGTAGGGTTTTGCTTAGGGGGGGGTGTGGGGTGTGCGCCTCTGCTTGCTGCGGGATGCGCTCTGTGCGTCTGCACGGTGCTGCCAAAACCCCAAAGCAGCCGCTGGTGGCTGCCAGGTGCTGGGGGTTTTGCTTCTCCTGCTTTCTGTGATTTTCTGTGATTTTCTGTGATTTTCTGCTTTCACCACTTCCACGGCGAATCCGGGGTAGGCTGAGCGCGAGGAGCGGCGTTAATCACCAGCCCCATAAGCAGGAGATAGAAAGGCCAAATGTGCATAATTACCGCTCGGATGCTAATTACCTGGGCTGAGACCAACCCGAACATCCCAAACACGCCGCCGACGGGAGCAGCCTCTGGTCCGCGGTGCCGTGTCCCCCGTAGCTCTCGCGCTGTTCTCTCTGCATGGGAGAAGTTCAAACAGCTGCTAACACGTGCGGGTCCCCAAACGCGCTCCTGCTCGTTCGTGGTTGAGCCGGGGAGATGGCAGGAGCTCGTCAGAGCCGATGGATCCTGCTCTGGGATCCGTAAAGCACGGGAGCCGTTTTTCCTGGTGCCGAGGGAGCCCTTGGGGTGCGCGGCGATGTCCCCCTGGGCACGGGCTCTTTGTAGCCCAGCGGCACGAGGACGTGGCTGGGCTGGCAGCTCCCGCGCTCGGAGCCATGCGTGGAATTGTAGCGAGCCCTCCAAACACCGAGGGGTGTTGCTGCCTCTTGCTGGGAGCGATGCAGTCCCAAAAAAAGTGGGAGGAAAGCAGGTGGGTGCTGAGCTGGGGAGGCAGCACCAGCCCCGGTACTGGAGCAGCATCTCCCCCGGTGTGGGATGGTGGCCCCAAACCAAGGGGGTTCAGCACGGTGACACGGAGGGGGCCCCGAGGACGGGATCTGCCCTTGGAGAAGGTTTTGTTATGGTGTGGCTGATGGCAGGCGCTGGGCTGAGGAGTTCCCCTGCTCCCCTTGCACCTCCTGTGGCTCTGCCCCAGCCCCGCTCCATCCTCAGGGCCCCCCCTCCAGAGCTGCTGCCACCCCCGGGGCTGCCAGGGACAAAATTTTTGACGCCCCTTCACCAAGGCACACGAAGGGCTGCAAGGATAAAAGACACGAAAGGATTTTGGGGATAGAGCAGCAGCAATGAGCTGGGGCAGCCCAGTGGCTCTGGAGGGCAGGTTTGGGACGCGGAGTAGGGTTGGAGGGGTCCCGTGCGTGAGGTTCCCCCAAATTTGGGGTGCTGCAGCCCATCTGCTCAGCACCTCGCCCCCGGGACCCTGCGATGCTCCTGGGGCTCAGGAGGGGTGAAAATATTTTTTTTGTGCCTGGGAGGCGAGGAGCGCGTGTGTGTGCGAGCGCCAGGACCGGGCTTGTGCTGGGGGTGCCACCTTCCCCTGTCACCTCCCTTCCAGCCTGAATGCTTCTGCCATCATGATTAATTTATCAGGTGCTTATGAATATGCAGATGAGGCGCTGGGTTTCCAGGCTCTGCTTTCAGGAGAGGCTGCGTGTGATGGGCTCGCTGCCGCCTTCAGAAGAGAAATGTCATGTACCGGGGCTGAAAATAAATAAAAAAACCGGGCTGCCGAGAGCGCCCGGCTCTCAGCGACCCCGAGGAGCTGCGGGATCCGCTCGCTCCTCGCTTCCAGGGGGGGTTTATCCGGGTCCCCCCCCCACCCTGCGTGGTTACCTGCGAGGTTTTTGTCCCTTCTGGGCTTTGAAAGCTCAACGGGAGCCCCCCGAAACTTCCCCCCGGAGTGGTGCCGAGGGCTGGCTGCCCCCGGGGAGGGGAGGTTTGGAGAGGGGGGTGCGCCCTGGGGGGGTCCCATGGGGATATGGGGGGGCTCCAGGTGATCGCAGCACCTGGAAGCCACGGTGCGGGTTGGGACCAAGCTGCCGGTGCTGCGTCCTGGGGTTTTTGGGGTTGAGGGGTGCAGGAGGGCATGGGGGGGCTTTAGGGGGGGGAGTTTTTTTTTTTGGGGGGGGGGGCTTCGGGCTTTGGCACCTCTGATCTGTGGGGGGGGTCTGCAGGGGCAGCCGGCTGCTGAAACTTCCCCCAGGCGCTGCCTGCAGCCCCCCGGGTTCCCCACTGGGGAGGGCAGGCAGCAGCTTTTTTTGGGGGGGGAGGGGGGGGGGCGAGCGAGACCCCGGGCTGCCAGGCACAACGAGAGGGCTTCTGCCCCCCCCCCCGGGATGGGGGAGACCCCCCCACACCCCCTTGAAGCATCCGACCCCTGGGTGTTGCAGGAGCGCTCGGCTGGACGAGGGGGTTATTGATGAATTTTAAATTGATGAATTTTAATTTGGGGGGGGGGGGGGGGGGGAGACTCTCCCTGCCCCGAGCTGGGGTCGGGGCCGCCCCCCCCCCCCGGCACTGCGGGGCCCGCAGCGGGCACCAGGGGGAGCCGTGGGCGCGGAGCGGCGGCCGTGGGGGAGTTTGGGGGGGGGGGCCAGGGGTGCGGGGGGGTTTTGGGGCGCGCTCCGGCTCGGCTCTGAGCTGGGGGGGGGGGCAGCGGCCGCGACCCCGCTGCCTTCTTCCGAGGGCCCCCCCTATTATCCCCCCCCCCAGGATCCGATTTTTGGCAGCCCCAAAATCGGGGGGGGGGCTGAGCGGTGTTGGGGGGCTGGGGGGTGCTGGAGGTGTGTCCTGGGGGGCTGTGGGGGGAGCTGTCGGGTTTTAATTTTATTATTTTATTATTTTTTTTAAATAATTATTTATAAAATCAGAATTCTGAAATGAATTCGCGCGTCCCGAGGTGAGGCCGGAGGTGGGTCGGGAGCGCCCGTCGCGTTCATTCATTCGGTTTAGAGGAGGGGAGGGAAAGAAGGGAAAGAGGAGAGAAAAAAAAAAAAAAAAAAAGGCACACAAAAAGAGAAGAAAAAAGGAAAAAAAAAAAAAAAAAAAAACCCACACGCACCACCAAGTGGCACAGCGCGGTGATAACAAACTCCAACTTAAAAAAAACTTCCCGAGCGCACCGGGGGACGCGGGGAGCGCGCAGGAGCTGCCTCGGGGGGGGAACGAGGGGGACCGGGGGGGGCAGCCTCGGTGTGTCCCCCCCCCAGGGGCTCTGAGCAGCCCCCCGAAACCCCAGGGGAGGGTTTGTGCCTCCTGCCGGGGGGGGAGTGAGGGGGAAGCCGAGGGTCCTGGGGAGGGGGGGACAAAGGGGGCTGTGGGGTTTGGGGGGGCCGCTGTGAGGTTTGGGGGGGTCGGAGGCCCGTGAGGGCTGCCCGGTGCCGGGGGGGGCGTGCGGGGGGGTCGGGAGCGAGGCTGCGGTGAGGAGGAAAGTGAGGGCACAGCAACTTTATAATCGACTTTTTATTAAGATTATAAATTTAAACAAATCTGAACAGTTTTACCCGGTGATATACAATTCCATATGCACAAAAATACAGGCTTACAAACAAAGAAAAAGGAGGAAAAAAGAAAAAAACACAACAACAACAACAACAAAAAAAGAAAAGAGAACGAACCCCAACAGACCGTTTGGCAAAGCATCCTCAGTTACACACAGTGCTGGTACCGGGGAGTTGGGAGGGGGCAGGCTGCAAGGAAACAAAATGGAAAAAAAGAAAAAAATAAAAAATAAACAAGGGGAGGGGGAGAGCAGAAAACCCACCTTTTTACAACAAAAGGTTGTTCTTAAAAAAAAATAATAAATCCCAAAAACACAAAACCAAGAGACTCTACAGGAGACAGATCTCTTCACAAGCCCGAACAATGCTGGTTCTGGGGGGGCAAGGCTGAAACTTCAGGAGGGGGCAGCGGGGCTTGGGCACCTGGGGCAGCGGCCGGGACCCCCCCAGCACCCCCAGCAGCAGCCCCACCGCGACCCCTCGCACGCGTTTCTGCCGGGAGGAAAAGTTCAATTTTCCTTTTTTTTTTTTTTTTTTAATTATTTTTCTCCCCCCCACCCCAGGATAAAGAAACGCACAAAAGCGACCCGGGGTTTAGGGGGGGGGGACACCCCCCGGTCTCACGTGGCGCTGCCAGCACCGGCCCCCGGCGACCCCCGGCCCCGAGCCCCCCGAGCGGCGCGGACACAAAGAGGATTATTTAACCGGGTGCTTTCGGCGCTGGGGTTGTGTTGTTGTTGGTTTGTTTGCGTTTTGTTTGCTTTTTTTTTTTTTTTCTCTTTTTTTTTTTTTTTCTCTCCCCTCTCTCTCTCTCTCATCTCTGCAAAAATAAAGTCCCAAGATCTCAGCTTTTTTTCCTTTATTGTACAATTTATAAAACACTAGCGTGGCTCTGCCCTCCCGCCCCCCCCCCCCACATTGCGCACCCCTCGGCACCCCCCCACGCCCCCCTCCCCTCACCCCCAACCTTCTTCTCTCCCCCCCCCTTTCCCTCCCCGCCTTTGTTTCTGGGTCCCCCCCCTCGAGAGTCCTTCGGCTCCGCGCCCCCCACCCCAGCCCCTCGGTGGTGTTTCCCCCCCCCCCTTCCCCTCCCCTCGCCGGCTCCCCGCTCCTCTCTAAAACGCGACGATGGCCCGAGTCCAGGCTCCCAGGCTCGCCAGCGCCTGCTTGCTGCACAGCTGCCCGTTGAGGGGCTGCTCCGAGTCCGCCTGCTGCCGGCTCACCAGCCCCGTGAAACCGGAGCCGAAGATGGAGATCAAGTTGGAGATGTTGTTAGAGTCCTGCGGGTGCTCGGCGCTGTACTCCTCGAAGCGGGCGCGCTTGGTGCACGGGGCGAAGGGGGGGCCGCCCGCCACCCCGCCTCCCCCCGGCTCCCCTTCCTCCACCCCCTCCTCTTCTTCTTCTTCCTCCTGCCCCGGGTAATACTTGCGCTTGGTGCCCGGGGCGGGCGGCGGGGAGGCGAGCCCCGCTGCCGGCTGGCAGCAGCAGGGGCACTGCGAGCAGCAGTCCTGGTGCAAGTACCCGTTCTCCACCGTGGTCACGACGTGAGTGTCCAAATCCAGCACCGTGGTGCGGCTGCTACAGTGCGGCGCCCCGAAGTCACAGCCGGCGGCGTACAGCAGCCCCGGGGGCGAACCGGGACCGGGAGCGGTGGAAGAAGCCCGGTAGAAAGCCGGGGACGAGTCTCTGCAAGGCGCTCGCTGCTGCTGCTGCAGCTCGGGGGGGGGGGGGAGCCGCGCACACGGGCACCTCCAGCAGCTCCGCGCCTCCCCGCACGGCCGAGCAGCTCCGAGCCTCGCGGTCCTGCGCGTCGGGGGGCAGCGGGAGAGCCGCCAGCTCCGGTGGGGCGGCGGCGGAGGCGGCGGGGGGCGGCGGGCAGGCGGGCATGGCGAGGAGCGGGGCGCCGTCGGGGTAGTGCTGCTGGCGGCGGTAGAGCTCGGCGTAGCGCTCGCTCAGGTAGAGCTGCCGGGCGTTGCGGAGCACATAGGAGACGAGCAGGTTCTTGTGGAGCTTGATGCCGCCTCGCTGCGTGCGGGAGCTGTGGATCTTCCGCAGGGAAATACTGATCAAACTCTGCGCATCGAGGGTGCACTCCATCCTCCTCCGGCCCCTCAGCATCTGCTCTCGCCACCCGCGCAGCCAGGCACCCCGGGCCGCATCCACACGGCAAGCCGGGAAGGGTGCGGAGGGTTGCAAAAAAAAGGAGGATAATAAAAAAAAAAAAAAAAAAAAAAAAGGCGGATTGGAGGGGAGGGAAAGGGGGAAGGTGGGGGGGGGGGGGGAGGGAAATAGAAGGGGAAGGGAGAGGGGGGGGAAAAAAAAAAAAAAAAAAGGGGAAGGGGACAGCAGAGCTCGAGGTCGCTGGAGAGCGGAGGGGGGGGGAATAGAGAGGGCTGTCTTCAGGGGGCGGCCAGCGGCGGGAGCGGAGCGGGCATCGCCGTGCGCGCCGGTGGCTCCCGCTGCTGCTGCTGCTGCCGCCGCCGCTGCCGCCGCGCTCCGAGCAGGCACGGCGCGTGCAGGCAGCGCCACCAGCGCCGCGCGCGCCCCCGCCCTCCCCGCGCGCCGCCCCCGCGCGCGCGCCCGCCCCGCCCCTTTCGCCCCGCCCCTCCCCGCCCTCCTGCTCCCTCCTCCCCTTCTCCTCCTCCCCCCCCCTCCCCGGCCCGTACCTGTCGCGCAGCGGCACTGAGCGCCCGCCCGCCCAGCCCCCGCCTTTTATAGCGCGGCGCCGGCCTCGCCCCGCCCCCTCCCGGGGAGAGCGGCCAATGGGGAGGCGGCGTGAGGCTTGACGGGCGGCAGAGGGAGCCAATGGGAGGGAGGCGGGCGCTTGGCGCCGTTCAAACGCTGACAGGGGCGGCGGGGCCGGGGCTGAGGGGAGCCCGGGGTGGGCGCCTCGGGGCGGGCTCTGCGCCCCCCTCCGCCGCCTCCCCGTCGCCCAAGGGCGGCTGTTTGAGCCCCCCCAGCCCCTGTGGGGCTCAGCCCCGGCACCCCCGGTTCCCAACCGAGCCCCGACGTTGTTCTCACAGTGGCACCTCCACACACACAAACCCCGGGGGCACCGGGCCCCCCCCCTCAGCACCCCTCAGCACCCCCGACCCCCTCCCGGTACCGTCCCCTGCACCCCCGACCCCCCCCCCCGGTACCGTCCCCTCACCCCGAGGCCTCCCCTGGTCTCCAGGCTCAGCCCCACGCCCCCCTTTGCACGCCCCTTCCCCTCCTGGGAGCGGGGCCGCGCCTTGGTTACTGCTTAGGAAGAGCTCCAATCCCGCCGCTTTTCACCCCAAAATAGGGACCGGGATGTGGGAGGGGGTTGTTGCTAATCAGGGTTTGCTAATTAAGGGCTCCCATCCTGCCCTGGTGCACGCGGCAGCCTTGGTTTTGCCTGGCCCCTGCTCTGAGGGGTGCCCTAGGAGGGGTATTTGGGGTAGGGGTATTTAGGGTAGGGGTTTTTGGGGGATAAGGGGGTGTCCCTGAGCTGGCTGCTGTAGGATCCGGCCACCCGGGGACCCCCCCCAGAGGTAGCAGTATGTGGGGAAGGCAGTCCTGGCACGGAGGAGTTGCCCTTGGCCAGCAGGTAGGAGCTGGTGTGGGTGTATGGCAGGGGGTGCTTGGGGAGGGGGCTGCCACTTGGGGTGGGAGAGGGGCTGTGGGGAGCGCTGGGGGTCCCCCCTTTGCTTCCTGGGGTAGGGTGGGCGATGGTTTTTGCATCGGGGTATGGAAAAGTTGGTTTTGGAGCGTGTACCTGAGCGGTGATCCCCCCCCCATGCCTGCAGTGTGCTGGGTGGAAAAATCCCCAAGACCACCAGAGCAGCCCAGTCCCCCGAATTTAGGGGCACTGGTGGGCACTGGGCTGCCCTCCCTGGTCTCCTGGGTTTTGGGGGCACCCTGTAATGGCTGGATCTGTAAGGGCTGGGCTGGGCTTGGCTCTCCTGCATCCTCCTGTGGGGTTGGTGGGCTTCACCCATGGGTAGGGCAGCAAGCCCAGCACCATGGGGGATTTTCTCCCTGTGGAGGGGTCTGTGGGACCCCAGCTGGGCTGGGGCAGCTCGTTGTTCCCTGAGAGGCAGCTGGTGTAAATCCTTGCTCGTGGAGCACCTGCCTTCATCGTGTGCCCTCAGCTGTGTAAATGGGGGGGAAGGACGCTGAGGGTTACCGAGCTCTTGTAGGATCCTCTTGCTGCGCTTTCCTCGTCTGCAAAATGGAAACTAACCACAGCCCTGTCCAGAGGGGGCTGATAAAGGCAGTGGGTGTGGGTGGTGTTTTGGTGTGGGATTGCATCTTTCTCTCTTCCCCCAGTCTCCTTCCTTTGCAGACCCTCCTGGCCGCAGGTCGCCCTTCCCAAGGCTGTGCTGCAGCTGCGGGAGGTGATGCGCTGGAGCAGGGCTGGCTCTTGGGGGCAAATTGTGCTGAGTTCTCGCTGCTTTTGTGTCTGGATTATGGTTTGCTCCCACTCAGAGGGACCAAAGGCTCTGTCCCTGCTGGTGTTGGTGCCCGTGGGCTGAGCCCCGGCTCTGCAGGGAAGCAGCGAGTGCTGCTGCTGCCGGCCCGTGCAGTGCTTGTGCCTTTCCCAGCTCACGTTTGCTGCTCTCTGGACCACCTCCAGCTGTAAAACTCCAGCCCCGGTGGTCCAGGCTGAGAGCCTGGATCGCTTGTCTGCCGGCTGCTGCGGGGTGGCTTGGGCAGTGCGCACGGTGCCAGCCACAAAACATTGTCCTGGCAAGTGTCCTCTGCCTCGAGCTCCTGCTCCCCATCCTGCCTTGGCTCGGAAAGCAGCGTGGCCTTGGGACACTGCCTGGCACCGGCCCTCCTTGTTTTAATTATCCCGTGGCCCCGGTGGCCAAAAGTTGTGGCTTTAACCAAAGGGTCAGGTGGACTTTGCAGGGCTCTGCGTGCAGTGGTGCTGCATTTATTGGGGTGCTGCGTCCTCGGGGCTGTTTGGGTGCCATGGGACACCCTGGTGCAGGAGATGCTGCTGTTGGCTCCCAGAGAAGTGCCCTCTGCTGTAGCTGCCTGCGAAGCCTCGTGGCACCAAGAAAACCCAAGAGCACAGTAGGAGCCTCTGGGAGACGACGTAAATAAGATTCCGCTCTGGGTAATTAATACCAGGCTGTAAAACACAGCCCCGATCCTCTGGCTGGCTGCTGGGCACTCTGTTGCTGCTGGCGAGGCCGGCGGCGGCTGCCTGCTGCCTCTCCTCCCGGCTGGCTCTGCTGGCAGCAGACACGGTGGCTTTAATCCTGGAGCCGGGACGGGTTGTGTGCTGCGAGAGCTGTGCAGCTCCTGTTTGGCCTGGGAAGTCCAAAATCTGCCA
Source organism: Anas acuta (assembly GCF_963932015.1). Classification (NCBI taxonomy): domain Eukaryota; kingdom Metazoa; phylum Chordata; class Aves; order Anseriformes; family Anatidae; genus Anas; species Anas acuta. The sequence continues at coordinate 8,241,325 of NC_088998.1, read as the reverse complement.
GGGATGGAGTCTGGCTGCTACCTGTCTCGGCACAGGACCGTGAGCTCTGCTCTTCTGGAAGAGGAAAGCGAGTCCCCTCCGTTTTCTGGCCCCGCAGCAGCAAGCTGGGGCAGGATGGGGTTGTTCAGTGCTTGCCTCTCCCAGGAAAATCACTCTGTCCTGTCCGACATCCCCAGCACCTGATCTCTGATGGGGTTTGCACGCCCTTCCCATGGGAAAAGCCCCCGAGGACCCTGCTGCTGGAGGGGCCGTTTGGTCTGCAACCACCTCGGCTAAACCTAATTGCAGCTTGCACCTGGCCATTAAAGGGCGAGTGCCATCGCTGCCCCAAAGGGAAGGAGGACGGGCCCAGGGCTGCCTGGAGGGCTGGAGCCCAGCGTTTCCCCTGCCTGCTGCTGGTCCTGGGGGAGCCGTGGGGCTGAGCAGGGCGCAGCTGCCCCGCGGGTGTCCCGGTGCCAGCGCCCGTCCGCGCTGCCGCGGGCTCCAGCAGCAAACCTGGCTGCCCGCGGCTCTCAGCTGCAGAGTAAACAAGCTGGCAAGAGAAACCATTTTGCTTCAGCTACCAGGAGAAACCCTTTTTAGGTAGCACTTCCAACTGGCACCGCTCTCCTCTGTTAACCCCCTCCTTCCTTCCCTTCCCACCGAAGCCCGAAAGTTGTTGCAGCGGTTGGGGAGGGGAGCGGGCTGCCTGGCGTGGCTTTGCCACCCCGAGCAAGGAACGCAGACGTGAATTTACTGCTTGATCTTGTAATTTCAGTGCAATTAGACTAGCTGCTACACAGCAATTTCCCCCTAAGCCTCGGTCTCAGGCCCGGGCACTGCCGAGCCGCTCGCAGACGAGGAAGCGTTGGCTGAACCACGGGTTTTTTTGGGCGCACCTGGAACCTGCCTCCCCGGAGACGCGTCTGCGAGCTGGAGCTGCGGGTGCCTGGCATGTCTGAAAAGGAGCCTGCTTTTCAGGCTCGCTTATTACGAGTCAGGCACCCAAAGCGAGTGGGAAAACAAGCCAGAACAAGGGCGCAGGCTGAGCTCTGGGTGCTGGGCTGCCCTCTCCATCCCCTGCGCCAAGCGGGAGCGATGCAGCCTGGTGGCACCGCAGCCTGGGGCTCGTGGGGGCTGCAGCACGCAGGACACGGGGCACGTTGGCTCCAGAAGCCACCAGCCCTCGGTGGCAGTGTGTCTGTCTGTATTTATTGAGCATGCTGGCACCTCAGCATGATATCTGTTAGCTCTTCCTTGCAACTGTGGTCCCATCAGCAAGACAGCCTTACCCAGGGTCACATATCCTGTTTAAAATCTTGCTGAAAATGGGGTGGAAGTCGTACCGTGGAAGCTTTAAATTAAGTATTCTCCCCCCTTGCTTTTAGCCAGGAGCTGCGTAACGCCTCCCGAGCACTGCTGCAGCACGGGGCTTGGGAGAAGCGCTCAGCACTTTGATCCGATCCGTCCCAGCCCAACTTCACTGACTCATTTCCTCCGTTTGTGCGGCACCCTGGTGCTGTGCATGCTGTGCAGGGCATGGGAGGAACCTGCGAGCTCCCACGGCGTTGGTTTTATGGCATCTCCCGTGCATCCTTTTCCTGCTGGCTCGCTGTCCCCACAGCTCAGGCTGCATTAGCAGCTCTGTTCCTTGCTAGGGAGAAAAGGAGCTGTCGGTGTGAGCAGAGCTGTGGGTGTTCCTGGGGAGCCTGCAGCACCCCAGCTGGTCCCTGCGTGGTTTGCTTGGCTCGCCTGGCACCCAGAGCCGCTGGGGTGATGCTCTGCAGGGGTGGCATCGCGGTGCTCCTGCTGCAGGTGCTTCCCCAGCTCTCCGGTGAGCCCACGGTGCTGTGCTGGTTTCTGCTGGTGCCTCGTCTCCTTGTTCCTGGTGTTTGGAGGACGTGGGTTCCCTGCAGAACCACTGCAGGGTGGGAAAGCCACGAGAGAAACTGGGTGCTGCAGGTTTGGGAGCTGCCTTTTTGGGGAAGGGGGGGGTGAAGCTTGGTGTCCAAGCCCTCCAGCGAGCACCTCATTCTGGGTTCTTCCCTGGACCCAGGGGTGAAAATCTGGGGTGCTGCCGTCCATGCCCTCAGAGTTGTTTGCTGCATTTGAGACCGGGTCCCTGGCGTGTGTTTTGCTGGAGGCTATGGGCAGGAGCACGGGGTCTGCAGAGAAAGCAAAGGGGGCTCAGTGCAGGGCTGGGGGGGGGCTCTTGGCATCCTGGAGCTGCTCGAGGAACTCGCTGCTGCCCTTGGAGCATCGCTTCCAGGAGGGCTGGGGTGCCCCAGGCAGCCAGGGCTGTGGTACCTGAGAGCAACCTCATTTAATTGCTGAGCACAGCCCCTACCCCAGCTGCAAAGCCCATAAAAATTGGAGCCACGGCTCGGATGGGGTCTGGAGGCTGTGACAGCACGCGGGACCCGCCTGCTCCCCTGTATCTGGGCACGGTGGGGGTCCCGTCTTTTGGGGGAGAGCCCCAAAATGTGTGCAGCCGGATGATGTGGGGCTCCTGGGTGCTGAAGCAGCATGGAAACGCCAACTTTCCCCCACGCAGCCCTTGCAGCTGGGGAGCAGCGTGGCCTTGCCATGCCCACGGATGGATGGACGGACGGATGGATGGATGGATGGATGGCCAGAGGACTACAATCCCCGGCAGGGAGCGAAGTGCCGGGGGGATGCCGGGACTGGTAGTCCCTGGACCCGCTGTGGGGTCCCCGCTGTCACCGGTGGCTGGGGCGGGGGACCCGGAGGGGATGTACAGGCTCGGGGAGGAGCCAGCGCCTTCACCCACTTTGTTGTTAAATACCTTAAAGGAGCAGTGGCTGCGCCCGAGCGAGCTCCCTAGCGGAGCCGTGCAAGCCAGGCCGTGGGCTTTTTAAAGATAAAAATCACTCGCGTGGCCTTTGGGATGAGCGGGTGCCGTAACTCCTTCGGCGCCTGGGCACCACCGCTGGCCTCGCCATCGGGCTGCTCCCGCATCCCCTCGGAGCATCCTCCTCCGAGCATCCTCCTGTGCTCCCAGGGCTCCGAAAAATCAGTGCCGAGGCTGTTTCCTCGCAGGAAACCTCCCCGCTCGGCAGCCCTGCGGATAAAAAGCTCTGCGGAGAGGTGCCGTGGGCAGCCGTGCGCATTTCTGGTGGCGCAGCCGTGACCTGGGGATTTTTGCCCCCCCCGGGCGTAAGGCCCACGGTGCCTGCAGCCAGCCCGGCCCTGGCGTGTGCCCAGCCAGACACCCACATGAAAGCCGCCGCCGTGGCTCGCCTGGCTCCTGGCCAGCGGCTACCTCCAGGCAGCTCGCGAGGTCCTGGGGGGGAGCCGAGAGCGAGGCACCCACCCCTGGAGGGCGAGGGATGAGGGGCGAGGGCTGGGGTTGGCACTGGGGTGCGGACCCCGTGGTGGGATGGGGTTGTGTGTGAGATGCTCGCAGCCCAGGCTTTCTCTCCTGGGGTGCTGGGGGGGTGTTTGCTTGCTGAGGGGCTGCGTTAGATCCTTTTTCCTTCCCGGGCGCAGGTTTGGAGGCAGCATTGGGCACGTCGGGTCCTGTCTGAGCCCAGGCTCCAGCTGGATTTGCTGGGAGCTCAGGCTCGTGTCCGTGCTGCTTCCAGCCCGCGTTGGCCCTGCTGTAGCTGGGAATTTGAGTTGCCTGGGTGAAATCCTCACCAGGAGCAGACGAAATCTTCCCCTGGGGTGCAGAGAGCTCCTGCTGCGTGGCTGGCGTTGCTGGGAGCAGATGGGCTGAAGCTCTCCGGAGCTGCAGAGGGTACCTGTGGTGCCAGGACCCGGCTGCTGGATCACCACCCGCGCAGCTGAGATCTCTTGGGCACGTTGAGGGTGGGGAAAAAGAGATCTGGGCTGCTGCAGAACCTGCAGCAGAGTGGGAGAAGCTGCTTGGGGAACCCACCTGCGAGGCTCTGAGCCCCGGCACGGCTCATGGGAGGGCACCACGGGCTGCACGGCGACCTGCTGGAGCCATACGGTGGGGGAGAGCACGGAAAGCTCCCCTGCAGGCACCTGTCTAGCTCTGCTGCTCCTTCCTTCTTGCTTTTCACCCCTTGCCTGCTGCTCTGGAGCCTTGGACTGGCCGCCCTAATGCGTTGCGATGGCTGCGTGGCAGCAGGTGCCTCGGAGGAGCCCCGTGCCGAGGTGCGCACCCCGAGCTGATTGCTTCTGACACAGCCCCTGCGTCCTGCTCCCCAACGGAGCCCAGCCCCGTCTTGATGCAAAAGGCCCAAAGGGTGAAATGCAGCCCCCGGGGGAGGCAGCAGGAGCTGGGGTTTGGGGTCCTGGAGGTGAAGCTCTTTGCAAACAGCTCCCGGTGCGTGCCTGCCCCAGCACAGCGCCATTCCCAAGGCTTTAGGTTTTTTTTTTTTTCCCACTCTGGGAAGGGCAGAAAAGGAACGTGGATAACACCGCTGGGCTAGCGTTGCTGGGGGAGGTAGGAGCCACCCGTAGGATGCTCAATTTTTCCCTTATCCCCCTGCACGTGGAGTTAATTGCAGTTCCAACCCACACACCGAGCTGTCCTGCCGCAGCCACCTGCAGCCAAGTGGTTGCTCTGGGACTCAACCTCTCCTTGGGGGTCTCGTCCTCCCGAGGGGACAACGTCTTTCCCAGGGCTGTTTGTGTTGGGTCTGAGGAGCTCAGGGCTCAAGCTGAGCACGTTGCCAGGACTCCATGGGTATCTCTTGAAGGTGAGACTCGTCAGGCTTAAGAAAGGATGAAATTTTTTTAATGGGTGTTCAGCAGCCACCGTGGAGATGCTTTAAGGGCATAAATTTTTTAAGAGCGTAATGGATGTTAAGCTCTCAAAAATAAATCCTGAGTCTCTCTCTAGCTTGGGTTTCCCAAGGTATTGGTGGCTAGCTTGGAATGAGAGAGCAAGATGAATGAAATAAAAGGCTTTTAGAGGGTGCAGAGCACCAGCGTGGAGCTCCTGCTTCCCTTGTGTGCCTGAGCTCCTGCTCGGTGCTTTGGGATGCCGAGGGTCAGTCCCGGGTGGATGTTTTGAGAACCCACAATGGGGAGCAGAGTTAAGGGTTTTCTCCCTGCTGCTGAGCTGTGCAGAGCGAGTAGTGCCGGGCTCTAAAGCTTCCCACCCAAAAGACTTCATTGATGGTGACCAGAGGCTGGTGAGGTGTGGAGAGCAGGACCCAGGTGTGCGAGGTGGGCTCACGGCTTTGTCCCTGCCAGCAGCAGGACCTGCATGGAGCAGCTCTGCCCAAACCATTGTGGGGAGCTGGTGACGGAGCTGGGAAGCACCAGGAACATCCTCTTCCATCCAGCCTTTCCCAGGACAGCCCCGTGCAGGGTTTTCCTCCCTGGCCGTTGCTGCCAGGAGCCAGGGCAGCAGGAGGGAGGCTTCCCCTCTGGCTGCAGCCAAGGGTGCCGGGCACCTGACAGCCCCAGACTTGTTCAGTGTTCGCTGCTTTCTTCCCTCAGCACAGCAGGGAAGAGAATGGAAACTCTGTGAGCTCCCTGCTTGTCTCCTCCTGCCCAGGGAAGCAGGAGCAGCCCCGATCCCGTGCGCAGCCCTGGGAGGCTGCGGGTGGGTGCAGGCGCTGGCACCCCGCAGCGCTGCGCCCTCGCGCTGCTCTTGCCAGCTCCCCTCCCAGGGCTGGCTGGAAAGCCTCCTGCCTTCCCCCTGAGGTCAGCTCGTACCTGCCAAGGGCTTGGCCCCGTTTTTATGGAGCTGTTCCATGAGCTGTGCCCCGTGAATGCCCTCCCTCGGGCTGCGGTACCGGTATTTGGTGCTGAGCACTGCTGGTGCCTTCGGTGCGCCGGTGAAAACAGGGCTGTGAGCGACTCGTGCCAGGTCTGTCTGGTCCTTGCCCACGTTTTGGGGCAGGTGCTGACCTGCTTTGAGGTGACAGGTCCTGAAATCTCATTTTGCAGGTGCCTTGTTGGCAGGAAGAAGCAGGAAAAGCGGAAATACTGGGGGAAGATTTAGGGGAAAATAGCTGCTGGAAGCATGGGTTGGTGCAGAAATGTTATAATGTGTTTCTCTAGTTCAGCCTAGCCCTGCGTGCCAGTACGGGTGGTGATCCTCACGTAATCACGACAGTTGGACAATCACATTTTTCTGATGGTGGAAAACCTGTGCCCTTGCTTGGGAACATCCCTCAGGGAAAGCGTCCTTGGGCGATGGAGCACCAGGGAGCCCTGGAGTAGGAGCTGCATCCCTCCAGTGCTGGTAGCGGAGGTTTTTTGGTGACTGAGGGTTTTGTTCTTTGTTGGTGGGATGCGTGTGGGACGTGGTCACTCCTGCCTGCCCAGCGGGTGGCTGTTTATGGGGTCCGACTGCCTGCGTTCACCCCCAAGGCAGCTCTGGATGCTGTGCCCCCATCGCTCCCGTCCCCTGGGAGGACATCACAGCTAAGCCGAAGGACAAAGAGCTCCGTCCTGAAAGCCGTGAGGATCGAGGCTCTCGCTTTGTGGTTTTGAGGAGCAGCAGCTTGTGGTTTGTGTCCTCTGGTTGGGAAACGAAGGGCCCACGTTGCCTTTATTCTTCTTACCCAACACAAATGTGCTGATCCTTCGGGATCCCCGCTGCTGCCTCTTGGGGGGACGAGAGGATGGAAGGAAGGAGCAGGGGTCTCTGCGCCTTGGCACAGCTGCACCGGGGTCTCCGCAGCTCCGAGGCATTGCAGCTCATCCCCAGATGGAGGACAGAGCCCTGGGGGTGTTGGCCGTCTGCTGCTTTGCTCCCCCAAATCACCTGCAGGCTGTTTTGCGCTGCCGCTATCCCCCAAATGGCACCAAGAGCCGCGCTCCCCCCCCGTTACCCCCGAAGGTGGGTGCAGATGACTCCCCTCCTGACATGTGCGTGATCTGGGCGTCTCTTCCCGGGCAGCTGGCGGGTTATTTTTGGTCCTGGAGCAGCCCAGATCTAGTTTCTGCCGGGGTGAGTCCCTGCCCAGCGCCGTGCTCACATCCCCGGTGTGGGTGGGGGCGCGGAGCCCTGGCTGCCTTCGTCCCCACGGGGCTGCTCCGGTGCTCGCCTGTGTAGGGCTGGGCCAGCGTCTCCCTGGGATGGCTGGGGACAGGGGGACCTTGGCCAGGTCTGCGGGGACTCACCTGGGTGTTATCTGCTCGGGAAACCCAATCTGCGGGCCCCTCTGGGCGTGAAGGGACGGGCAGGAGCAGCTGGTGCCGTGGCAGGGCTTGGAAATCCAAGCCAGCGCCTCGTCACGTGCGTCCCCCTTGGCTCGCAGGCTTGGGGGGTGGCAGCCCCCTTCCCTCAGCTCCTGGCCTCCTGCCCACAGTGGAAAACCCTGCGGAGGGGTTGTTGGGGGGCTGCTGGGGGCCTCCTGGGCTGGGTTTGTCCACCCACGGAGCGGTGCCTTGTCCCACGGCAGCGGGTGCTGCGCAAAGCATCCTTCACCCCATCACCGTGTTGGGGTGCTAATGGGGTCCCTGCCTACCTGGAGGGACAGCAGATGGCAAATGCAATCAGAAAGGGCTTTTTTCCTGGTTATACACATCTGCTGAAGCCCGGCTGGGCACCTGATGGAGAGGGCAGGACCAGGGTTTGTGTCTTTGCAAGGTGACGGCTGGCAGAGGCGCTGAGGGTCACTCTGGGTGTCAGGGGAGGCTGTGACACCCCCCATCCCGCACTCCCAAGCCTCCCTAGCACGGCTACCAAGCAGGGACAGCTTTTCCTTGCTGAAAACTGTGCCCTTTCCTCCGGGGAGGGAGCAGCGCCGCAGCCTCCCACGCTGCTGCTCGTTGCCTTTCAGCAGAAAGCCGCCCGGGTAACCCTGGTGTTTCTCTCCACTCCTGGCAGGGAGCGAATCTCTCTCCTACCTCGAAACGTGGGCTCGTGGTGTGAGCACAGGGTTGTTTTTTTTTGTCTCCCCAGCTCCGAGCAGCCCCGTTCTCCTCGCTGTATGGGTTTCTGGACCTGGCTCCCAACCCTGCTGCTTTGGCTCCTGGCAGCTCCTCTGCAGCAGGAGCTCATCTCCCCGCGAGGGTCTCAAACGCCACCAAACCCAGACCCAAAGCAGCTCTGAATAGGCTTGAGCATCCTATTCAGGAGGACAATAGGAAATCAAACAGATGCCACCTCTCCTCCGGCTGTCTGTGTGCCCGCTTGTCTTTGTTGCAGGTGAATTTGGGGAAAGAAAACACCGTTTTGTTGTGACAGCACCGGGGCTGAGCTGCCCTGCTCTGCTACCTGGCAGCCAGGGGAGCGAAGGAGGTGTCGGTGGGGCTGCTGCCCGTGGGCTGGGGGCTCTGCTGCCCTGCGGTGGGCTTTGGGGTGTGCAGAGAGCACTGGGCTCTGCGTGGCACGGTGGGTTTGGGGCGGATGGCTTGGTTTAGCTGTTCCTATGGATGGAAACGCTTGGAGAGGGCGAGCTGCCGAGATGTCTCGTGGGGCGGGTGGCAGCGCTGCCTCGTGCCACGCCGCTGCTCTGGGGACGTGCTGCCGAGCAGGGAGAGGGCAGGGGCTTTCCTCCCCCTCTTACCAAGCTCCTTTCCAGCAGCTCTGCCCGTTGGGGTGGGCTTGCTGGCAGGGGGCTGAACGCTGACCCTACAAATCCAGGAGCTGGGCTTCGTGTCCTGACCCTCCTCTCACCTTGGGCTCGCCCAGAGCACCCAGACCAAGCTGTGGGTGGATGGATGGATGGGCAAAACGATGTCCTCTGCTGGAAGGGACTCAGGCTGGGGAGGCAGTGGGCATTGCTGTGCCCTCCAGGAGCACCCAGGGGTGGCCCAGCACACGGGGTGCCCGGCTGTGGGTGCTGGCAGGAGCCTGCGGTTGGGCTGAGCCATGACCGGGAGCGCGATGCAAAAGCTGCCTTCCCTTTTGAAGTCTGACACCCGGGATTTTCCCCACCCACTAGGAGGACTGAAGGCAGGGAAAAAAGACAGTAAAACAAAATAAAAGAAGAGGGGAAAAAAAAAAGAAAAAGGAGGAAAAAAAAGGAAAAAAGCTTTTTTTTTTAAGCTGCTGGTGAGGGCACGCCAGGGAGGCAGAGGCTGGAAGGGGCTGGGGAGCGCCCTGTGCGTGTCTGGCCGGCTCTGACTCACCCCCACGTGCAGGTACAACCCCGCTGCCTCCTGCTTTGGGGCTCAGCCTTGCTCACGAGGTGAAACCCAGAGGGGTTTGCAGGGACAGGAGGGAAGCACAGAAAGGGGAGCAGCCCCTGCAGCTCGCTGCCGGCCTCTTGGTGCGCGGTGGCCCCAAATTGTCCCCTCCTGGAGGTGTCCCCTCCATCCCCAGCTGTGTCCCCCCGGGAAGGGCTCGACTTTGGATGGAATTGGAGTCAGGATCCAGCCCTAATGATGGAGGGGCTGTGGGATGAGGCTGCCTGGAAGAACAAAGCCTCGCTCTGCCCGCCAGCCGGGTACCCCAGGGGCAGGCAGGGTGTGCAGCCTCGCCGCGGAGGTAGGACGGGAAGGTTTCCTGGTCCTGCCCGTCTGGTTCAGCGCTGGATGAGGCTTGGGCGAGCCAAAAGGCAGCTGGATGCGGGATGTGAGGCTTGGGCTTGTTTAAAACTTCTGAGCCTTGAAGCTGAAAAGCTGGGACTTGGGCCCAGGTTCGTTGGATGGACCCCATCGGCTGGGGATGGGGATGGGGATGCGAGGTTGGATGTGGTTTCTGGGTGTGTGCTGGGGGCTGGTGCAGCCCCAAGGGGCACTGGTGGAGGTGTCAGCCTGTCCCTCACCTCCACCCAGCCATGGGGCCTGGCTTTAGACTGTAGCTTTGATGTCAGAGCTTTGGAGGGGTGAACCTGGCATGTGGCATCCCCAAATCCTGCCGTGACTCGTACTCCTAGGGTACGGCACGTCCTCATCTCTCTGGGGAGAAAATGATGTGTGGCTGAGTCCTGCTGGGCACCTTCAGAGCCCAGAGCATCCGTGTGACATGGTGTTTGGTGCTGTGAGAAGAGGCACAAAGTGAAGTTTGGGATCATGCCCACAGGACCCCCTCTGAAACGCATCTGTGGAGCTTTCCCTGGTGGGGAGGCTCCAGCTCCCCTCGCAAGCTCCCGCCAAGGTGTGGGAGCAATTCCCAGTCCAGCCCAGTTTGGGAAGGTGCTGGGGTCATTCCTTGCTCTCGCCCAGATCCTGGAGGAGGTGGGACGATGTCCCCGAGCAGCGTTGGTCCTGAGGTGGTGCAGGATTTGGAGCAGAAAGCTGCTGTTGTGTTCCCTCCCCAATAATAGGACGGTCGGGGACAGCCTTAAAAGGGGGATCCTTAAAATCCAGCCTGCTTTAGGGCGTCCCCTCCATTTCTCTGGGGGATGCTAAATCCTCCTCTGTTCCCTCCTGACATCCTGAGCACCTCGACTTCTTGCAGCTGGGCTTTACCTGGAGTTAATCCCAACGAGGAAAACCTCCCCCTGGAGTCCCCAGCTGTGTGCGCACAGCTCTCCGTGTGCGGCACGGAGGGGAGCAGCCTCCGCTCGTCCCAGGGGACGTCCCGGGCTGGGAATGGGCTGCGTTGGGGTTCTCCTCCTCCTGCAGCTGGGCTGAGGGGAAGGAAGGAGGCAGCTACTTGCACGATTGTTCCTAGAAATGACCCGTGAAAGGAGCAGGAAGGCGGTGGCACGGAGGAGGGCACCTTCGCGGGGCACCCTGTGCCACCTGCACCCACCCCATCGCCTCCTCCTGCTCCAGCCTCCGAGCTCGGCACCCCTCAAATTTCCCCTCCCTCTCCCCGTGCTGCATGGCTGAAGGTTTTGCAGTAAAACCCCAAAAAGCCTCGTCCTTGAACCTCTCTCCTCCTGCCAGCTTCCCTCATCGGACCCCGCGCTTTCTGCCCGGAGCCAGCCTGGGGGGACGCGGCTGGTGGCACGAGGCTCTCCTGCCCGCAGCCCTTTTCCCTTCGTGCTTTCAGCCGTGCCTCCAAAGGCTCCGAGCTCCTCGTTACCAAAGTGCGGGCTCCGAGTTTTAACGAGCCACCCGTGGGAGAGCCGGGACTGGGAGAGCCGGAGCGCCGTCCCGCTGAACCGAGACAGAGGCTGACAACAGGCACCGCTGCCTGGAAACGGTGGGCAAAGGCTTTATTGACCACTGGAGGTCACTTTTTCAATAATGCAGTACAATCCAACTTTATTTTGTCAGTACCTTTCATGCCGCCTGCTCCCGAGCTGCTCAGCGGATCCGGTGCAAAAGGAGGGGGGAAGAAACGTTATTATTTTTATTTTTTTTTTTAGAGCTGGGGAGCTGGAGGCTGCTCGGCAGCACGGAGCGAGGAGAAAAAGGCTCCTGTGCCCCAGCCAAGGGGCAGGGGAAGGGAAGAGCAGGAAAATGAAGCAGCCTGGATGCTGCTCCCCTGTGCCACAGAGGCACCTGCAGGCTCCTCGTAGGCAAACGAGGGTGTTTGGCCCCGGGGTGGCTGGAGCCCTCCTGGCTCTTCCAGGCATCGTGGTGAGGTTTCTGCCCATGCTGATGCCCCACGAGGGCTCGGTCAGGAGCCTTGTCCCAGTCCAGCGCCAGAAAAATCCCAAATCCTGTCCCTGTATAGGGCAGGCAGGCAGCAGGGGTTGAGGGGGGGCTGGAAACAGTCTCTGGTCACCCCAAAATCCTGTGCTAGGAGCAGGGGGGGGGACATCCTGGGGCTGTGCGGAACTGGAGGCTGCTGCTTTTGCTATTTCTCCTTGGCTGCCTGTCCCCTCCTGCACACATCCCTGCCCCTTGGCCCTATTCTCTGGCAGGTAAAGCAGATATTAATGTGCATCCACGGTGTTTTGGGGTCTCCTAGCTCAGCACCTTCTGGGTGCCCAGGCTTAAATTCCTCCCAGCCGAGGTCTCCTCCTGCCTCCTCTGCGCTGCCGGAGCTGCTCGGAAAGCCCTCGGGATTTCAGCAGGGCTCTGCGAAGCCCAGAGGCATCCAGGCTGGGCTCTGCGTGGCACGGGGAGGAATTCAGCCTCCTCGTGTTTCTTTTTGCTGGGCTGGAAGTCGGCGGGGAAGCTGCTCGTGCTACGTTTGTCACATTTCTTACTCAGCCTGGGGAGGACGGGGCTGGGTTTGAATGGAAATTCTGGCGTTTGGGTACCCTGGGTCTGGGCTCTGTGTCTGGCTTCAGCCTCTCTCTCTTTCCCCACGGGGATGTTACCTCCTGGAGCCTCTAATCCCACGGCGTGGCCGAGATCCAAAGCTGCTTTGGCTCTTAAATTGAGGTCCCAGAGCCTCAGGACCTTGGTGTTTCCCTCTTAGCCCCTGGGGACCCCTCTCCCCGGGGCGGGGGTCACCGCGTGCCGTGCCGGAGCCGGCCACGTGCGAGGACAGCGAGCGTTTAAGTGCCGTGGCAGATGTGACTTGGAAGGCGCATCGGAGCAAATATTTAAAGATCCGGCTTTATAAAGCCACTTTTTGGCCCATAAACCACCCGCCCTGCAGCTCCCGGTGCCGTTGCTGTGCGCTCTGCTGTTTGCTGTTCCTGCTGCCCAGCCGCGCTGCCATCCAGCCAGGCGTGCTTAGTGATGGGGTTTTTCTCCTTTTTTTCCCCCAACCCTGGTGTTTTATTTTGTGTATTTATTTATTTATTGGGGTCGTTGTCCTTCTCTCAGCAGAAGGGGATGGGAAGTGACCGCTTGTGATCTTGGCTGCTGATGCTGGAGGAGCAAAGGGAACCTCTCCAGGAGCTCTGCTTCCCTGTGCCGTCCCCAGCCCTGCTGGGACATTGTTGGAGGGGAGCTCTGAGCCCCACTTTTATTATCACCCACCCTATGGCGTTCTGGGATCAGGCAGGCTCCAAGGCTCAGCGATAACTCGACCCTTGTGGTTGTCCTCCCCCAGCCTCAGATGGGTTTTGTCAGGGTCTAAACCGGGAACCCATTCCCCTGGGGTGCAAGGGCTGGGATCCCACGTCCCCTTTGGCTCCGGAATACTCCAGGTTCCCAGAACTGCTCCTCCTCTCGTTTACACAGCGCGGAGCAGCCTCCGCTTTGCGCTTCCCTTCGCTGCCTTGTCCTTCAGCCCAGGTCCCGCGGCGCCAAGCACTGACGTGTCTGCTACCATGGGCAGCTCTGCTCCTGAATGAGCCGAAGAAAAATAAATAGCATCTCAAATTGCAGCTTGCGTGCAACGGGCCAGGTCCCTGCGCTCTCCCCGGCGCTCCGGCTCGAGGTAGCAACTTCTGACCTGGGTCTGCAGTGAGAGTTAGGGTACGACTGGGTCCAGGAACGGTTTGGGATAGACCCAATTTAATGCCCTGGTGCTTTCCCTTTCCACCTGATATTAAATCCTGCTCAAAGTCTCCTGGGAGAGCCGCCGACACAGCTCCCCGGTGTCTCGGCGGTGCTTTGAGATCCTCGGATGCGAGCGGTTTGGGAAGCTTTTAACGGCGCTTAACTCCCTCGGGGACGGAAGTCCAAAGCGAGGGGAAATTATTCACCATTGTTAAGGAAAAAAAACCCACATTGGTGCATTGGGTTAAACCCTGCGTCGTGCCCTCTAATTACGCAGCAGTGGCCCGGGCTGGCGGAGCGCTTGGTGCCACCGGGGTGGTTGTGCTCGGCTGGAGGGAGCCGGACCCCGATGAGATCAAGGGGCCTTTGATTTGGACGGGTACTGAACCAGGCGCCGCGATATCAAACGGGCTAATCAGATAACGACCTCAGGTCGCCTGGCACGGATTCGCGGCCCCGAGTTGGGGCTGGCTGCGCAAATTGGGCAGCCAGCTGGGGAGGCTGCGTGAGCCGGCGCGCCGGCGGCTCGTTCCTAATGAAATGGGACCGTCCAGTAACGGGCTGGGGTAGGGTGGGTGGGTGTCTGGGGTGTGGTGGGGGTCAGGCAACCTCCGTCGGGGTTTGGGGGATGTGGTGGGGGTCTGTGACCCTCTCCCACCTTGTTCCTGCGGCTGGGGGCTAACACAGGGCTGCCCGCACGGGCTGGTGTGCAGGAGGAGATACAGAGGGGGAGCAATTCAGTTGGTTGGGGTGATCCCAAATCCTTTGTTTGAAGGCTTCTCCAGGATTTCTCCATGATTTTTTATTTTTTTTTTTTCATTGCAGCCCTTGGTGTACCAAGCTGGCACCTGAAGTTATTTTTTTTTTCTGCTGTCTTCTAAACGGGGAGATTGGGCACAGCAAGAGGCGTGCTGTAAAGGGAAGGCAGTGCTCTTTACCCATGTTCTCTCCTGCTCTTTACCCATGGCTCGTTAGTGCTGGGGTCCTTGGGCTTTTGGTTTTAATTTGGCAGCTCCTGGGAAAGCGTCTGGTGCTGAGCAGCGCCGGGGGCAGGCGCGCCGTGGGTCTGCGGGGATCTCGGGCAGGTCGTGGGCTCTCTGGTGGGGGAGCAGCGTGGCCGGCCCCAAAACAGCCCCTCCAGTAAATATTTGGGGCCAGAGCTGCTGCTTTGAGGCACGGACAAGCAGGCTGGAGGTGCCTGGGGTGCGCATTGGGTCTCACCTCGCTTCTGGCCTCATAGGTGAGTGGTGTTGGAGGTGCTGCAGTTTGCACCCCAGCCTGGCCCCCCATCGCGCCCCGCGGCTGCAGGGGCGCCGCCTGAGGTCTCCACCTGCCCCGAAAAGCTGGGCTGGAAGTGGGTCAGTAGGTTTACAACTTCTGGGGAGATACGGCGTGATCCTATCAGCCTCATACCTTAAAGGAAGCTGGCTGGAGCCAAATCTGAGGCAACAATGAAAACTTGGACGGGAACAGAGAGGAGAGGCGGCGGGTTAGCAGATGCAGAAATCCCCCTGGGTCCTATCAAGTGTTTTGCCAGTGTTAAATGCTGAGTAAAATATAGTGCCTGGGAGATCAGATCCCCGGGTATTCCCTTTGGACGGGGAGACCCTGGGTTGAATATTTCTCGGGTGAATCATCTTCTGGAGCTATCAGCGCAGATCTGGCACAGGGCGCTCGCGGCGCCTCGCTGCTGGATGCGACATCGCGTGCAGGCTCTTTGGGTGAAACCACTCGAGGAAGGCACACAAATGGCATCACGGGGCTCTCTGCTGCTAAAGCTCGGTTCCCTGGGTGTTTGGGTTCAGCAATAGCAAACAAAACCCTTCTGGGATGCCCGGAGCACCCAGAGCTTGAAGGGCAAGCAGAGGGGCTGCAGCAATAGCGGGCTCTGCTGCTGCTGTCTCCAGCAGTAATTTGGGGACGTGGAGCTATGGAGCCACAAAACCTCCTGAACTTGCATCACGGGGCTCTTCCAGGTCTTAAGCAAGGACCTGGCTGTTCTGCTAGATCCTCCCGTGTGAGCTGAGGTGGGGCAAGTGGCAGAATAAAAGATACAAGAGGTCGAGACGGCAAGGAAGCAATTACTAAATGACCTTCGGGAATGATGCCTGCGTGGCACAGGGAGGGGTCAGGCCAGAGGAGAGAAATCCTACAAGGAAAGCTGGTGAGGGAGAGGATCCAGTTAGGTTTGTGCTTGGCTTTTTCCTGGAATCCATCAAAGAAACTCTCCCAAAGAGGGGAATGGGCACTGGGGGCGAGAAGAGCATGGGAGGTGGGTGAAACTGCGCGCCCTTCAGTGCGTTGATGGGTTGTCTTCTCCCCCGAATTTTGGATGTGCTGGGAGAAAGAGGTTCATGCTGCCTCTCCCCCTGGTTTTGGGAGCCACGTGTCGGCTGTAGCTGGTTTGGGGACTGCTTGGCTGCTTTCTTCGTTGGGGCTCGAGGGAAGGAGGCAATCTGCGTGGCTAGCACGAGAAGCGCTCCCGCTACATACGAAAAGCTGCGGAACTGCTGGGAGGGGGAGCGGGCTTGAAGTTGTATCTCCTCCAATAAATCAGCGCAGCCTGGGCCTCCCCGCCCCCATCGGCGCCTCGCGTGCGTGTGTGCGAGGGAAAATCCAAAAAAAAAAAGAAAAAAAAAAAAAAGAAAAGGAGGACTTTGCTTTGCGCATCCCCGCTCGGGTCGGCACAGCCTCGCACCAGGGCAGCAGTTGCTGAAACCCCGATAACGCCGTCGGCAGCAGCTCGCCTGTGCCGGGTGCTGCTTCCCTGCTTCGAGTGCGAGCAGCAAGCTGTTCCTGCGCGTGGGCTCCACTGCCAGGAGAGCTATTCTCATTCAGGAGAGAGAAAGGAGCTGTGCAGAAAGGAGGCACCTCTCGTGTCCATGGGCAGCACCCGCCGGCACCCGGTGGCACCGCTGCGCACGGGGCTGGCTCGGGGAGGTCGGTGGTGGGCACGTGGGGTGTGCTGGGGTTGTACGGGGAGCCCCCCCCGGGCTAAATCTGTGTGAGCAGCCCCCGGTGGGATGCTGCACCACGACGTGCAGCAGGCACAGGGTGAGACGAGGTGCGACACGGCGCAGGATGCGGCCCCTTGTAGCCGTGTGTTGGTGGTGGGAGCGATGCCCCGCTGCTGCTCCCGAGGCATTTTCACCCCCCTTCTGGCCTGTAAAGAAGGTTTAGGGGAGGTTGAGCTGCTTTTGGGGTTTCTTTATTCTTTTTATTTTATTATTATTTTTTTTTCCTCGGGTGGTGTTTGAAGCTGGCTGAGGCTGCTTCACTTTGCGCTGCGCACGGAAGGGATTTTTTCAACCCTTTCCCTTGCATCTTTCTCTGGGAAACTCCTGGGAGTTTTTTTTTAAAAAAAAAAAAAAAAAAAAAAAGAAATGTTGACGCTGACCTCTAGGAAAATTTCAGCCCCTGGTGGAGGTGGCTGCGTGTCGAGCAGAGCCCTTGAAGCCGCCGCCTGGGCGGAGGGTGCCGGAGCTGCTCAGCGCCGTAGCTCGAGGGCTCTGATTTTCGCTGGCAGGGTGCCGAGCCGCGGGAGGGCCGTCCCGTCCCCGAGCACCTCCCTGGGTGCCGGATCTCCTGCCGATCTGGGATCTGCTCGAGTGTGTCCGCCTTGATGCCAGCCTGGGCAGGGACCCGTTCTGGGTGTCTCGGAGGGATTGCGTGCGTGTCCGGCCATCCCTCGGCCCGCTTTGGGGATGTTTTGGGGCCAGGAGATGCCCAGGGGAGTGCTTTCACCCCCCTGGGTTCGGCAGAAAGAAGCGAGACAAGGACAGCTGGATGGGGAAGAAGCAAGATTTTACACTGTGTTTTTGGGGTGGGAGAAGAAACCTCAACCCCCAAGTGTCTCATTTTGCTGTACTCCCATATTTTACCCCCCCAAAAAAAAAATCCTTCCCGTGGAGAAAAGTCTGTCTCACCCCACGTCATCCTCGGGGAGGGAGGGGACCCTGAGTATGCTGGGGCGCATCCCCCTCCTCTCCTTCATCTGGGGGGGGGGCTGCGGGGTGCCGGGTGCCCTGATGGAGCCCCGTGCCCTGCTGGATGTCGGGGAGCCAGGGGGGCCACCCCGGCCCCGTAGCGCAGCTCCCGGCCCCGAACAATGGGGCCATTGAGGGCTTGGAGCTGGGGGCTGTGGATAGGGAGGACAGCTGAGCTGGCTTGTTCCACCCCGAGGAGTCACAGCCCAAAATAGGGGCCGGGTGGCTCCTTCGGAGGCTGGGCCTCTTTACGCAGAGGCTGCGGCTTGTTTGCACGTGGGGTTTTCGTGGGGTATTTATGGCCTGGAGCTGGGGGGTGGGTGGGGAGAAATGAAGGAGGGGGCCGGGCAGTTGCGCGAACTCAATTTTTGGTGTGTGTGCTTAAAAAGGTAGAAGCGTTGGTATTTTTAACCCCCCCTAATTTCTGGTAGGTTCTTACGTTTCCCTGCAAAATGGGAGCTCCGCTGGTGGCGGTGCCGGAGCGATGGGGACAAGGGATGAGCTCAACAGCTGGTGGCCCCGAGGTGTCCCCGTTTTATGTGTTTGCCTATATCCGTGTGCCAGCCTGGTCTCTCCAACGCGGTGTTGGATCAGCTCCTTACCGAGCTGTGCTGCTCCAAATCTCGCCCTCGGTGGTGCGTGTGCCTCCCCAGCACAGCCAGGGGTGGGATTTGGCCTGGTTATACCCACGGTGCAAAAAGGACCGGAGGATTAATAGCTGATTGCTGCCCCGGGTCCCCACCTCGCCTGCAGCCACAGCGTGGGGCAGACGGAGACAGCCGAGCACCAAAATCCTCCCGATTTTACCTCTCCCATCTCCCCATAAAATGCACCGTCAGCTCCACGACCAGCCAGCAGCCAAAAAACCTCCTTCCATCACCCCGAGCCTCGGGAGCAACCTGGGGAGGCTCCGGGGAGCTCAGCCTCCGCCGTCAGCCTCCTCTTGGCGCATTGGCCGGCCCCGGGCATGGTTTTGGAGGCGTTTTTTTTGGTGGAGCCCTGTCTGGTTTGGTTCCCTACCTGCCCGTGCATGTGGCTGAGCATCGCGTCGGGGCCCCCCCAGCGGAGCCTGCGCGTTGGCTGCAGTTTCTATGGTTACTGCAGCGCCCGGGGAAGAGCAGTTGGCTGGATGCTGGGGCTGGCAGGACCCGCGTCTCCCTCCGGATCCGCCAGAAAACTTGACAGGGAGCCGGTGCGTGCGGGAGCGCCGGAGCAGGACAAAGAGGGGAGGGAAAGCCAGGAGGGAAAACTCGGCTCCTGCAGGGTACCGGGGGTTGCCCCCCAACAGGTTCGCCTCCGAACAGGCTTCAGAAAGGGATGGAAAGGGTGGAGAAACAAAAAAAAAAAAAAAGGATGATGAGAAAATTGCAGTTCTGGTGCGGGCGTGAAGGTGACATTTGTTGTAGCATCTCTGGCCGGCAAATCGGGGATCTAAACACATGGAAGTTTAAACTGCTGCCAGAGCCTGACTAGTTCTGCCCACATTTCTATTTTCCCCACCGTTTTTTTCTTCTAATTTCATTCTTTCGGCGTTTTTCAGTCTGATTCGTCCTTCCCTACGTGCAGGTTTCTTCCCCAGTCCTATTATCCCTCTGGTGCTGGTTAGGCTAAAAGTTTGAGGCGTGTTGAGCCCTCACCACAAACCGGTGCCACTTGGGGCATCAGGAGGTGCCGATTAGGAATCGATGTGACTTTTTTGGGGGCGTTCTTGCCCATCACAGCCTCAGACTCCAGCATGGATGTAGCAGCATCGAGCATGGGCACCGACCCAGCTCGGTGTCTGCGTGTGCAGTGGGGACCCTCCAGCCCCGTCCTCTCACCTGCCCTGCCCCAAATGCACCCCAAATGTGTGTGGGATCGGGTTCAGCCTCGGAGGCTGGCCCTGCTGAGCCCTTTTTTCCCTTCTGGCTCGGCCACTTCACCTCCCCTGCGCTCCCTGCAGCCAGGGCAGCGCCTCGCTGCGCCCTAATAGGCATCCCGATCCCCCGCTGCTACGGGCAGGGTGTGGGGACAGGAATGAAAATAACTAGGGCAAAGGCTTGGGAGATGAAGGGCCCTCGTCCTGACCTGCTGGGGAGGTAACTGGGAGCACTGGTCTCCCCATGCTTCCCAGGTGAGGCCGGCTCCTCGCCCGGTCTGACTGGCTCGCCCGTCTCCCCGGGGCCGAGGCTGGGGCAGATGTCGGGGTGCGCTGGGTGCAGCCGTGCCCCGCACGGAGAGCGGGGTCCAGGCAGGCAGGGGCAGGGGATCTGCGAGGTCCTGGCTGTTCTCAGAGCCACCGAGCAGCCAAAAAGTCCCTGCAGGGCCAAGAAGCCTCACCCAGCCGTCGGGAACCCTGTGCCCCCGGGGGGAAGCAGAGGAGGAGGAGGGATGGAGCGTGGGTGGGAACCCCGGCGGCTCTCCGGGATTTGCAGCAGGGCTTGGGGCTCGTGCTGCCTGCCCAGCCCTGCCTGTGGGGCCGGCGTGGGTCGCGTGGGGTGGCTGTCACACGTGGGGCAAGCCCGGCTCCTCTCCCTCACCCCGCGTGGGTGGTGCCCGGGGAGACGTCTCCCGTCGTCTCCGGAGCCGTGCCCTAGTTTTGGGGCAGTCGCTGCCCGTCCCTGCCCGTCTGCCCCTTTCTTCTTGCCTGCCCTGTGTTCATCCATCACTGCTCGTGTTCCTGCCCTGTCCTGGAGCACCTCACCAGCGAGACTGGGGCAGCCCCAGCATCCCTGCCTGCTCGGCTGGGCCGGGTACCAGGGCTTGGGCAACATTCGGGCTGCGGCTTCAGTGGTTTGGTTGTGTTGGAAGAGGCTCCCTCCTCTCCCGAGCCACGGCAGCATCTGTCCCCGTGGCTGGCTGAAGACCAAACACCGCTGGTCCTGAGCCTTCCCACCACGCACGGGGCATCTGTGCAAACCCCCGGGGTTGGGCTTGGCTCTGTTGTGGGTTTTCCTGCATCCCCAAGGACACGGGAGGAGCTGGGTTGGGTCGCACCATGGCTGTGGCACTGCGAAAAGTCGTGTGTTTGTGTACCAAAAGCCTTCAGCCCCCTTTTGGGACCTGCACAGGGTGATGCTGAGGAAGCTGCGAGCTGGGGCAGTCGGTGCAGCCGCATTTTGTAGGTTCAATGCTCTCGAAGTGTCCGAGGAGGGGTCACACATCCTCATGCCTGCTCATCCGGGGTCCTGCATCCTTTGGGTGGCACCAGATTTGGAAGGGAGGTGGTAAAGCAGATTGAGAGGCAATACTTTACCCCGGGTCCTGCCTTTGCTGGACCAGCGATGGATGCTGCAGCCCCAGCAGCCGTCTCGCTCCCCCCAGCACCTCCCAGGAGCTGTCGGTGGGAGGCAGGGGGTGTCCGTCGGCCCCCCGCTCCGAATCACCTGCTCAGCCCTTCAGTTGCCGGGACTTGCAGCTGCCTAAGCTGTGTTTACCCTTCCCCGCTCCTTTTTTTTTCTTTTTTTTCTTTTTTTTTTTTCTTCTCCCTTCTCCCCAGGCAGATTAAAGCCAGACAAGAAAGGGCAGAGCCGCAGCTCCCCCTCGACAAGTCGCTGCAGGTGAGACGGAGCCGCTTGGCACACAGCGGAGCCACCTGGGCTCCCCGCTGCACCAACCCCAGTGCGCAACCGGGCAGGGGGAGAGGCCGGGCACCTCGCCAGGGGACGTGGAGGGGGGAGCAGGGGCGGGGGATGCTGCAGGGACAGGGACCAGCCCTGCTCCCAGGGCTGCAGGCGGCGAGCCGGGATGCTCCAGGCTGCCTCGGTGGCTCACGGTGGCTTTGGAAATGGAGCATCGAGCCCCCGGTTGTCACATTTCCCTCTTTTTCCCTTGCAGAAGGGAGAACCTGGAGGGTCAGCAGGGTGGATCTGCCTTTTGCAGCGGAGCAAAGCCTCGATTAAAACCAGGAGAGAAGTGCCAGGTCTGCTCTAGCCCAGCAAATCAAATGGCTGAGCCGGACCCGGCGCAGTTCCTTGGAGTTTTAGGAGCGAACCAAGCACCCAGGCTGGCCCCTCCAGAGCCACGTCCCGTCTCACCAGCAGGATCACGCCTGCAGCACCGTCCACGTGCTCTCCCCGGGTTTCAGCGAGCCTGTGTGGGTGGCAGCAGGCTCTCGGGGCTGGCTGCAGCTCTGTCTGCAGGAGAGCTGCTTGGGAGGCAGCCTGGG
The DNA here is from genome assembly GCF_963932015.1 of Anas acuta. NCBI lineage: Eukaryota > Metazoa > Chordata > Aves > Anseriformes > Anatidae > Anas > Anas acuta. Next base: position 8,220,073 of record NC_088998.1, on the reverse strand, counting down.
CTTCCAAAACTTGGGCTGGAAATAAAGCTCTCCCCTCCGATTTATTTTCCTCCTCGTGAAGGGCACGGTGGTCGATTCTGCTAAAGGGAATTAAAGGCAGTTTCAGTCCCTGTTCTTAAAAAGCTCTGGGCTGGTTTTGAGGCCGGGCAAAGGGCAAAAGTTCTCGGCTGGGTTTTGTTCCAAACCTCTCCTGCCCCACTTGGCTGCCTGGAGAGCCAAGCCCCCGCAGCACCTCGCTCTGAGGAGGGGAATATTTCGCACGTGGGCCAACTTGCCTTCGTTTCAAGGCTGTTTTCACTTGCTGTAGGCAAATGTCACCGGGCTCTTTCTGGTGTCGCCTTGCTGCTCCCCAGCAGTTTCCTGAAGAGGCAGTAGGAAGCCGAACATGTACGTACATCTCCGCGGCGCGCGGGTATTTCCAAGTGATGCAACTCAGATTCCTTCCCTCGCCACCCCCCCTTCCCCTTGCGCTCCAAACCCCGTTTTGGCCTCAAAGTTCAGCTTGGGGCTTTTTTTTTTTTTTTTTTTTTGTTACCATTTCAGAGCTCTGGAGGAGGTGGGCAGCCCCGAGCGAGGGCGGTGCAGGCAGGGTGGCTGGGGAGGGAGAGGCTGCCCCGTCGGGGAGCCCTTGTTGCAGCCTGTAGGGCCGTCTGGGGCCGGCTGCGTAATCCTCCCACGGTCAGGACCCAGCAGCAGGTGAGAAATAATACGGGATATTTGCATGCTAGCTGCAACCCCTGGATCAGGCTGGGGAAACGTGCTGCTTCATGTGGAAAACCTGCTCCCCTTCTCCAAGGAGATCTCCCCAACCCTGTGCTCAGACCACAGGTTGGCATCCTCTGCTGGGTCCAGCGTGAGGATGCTCTGCCATAAGGTTTTGCCTGCTGAGGCTTTCCCCTTGGGTATTCTCCCCCAAAACGTGCGCTGTCAGTGGGTTTGTGACAATAAATCAGCACAGGGACCCTCCCTGCTCTGCTCACCCTCCAGGATCTGTCCGGTGCCTTGCTCTAGTGGGACACGAGACTGGGGTGGTGAGCTCAGAGAGGAGGAGGAGAGATGTTTTCCTGTCCGCAAAGACCTTACAAGAAAAATCTCTGTATAGGACAAACCCTTCTGCAGCAACCTGCCAGAAATTTCCATTGGGGTCTGGGTTTTCTGAGCCCTGTTCCGGAGTAACCGGTGACCCCCTTGTGTGGGCACAACTTGCACCCCCTTGACCCGCTTACCCTGAAGGTGCTGGGCAGCCCCGAGGTCCCTGGGGTCCTGCTGTTCCTAATAACTCCTTTTCACCTCGATGAAACCAAGCGGCCGGGATCACCCCTGTCCTTTATTCCCTGCGTGCTGCAGCTCGTCGGGCAGTACCCTGAGCTTTCCGAGCCCTCGTTTTCATGCTCTGCACCTCGCCCACGTGTGCGGAGAGCTCTGCAGAGCCCTGATCTCACCGTTCCTCCTGCTGCCGTGCTCCCAAAGCCCTCGGGGAAGGATTTAGGCTGGGCCCTGCAGCCTGTGGCTTTGTGAGGACCGGGATCCCCAGCACCGAGGTGGGGACACGCCACAAGCCGGGGGGGTTTTTGCCTCTCCTTTTTTTTTTTTTTTTTTTTTTTGCAGCAGCGTGGCTAAAGGCGGAGGCAGATTTGCCGGCACGCTCGTTGCACTACACGGGGAACGTCTGATCCCAGGCACGCCGATTTCACAGCATTTAGCCGCACATCGCCCGGGTTCTGCGAGTGCGGGTTTGGTGCTGCTTTGTGTTCCCTTATCTGATGGAGAGGGAGAAAACATCTGACACCAATGCCGGGGCAGAGTGGGAGGAGAGGGAGAGTTTTAAGCCCTTGGTCAAGTTGGTGGGAGCTCTTTCCCTTGCTGATTATGAATTCGCTGTGGTAGCTTGGCTGGGTTTTGGTTGCAAGGAGCACGGTCGGGCTCCTGCTGCCTCCAGGAGAACCAAAACTGGGCCAAAGGGGCCCTGGGAGCAGGAGAGACCCCACACGAGAGGACCCAGCCTCGTTCAGCCTCCTCTCCTGCCGGGCCCACCCTCGTTCCTGGTAATGGGTCAAACCTGGGAGCCGTGACTCAGCCTGAACTTTCAGTGGCTTTTGCACCTGGCGATTTAAATATCTGTCTGCAGGGGAGGTGAGCACCAAACGGCATCCCTGGGTACCTCCTCGAGAGGTTTCCTTCCCCTTTCTCCCCCCCAGCTGTTTGCTGTCTCCCTCCTGCCGCTGCCTCCCACCTCCAACCCCGGCTCAGAAGAGTGGGACACGAATGCGCCCACCTCAGCCGCCCCGGTACGAGGGCTGGCAGCAGCCTCCTTTCATCTCCTTGGGGAAAGGGGCTTTAGGGAAAGCTGCCAGGCTTTGCCCAGGAGCCACAGAGGGATGTTCCACCAGCAGCAGGAGCCTCGGGCGCAAGGGAGCAGCCGAAGGAGCCGCCGGGGGTGGCGGCGGTGCCGATAACATCTGGACCCACCCGAGGAGAAGCGCATCTCCCGGTGCCGTAAGTGCAGGGTTGGGACCTTTCGGTGCCGAGACGCCTCTGCTGAGTTCAGCAAGAGTTCAGGGCGCTGAGCCCGCTCGCAGGAGTCGGGTCTGGTCGCAGGTGTGCCCGAGGCAGCGTGCCGGGGCTGCTTTTCGGGTGGCTCCTGCCAAGGGCGCAGAGGCAGCGGGTGCAGAGCCTGTTCCAGTGCGAGAGGGAGTGCGCTGGAGCCAGCTGCTGAGCTGCAAAGCTCTTCCTGGCACGAGGGGATGGCTGAAAAGCCCCCACACGGCCTTTAAAGAAGCGTAGCTGTAAAAGCCCGAGAGTCCCAGGGGAGCTGGAGCTCGTCCCTCCTCTCCCTTTGCCAGCTGGTGGGGGGCTGCGAGCGGAGCACCCCCATGGCTCCGTGTCGTGGTGACAGCTCTGTCACCCTGCCGCGGCCGGGGAGGCACTGATGCTCTGCGAGCACGCTCTCATCTCCCTTTCATCTTTTTCCCCCTCCCGTGGCCCCCTGCAGCCCCCCCAGCCCCAACCCGGCTTTAAAACCTCGGGGCGAATCCCGCAGCATGGGGAGATTTCGCCCGCCCGCTCCCCTGCCCTCTCCGCTCTCTCGCTCCCTTCGCTGTCTCTGGCCTGCTGGGTTTTGTGTTTCAGTTGTTATAAATAAAGCTCCAGGCACTGATTTGGGTATACAATGACACCTTGTGTTATTAGACAGCACAGGACAGACTTTGCAAGGGGAGCCTGCTCTCCTGCCCTCGCTCTGCTCCGCCGGAGCCCCGCGCGTGGCTGCGGGGTGGTGGCCGCGGGTGCTCCTGCCTCCCCGCCTCGCCTGCAGCCACAGCCCCCGGGGTAAAAAAGGATCCCGGCCCCTGCTTGGCCTTGGCCGGGTTTAAAAATAGGTGGGTGGTGGGGGAAGTTTTATGCTTTAAAAAAAAAAAAAAGGGAGCGTGGCTGAGGATGACGGGGAAGGGGAGGGATCCGGGCTGCTGCAGTTTCTGCGCCCCCCAGAAAAGAGGCTGGGACGTGTTTGCAGGGGTGATGCTTGTCCTTGTCACCTCCCCCCTGCTGGGGGGGTGACCTGGGGGTTTCATCCCGTAGCTGTGCCTCCCGGCTCCTTTCCTGCCCACCCGTGGTGTGCCTGGCAGAGGTGGGGTCCGAGCATCCTTCCTCCCCCTGCTCATCCTCCTGTTGCACCTCGGCCCCCAGGGCTTTGTCCCACCTTGTGCCAGCCACGCTCCTGTCTCTTTGGCCCCCTGGGGACCAGTACTGGTTGGTCTGGGGGAAACAGAGAGATGCTGAGACCCTCGTGCCTATTTTTGGCTTCTCCCTTTTTCATTTTTCCTCTTTCTTTGGTGTCAGTGTTTCTACCCCAGCTTTACATCAGAAAGGTGAGTGCTGTGAGTGTCTGCTTGGGGCATCCAGCGCAGACGTCCCACAGCTCCAAAAGGCACTCCCTAAGCTGGTCTCACTTGCCTCTGCGCCCCAGTCTGAGGTTCCCAAGGGAGCTGCAAAGCTGAGAACTTGGACGGGAGCCTCCAGCAGCTCTTTCCAGCGATCACCTGAGTTTCTCTGGTCAGCTTCTGCCTGCAGGGAGCTGCAGCAGGTCTCCGGGTGCCCAGGTTGGGGAAGTCTTGGAGGCAGCGATTTAAAGGATGATAAATAAAAGTCCAGCCTGCAGCTGGGAGGCTGGCTTCTTTCAGCAGGGTTGACTTGGCTTATCCGGTTTATTTTAGTCCTTTCAAAAGTCTTTCTAGGACTTTTGGAAATGTTTTTTGGGCACTGTGCTACGTGGGTCCGACTATTCCAGTTTTGCGCACAGTTTAGCGCATCGCTTGAACCATGGATGGGAAGTCAACAAAGGGGTGGAAGATGGAAAATTCTTTCTTGGAAACTGCTCCTGTGTTGGGTTTTGGATTGTTTTTGTTTCAATCTCTCGTGCCAGTGCTGGTGCAGGCTGTTGAAGCTGGTACCCCAGGACCTCCTTCTGGCAGATGAGAGGCGCTTTGTGCTTGGTGGTGGTTGTCGTGGCCATCCAAGGAGGCTCAGGTTGCTCTGTGCAAACTGCCCTTGTGAATTCCTTCTGAGCAAAAATTTGCAATGGCATCACTGCCAGGATAAGTGCTGTTCTCCCCTCTTCCCCTTCCTCTCCACCTCCTGGAAGAGAAAGGCAGGTCATTTATGGCATGTGGGGTTTGGGTTTTGCAGCCTTGCCTGGACTCAGTTTGTAGCGAGGCAGGCTTAAGGAGGAAGTGCTAAATACCCTCTTTTTGTGGTTTGTGATGCCCGTGTTGCTTTATAAGGTAAATAACCAAACTATCCGATAAAATTCCAACGTTCTGCACATTAATAAAGTAATGGAGATATTTAAAGTGTGCAGTAAAACCGCTATTCCAGAGCCCTAGGCCCGCTTTAGCTGCTATAACAGGAGTGAGTAAGATCTTTTCCTGCTTTTATTTATACACATATAATATCAAATATTACTGAGTTTTTGCTTGTTAATGTTAGCCAAAGGGGTTAAGAGATATAAAAAGAGATTTTGCAAACATATCAGGGGAGAAAGAGCAGAAGCAGACCCATTAATAAATGAGGGAGCTGAATTCAGCGACGATACCGAAGTGACGAAGTTACTGAGCTGCTTTTAAAATCAGTCTCTGGTAAAATCAGTGGAGACAATTAGGAGACCTTGTCAGATACAATCAGGGGCTCCAAAATAGAAGAGAAGCCCATGAGGGAGGAGGCAGGCTGAGAGGAACGGTGGAACGAAGCCAGGGCTGGCGGAGTCATGGGGGGGAAATCCCCTCGGCTCCCCGGACACAGCTCGGGGATGTCCCTGCTGCGGGGCTGCTGCGTGCACCTTGCCCAGGTTGTGGCTGCGAGAGGAAAGCACGGGGCAAGGGGAGATGGAGGGAGAAAAAGGGGTTGGTCTGGGTGATTTCCATGTGTCCTCTTGGTGTGAGTCTCTTGTGAAGGAGCAGAGCAGGCACGGAGGAGACGTGGTGCTCAAATGGCTCCTGGCGATGCACCCAACGTTAAACATCCATTTCCATGGTGCCCCAAACAGTGCTCCAGGGGCTGCTGGAAGAGCACAGCACGGCAAGCACGAGGGCTTTTTTGTGGGTCTCGGCAGCCCAAGGGAACTCCATGGATACGATGCTCCACGGCAAGATTTACCCGGTGCCTCCAGACATCTCGCTGCGATTTCAATGCCAAAACGTTGAGCGAGGTGCTGGAGGTGAAAGCTGCAGGTGAGCAGGAGGAGGCTGAGGGACAAGGAGCACCTGGCTGAGGAGCCAGAAGACTTAGGATAAATTGCAGCACGTGGCTGGAGAGCACGGAGTAAGCACTGGTCAAAACGGCGCTGGTGGGGATCCAGCTCTGAAGCCAGCTATGGCCGCAGAGAAGCTCAAACCCTCTGTTGTGCGTGTCTTGTGTGAAAGCAAGCTCTGCCTTTTGATATTTTTGGGGCAACAGATGCTGAGGCCGCGTGTCAGACAGCCCTGGAGACACTTCTCTCCTTCTTCCTCCGCTGCCTGCGCTCGCAGCGCTGTTTCCCGGTGCCCAAGCCTGGGCGCTGCAATGACATTCAGGTGGAAACCCACTGGGAAGGGATTTGGAGAAAGGCACCGTGATGACACAGAGCCTGAGGGGTGAGCGTGGGAGGAGAGGTTCAAAGAGTTAAGGCCCCGGATTCTGCCGGCTGCTTTGCAGGGGGTGTCCAGGATGCGGTGAACAACCAAAGCCCAGGGTGCTGGCCTCGGTTAGGTGGCGAGTGGCAGGGGCTGTCCCTGTTCTTTGTAAAATCAGGGTGCAAACACAAGGAAAAAGGCTTGGGGGTGCCCAGCCTTTCAAATTTCAAGCTAAGGTGGGAGCGACGTGATTGAATTGCACAAAGGAGGATGGAGGCTGAATAGCGGTTAAAAAAACAAATGAGCCAGCAGCAAGAAAGCGACTCGCAAACGAAGCGCTGGCAGTGCCAGGTTTGAATTGTTTAAAACACGATTATGCAAAGCTCTCAGATTTAAAGATGTTTCGCAGGAGCGTGGTGAAGGGGTAGCTTTGCACCAGCCTTTTCTCGTTGCTTGCCCTGGAATTCCTTTGGCTGAACTCGTTGGCATTGGAGGGATCGGTTTGTGCGGGGCACGGCCACGGCGCGTGCCCGCGTGGGGCTTGGAGAGGTGCTGCGGGTGGCAGAGCTCCCCAGGAGTTCCCTAACCCCCTCCTCAACCTGAAGCTTCTTCATTTATCCATTTCTGTGCAGAAGGATGGGGATTTGGGATCTGAGCTCGTGGGCTGTTAAGTAAATAGCTGAATTTCTGTTCCTGGGCTCTTCTGCCGTGGGGACGGCTGCGTCCTGCTCCGTGCGCTCCGCTCTGCCTTCCTGCGGTCTCCTGCAGCTGCGGGCTGGCTCCTGCTCCCCGAGGGTGGGTCAGCCTGGCCTGTAGGTTATGGGTATGGGAGGGGAAAGCTGGGGCCGTGGAGCTCTGTAAAGGCATTGTTCCCACCAGCTGCCTAAAGCCACCTGTTGGAAATGTTTGAAGGCCACCGGGCAGGCATCTTCCAGCGCCGCGTGCTTTATTTGTGCAGGATCTCAGAGGAGACTGCCCAGGGAATGTAATACCGTGCGGGGATAACTCCTGGATTTTTGTGCCCTTCTGACCAGGAGGATCCTTGCAGGCGTAACGAGATAAGCAATCCTTTCCTTGCAGGAACGAGATGTAATTATGACTTCCAGCGTGGTGGGGGCTGCCACCGGCGCAGGGCTGAGCACCAGGGAGGTGTTGGAAAGAAGCATCAGCCCCAGCTCTGTCTGTTCTTACTGGAGTCTGGAAGGGGTTAGGCACCTCTCCCAGACCTTCCTTCTGCTTCGCCCCATCCCTGCTCCTCTTTTTTCCTTCCTCTTCAGCTGTTTATGTCAAGCATTTTATTACCTGGCTTCCCTGCACCCAGGTGTCCTTTCTGTGCCCTGCTCTCTCCTACCCCCTTAACATCCCAGAGCTGTGCCGCGTGTGCCAGCGCTGCCCATGGTGAGCTTGGCCTCTGTGCCATGGTGCCGACAGCCAGCCCTTTCCCACCACGCTGCTTGTGAGGCTCGGTGTCTTTTTTTTTTTTTTCTCCATCGTGTAACTAAAGTTTGTGCGAGCCTGTTCTGGTTTAAATGTAAAATATGCATTTGGGAGAGAGAGGGAGGCGTGCAGACCTCACCCCTCAAAGCCCAACCCATCCCCGCTCCAAGACTTTCCAGAAGGAAAGGCGAATAAGAAGAACCTGACCCCGTTTCTTCCAAGTCTCATGATTTACAGGCAGCTTTTTGGGCTTCTCTCTGGCGGTGGGCGGCCAGATTGGGCCGAACTCCTGCAGGATTCACATTTCTAGCGGCTTGCGCTCCTCGCCTCTTCCCCACAGCCACCAGGGCAGCTCATGGAGGTGGGCAGCGCGTTGGCTTCAGCAGCACCGCGCACATTTAATCTCACGTGTGCCCATTTTAAGGGCTGGAAGCGTCAACTGAGCCTTGCCTATGTGTGCCTGACCTGCCTCCACTGCCCCCGCTCCCAGCATCGCCTCCTCTCTCTGGGTGGCCCCACGAGGCAAAAAGATCCTGAGCTCGCAGAGCCAGGAGCACGTGGCTGCATTTTGCCAGATTTGGCCCTTTTTCTCCCTGCTGGGACCTGGCTGCCTGCGTGTGTGCGTGCTGGTGGTGTCCCAAAGAGAAAGCGCCCAGCTCCCCTGCATGGCACAGGCACGCGTGCGCACCGAGGGGGCTGCAGCTCCTTCTGCCTCGCTCGAGTTTCCCATTTAAATGCTCCTCTCTTCCAGAGGAGACAAATTCCCTCGGTGGCCCAAAAGGAGCCGACCACCACCCGCTTTTGCCCTGCTCTGAGACCCGTGGAGGTGTCCCACCGGGTGCCCCCCACTGCCCCGCGCCGCTGCTGGCTCCAGCCCGGCGGAGGCAGGAGCTCGCTGGTGAGCCGGGGAAAAAAGAGGCTGCAGCAAAGATGGAACAAACAGAATTTTTTTTTGCATCTAGAGGGGGAAGCACAGAGCTAAAAATAAAACGGGAAGATCAGTATCTGTCAGGCTGACGGCGGATTGGCTCTTTGGAAATGCATGTAATTACCAGGCTGTAGGTAGACATTTGCATGGAGCGAATAGCAAGCTACTGAGACAAGGTTACGCTTTAACCTTTAAGTCCTGAATCTGCTGGAAAAACTAAGACAGAACTGCAGGAAATTAACTTAAATTAATAGAGTGGCTGTGGCTGTGCTACATGTTCCCTCGATGCATGTCACTTGGCGGCACCGAGCGCCTCGCTGCCCCTGTGCCCTGGCGCAGGGAGATGCTTTGGAAGCAAGTTTGTCATGCGTGGATCTCCTCCCTCGTTTGGGGATTCAGCCTGAGTGGGGAGAGGAGCTGCAGCTTCTCGTGGTCTGCGTGCCTCCTCCCGTAGCGTCCTTTGAGTTGGCAGCCTGCAAAGGGGCTGGGGGAATTTGGGCAAAGGGTGCGGGTTTTGGGTGCGGGTGCAATCCCGCTGTGCCGATCCACGGCTCCCAGCTGGGAGAGCCAGGGAGGGGACGTGGTCAGGGGGCTGGAGCTTTTGTCTGAGCTCTGCGTGCAGGACTCCGCAGGCAGTAATCCGTGCTGAAACCGCACTGATCGGAGCGGAGATGGTCCCTTTGTGCACGTGTTTGTGGGTGTGCAGAGCCTAAGACTGTGGGCGTGGAACTGGTCCGGTGAAAAACCCAGAGAGAAACTCAAAACGTGCCTGCACGTTCCCACTCCGGGCTCCCATCGGGGCTGTTCATGCTCCCAGCCTTCCTCCCACCTCCTTACCCCCAGGACACCTTGCTCTCATTGCTGCCCGTCGTCCCCAAATCGGGCAGCCTGGGGATGGGGGGCGAGGAGGGGGAGATGCCATGGGGTGCTCGTTCCCAGCTGGCACCGCCAATGGAGGTGCTGCTGCCGTGGGACGTGGGTACGAGCAGCTGGGTCTTGCTGGGGACAGGCTGGAGAAGCCAGCGGTGACACCCTGCCTTCTGCAGATAAGACAATAACCATTTCCAGTAACCATTTCCAGTAACCATTCCCAGAAACGCTGCCTTCTCCTCCTCTCCTGCTGCCTCGTAGCCGAAGCTGAGCAGAAGCGTTGCGGTGGTGGGACCGGCTGGTGCAGGGCACGAGCACCCAGCTGCCCCAAGGGCCAGGCCACTGGGAGCCCAAGCTGCTCCACTGGCTCCCCATCAGCTCCTGAAGCCAACGGAAGGCTCTGGCCCTAATCCTCAAAGCCACTGGTGGAGGAAGCACCAACAGCAGCAAAGGCAGGGTTTTGTTCACGAGCTGCTCCTCTGAGACAACCCAGAGCAGGGGATGAAGCCTAGGAGAGCTATCTCAGCTCTTTAGGATGTTGTAAGGGGGGCAGCAGGCAGGGCTCCGGGGTTCTGGGATTTTAGGGTTGGTTCCTTACCCCCTCAGAGCGAGGTTCGGGTGGCTGAGCACCACGGGATCGCCAGCCCTGGTGCTCTGAGGAAGCAGAGGGGCACGGGGGCTTTGTCTCCGGTCATCTGGCTGTGAAGGATGGGGGAGTGCTGCCTCGCTTCTCGGGGTGGTTAGAGGGCAAGCACGTGGGAAATGGTGAGACCTGGGAATTTAATGACAGGCTGAGACATTGAGGTGTGAGAGGGAGCAATCTTCGGGGTGAGGCTGGGTGAATCTACGCTGTGATTGCCATTAGGGAACATCCCATCCTCTGCTGGCAGACGAGGGGACCTTCTTCTCTCCACCAGGCACCCAGCGGGTTCCTGACCCCTGATGCGGTAACGTCTGACGTGGAAGATGTTTCCCCGCTCCAGCAGTGACCGGGGATAAATCCCAAAGCCTTTCTGCCTGGCTGCTGGTCGGTGGACGATCAAATGGTGGTGGTGAAGGTGTGAGGCTTGGCTCTCCGCGCACCGCCTCCCTTTCATGCCTCTTTCTGCTGAAAAGGAGAGCTAAAATAGTTCTGCTTCATGGCTTCTTTCCGATGAGAGTGTTGTGTGACAGGGGCAGGAGGTTCAGATCTTCCCTCCTGCTTTGTTCCTAGCCCCAGCTGTCTGCCCGCACCTCTGTCGGAGGAGAGGGGACCGCGGCAGCTCCGCGCGTCGACGTCTTGAAGTTGTGCTGGAGTCAGATCTTGGAAAACTTTCCCTGCCCAAAGAGCACCCCACGCACCGAGCTCTTTGGAAATCTTGCTTTGATGGTTTCTTCCCCACCTTTCTGGAAATCCCCCTCTCAGCTCCCTGCCTGTTTGAACTCCTCATTTTATTTATTTATTTATTTTTTTCCAGCTCTTCAGCCAGTGGTGTTTTTAACTCAGGGTGCAGCCTAGGAAAAAAAAAACTGGAACACCCTGTCTGAACTAGAGGCTTGTCCTGCATCCAACGTAGAAAGACCTTGAAGAAAGCCAGTTGTGCCCCAAATTCAGCCTGTTGTTTTTCCGGCTCTGTTGGTTGGCCTGATAAAAGCGACGGCCTCTCCCTGCAAGCTCCGTCTGCCTCGGATCCACGCTCATTTTTTGGATGTTGGTTCCTCATCAGCCATCAGAAAGCAAGAGCCTGTCCCTTGCTGCAGCAGCACGGGGCGGAATTCAAGGTGGTCGGATGTTGAAGAAGAGGGGAGGGAAGGCTGCAGGGATTTTTGGAGAGAGAGGGGTGTCTGCAGAAAGAACGGCCCTGAGGTTTCCAACGTGCCTTTGTCGAGCAGGCACACGGAGAGGGCTGTCCCTGCCCCTTGTTCCCACGGGCATTGCTGTCACTTTGACACTTCCTTCTGGGGTTCCCACTTTTGTCACCTGCTTGTGAAATTTCGGGGCAATTGTCCCTGGAGCCCGGCCACAGCGGATTCCCCCGGGTCTTGGGGGACCTCGTGAGGCTGAGCTGATTTGGAAGCAGCTCCCGAAACGCTGCTGTTCATCGCGTGCTTGTTCGAAGCAGGTTCCAGTTGCCTTTTCAAGTGCCTTGCTGTCAACTTGGCGCGGGCAACGCGTGCCAGATCTACCTCAAGTAGCTTCCAATTAGGCTCGGTGGGGTGTCAAGGACTAGCCAGGGCTGCGTGGCAGGGAGGTGGCGAGGGAGAGCGCATGGGCAGCGTGCCGAGACCTTCCCTCAGAGATCTCCCACCTCCAGCAATGCCCTCTGAGAAGCCTCCTGAGCAAGGTGCCGGCCCTGCATCCCCGTGCTTGGATAGCCAGGGTGGTTTTATTCCTTGTGGCTTTGGCACTCGCTTCCCATGACCTCTGGGCACCCGCGTGGGACTCCCCGCTCCTGCGCCGTGCTCTCCCCGTGGCCGTGCCGCAGCCACCCCGGGCTGTGCTTGAGGCGTACCCATCAATATCACTCCTGCTCATCATTCTCCCTGCCACAACTTTAAATCCCCACCTCGACCAGCCTGGGGGAGCTGGGAGCACAGCGTGAACCCAGCTGGCTTGGTCCAAGCGCCGAGCCCTGCTCCGGTGCTGGGTGTCCTTGCAACCTTGCCGCAGCGCCACATTTTGTTTTGGTGGAAAGGAACCAAAAGAATGAAGGGAAATGCTTACCTGCTCATTTTTAATGAAGATCCTGACTTGGGGACAGATCCTTTGTGCAGATACGGATGTATTTATGCTGGTGGCACCTTGCCACCCCCGACACAGCCACTGACACATTTCGTAACGTGACAGCAGCGCGGATGAGGCAGGACGGAGCGCAACAGCCCGAGAGATCGGGGCTTGGCCCGTCCTCCCCCTGTTCTTTGTGGGGTTGTGCTGGCTGATACCAGCTGGGGAGAAGGTGCCTTGATTTATCTTTGATTTTTCTTTGATATTTTCAGAGGAAGGCCGTGCTCTGGTGTTCGGTATTCATTTTGCACCCGTGGCACCGCTGCGTTTGGGGGTTCTGATGTGAAGAACCCCTCGCAAAGCCCCCGAGCTGCAGGGCAGCGGGGATGTTGGGAAGCAGATGAAAATCCCAGCTTTCATCTTTTGTCCCAAATAGCATCCGAAGGAATTTGTACTATTTTTACTGTTTGTTTTTGTTTCTCCCCTCCCCTTCTAACTATGCACCTTAGCATTTTCTGCGCGCCCTGTCACTGGGATATCTCCACTTGGACTTTGAAACAGATTACTCAGCTTCATGGTTGTTTAGAATAGTTTTAAGTTATTTTTACTATCCAGCCCCATTTTCTATCATCATGCTGCAATTACTGGAGTGCCGACTCTGCAGGGGAACACTTGCTTCTTTTAAACAAATGGTTTCCTTCGGAATTAAAAAAAAAAAAAAAGAGTTCATGGAAACATTTCTGTGGGCCTTTGATTATTAATTTGTTATGGAGGGTCTAATTCTATCCGTATAAAAATACGAAATCTTAATTTTAGAAAACCTAAATTTGGAGGCCACTTTCGCACCGAGGCAGTTCCTTTAACGCGGGCTTTGGGGCGTGTGCGTGTCTTTCTTGTTAAATGGCAAATCTGCTTTCCGCTGGCGCTGTTATGTGGTTAATCCTGTTGGGCCTGATCTGATCCTCCTGGCGCTGGCGAGAACCGAGCAGGGCTGAATATCGGCGCCGGACCCAGGGCAGCCGCGGGGCTGGCTTGGACCCGCTGCCCCCAGAGCTGCTGCTGCTCCTTCTGCCTGCTGGAGCCAGGGGCTCAGCCCTGGGGTTCAGTGGTTTTACACGTGCTAGGAAGGGCTTTGTCCATTTTCTTAATTTTTTTTTTTTCTCCACTTAATCAAAAAGGAGAGAAAAAAAATAATTGGAAAAGTCTTTGCTGTCTTGTTGGATCCATAAGTGTGATTTATTTATTATTTTTTTTTCTCATGTAAGTGCGGCTGGAAACAGCTCAGACCGAGCTGGTTTCCAAACGGGGTGGCCCAGCCCTGCTCGGGGCATTTTTGGGTTCATTCGCATGAGCTGGGGCAGCACCCGGCTGCTGGTTTTTCAGGGAAAGGTGTGCTGGTGCCTGCCCCTGGTGACGTGCCACCTCCTCCTGCCCTGGCTCTTGGGGACGCAGGCGGTGGCTGCGCCTTGCGCAGGAGAGCAGAGCCAAGTGCATTTGGGGGTGGAGGTCCAGAGAAACCCAGGCTGGGTGGGATTTCCCTGGGCACCTAAGGATGGGGGCAGGCTCTTGCCTAGTGCAAGCACAGCTCTGCCTTTAATTCCCAGGAGGATTCACCCTGACTAACCAAAACCACATCTCGAGGGATTCCTCCTCCACCAGCATTGATGAGGAACCCTCCTTGCTAGCCATCATTTTAGGTGCTGGGGATGGAGGTGCCCAAAGTGCCTGCTCCCCTGGGTGCAGCACAAACCCCACCAGGCTGTGGCCATCCCTTGGGCCCCCCATGGGGACCAGCGTGCAGGGTGTGACTTTCCCAGTCGTTGGCTCCGAGCAGAGCGGTGCTCGGGCACCGGGGAGGGCTCCGTGGTGCCTGGGGCTGTGCTGGGAGCACGTATGGCTTTTGGCCAGATTGTCCCCTGCCTCCCCCTTTGGGGCCATAGGAAGGAGAAGAGCAGAGCCGCGTTCCCAGGGATGTTTTAGGATAGTGCATGGATTTATTTTTTTTTTAGGGAGGGAGGGATGCGGCACGGCGATGCTTGGCCTTCGGGTGGATTCCTCTCTCCCGCTGCCTCCCAGCTCTCCAGGAGCCTCATGCTGGTAGTGGGGAAGGGGTTAAGGCTTCCTCGCTGCCCAGCCTGGGAGCAGCCGCCGGCTGCTGCTGCTGCTGCTGTGTTCCCCTTCCGGGGCTGCTGAGGTTTGCTGGTATGCGTGCAATGCGGCGCCGGCCGGCCGCGAGCACCCAGCCCTCGCCCGAGCGCTGTGAGACCTTCCCGGCACAGCCCTCCCCTCCCCTGCTCTTCCCCCCCAGCACTGAGCCATGGGGTTGGGGAGCTGGGACCTGCTGGGAGAGCAAAACCAGGGGCTGGAGGAGAGCTGGAAAAGGGTCAAGCTGCCAAGCAGCGTTCCCCTGGGCTCCCCCGCTTCGCTCGCCCAAAATGCTCCTGAGCAAGGGAGCGACTCTGGGCACGTCCTGGTGCTGGCCCAAGGTTTTGTGGCTCCTCCTTGCTCACCTTTACGATGCCAAAGTTGGGGACGAGGGGGTGGCAAAAGGCTTTGGATGCCCCCAAAAGGGTTGAACGATGTGTTTTGTGTGGGTTCCTGCTTCCTGGGGCACGGGAGAGGGGTTAGTGCAGACGCAGGAGCTGGAAAATTGCAGCCACGGCAGCAGAACTCAAGCTGAAACGTAGCGAGACGCCTCGGAGGGGAGATGCAGGCTGCCTGGAGTTCTCTCTGCACCAAAAATTTATATCCCTTATATAACTGGGGAAAAGCAAACAAAGAAACTTGTCTCCAAGTGGGAACGTGGTGTCGCTGGGAGAAGTCCCCCAGCAAGAGCGAGCCCGCTGATTTACTCCCAGGGCTGTTAACTCTTCGGCAGAAGGGCGATGCTTTTACGGCTAAATTCTCAGACAAACGACTCTTGGATATTCCTGAAGAATTGTGCGCGTGGGTTGCCTAATTTAGGCAAGCGGCAGGCATAATTTTTCACTCCGGAGATTTATTTTTTTTTTTGGTTTGCTGCGGCTCGAGGGCCGTGCTTTACCTTTGGTCCTCGCACCGCGCAGCCATGGACGCTGGCAGGAACCATCTTGCAGAGCAAGGCGCTAATTTTGTAGGCTCAGATAACGCAGCCTCTCTAAAAATGTCATTCGGGGGCACTCGTGGGGTGAGTTTGACATCGCTGACTTGTGCTGGGACTCCCCGTGTGTGCTCCTGGCCCTCCTGCCCTGGCAGCCTCGCTCCCAGCTCCTGGTCGTGTGAGGTTGCCTCAAGGGGGATGCAAAAGAATTCCTTTTTTTTTTTTTTTTTTTTTTTTTTTCCCTACTGTCTTTTAATCTACCCCAAAGTGATAAATAAAGTCCCTGGCCCTCGGTTGCTCCAGGCTGTCAGGCTGATGCCAAAATAAGATCAGTCAAAAAGGGCACAAGGGGAGATCGGTCATTAATGGAATTAAAAGCGGCTTGGTTTGGGACAGTGGCTGCACCATAACTTTCTTATTAACTCCAGATAAGCTAAAAAAGGAAATTTATTCAACTGAAAGAGGCATTTCAGATGCCGGTGGCAACAGACTTGATGGTTGTGTTGTGTCTTTTTTTTTTTTTTCTTTAAGTTCTCGGTACGGGCAATTATCAAATTGAGCTAATTTGATATGAGCCTAATATCAACACAATCAGCAATATATTTACACTTTCCAAATGACAATAGTCAAAAAGTTGTTTTCCTGTTGCTTTCTTGAACTCCACTTTCGTCTGCCTTTATGTCTCTGGTGAGACGGGGGCCCATTTTTGGGTGGAAATCCCCAAGTTCCCCTTTGAGATCCTGCCCTTTCATGGGGGCAGGATCGCCGTCCTTTCATGGGGGGCACCGTGACTGCAAAAAATGTAATCAGCCTATAATTAGCAGCGTAAAATAGCTACGTATCGCCGCGTGCTGTTGGGAACGGGGCCGCTCTTGTGCGGGGAGCTGCACGAACGGCGGCACCGACTCTGCCCGGAGCATTTGTGCCGGCAAATCCCCAGCAGCTGACCCGGAGGGCTGGGATCGTGCGGCGCGAGCAAACAGCTCAGCTGGTGCCCATTGCCACCGTAGTCTTACTTTGGGTTTAATTTTTCTTTTTATTTCTCTTTTTTTGTTCTTTCCCTATTTTTTTAAGGGAATAGGGCCTCCACGATCCAGCCTGTGCATGTGCGTGTACGTGCCTCTTTCTTTCTCTCTCTCTCTCTCTCCATTTGTTCCCGCCTCCCCCTGTTTTCTACCCAGCGACGAGTTTCAATTACGTTTGGCTGAAGGGTAGAGCTCTTGCACGGCTCCCGCAAGTCTTGTGAAAATGGGTGGGTGGCTAAAGAGGAGAGACTCGAGCGCTCGGCAACTGTGTGCGAACCCAACCCTTACGAGCCACCGGAGAATCCACATTCGCTTTGTTCGCTTCTCCGGCCGGGGGCTTGTTGGGAGGTGGGCAGAGGGGCAATTAAACGCAGCCTTGATGACCACGGCTTGGGGAAACCTGGACGGAGTGGGGCTGGTGGGGAAGGTTAGCCGAAAATCCCCGTTCCCCTTTAGGGTCTGTAGGTGCAAGGGCAGGCGGGGCTGAGTCAGCCGCCTCCCGGCAGGCGGTGAGATTAAATCTGGCCCTAGCAGGGGGTAGCAGCTAGGGGAGGAGGAGGAGGAGGAGGAAGGCTCCAAGCCAGCATTTCCCACAGGAACAGAGGGGCCGAGCCCTGCTGGGGTGAGGTTTGGGCAGCAGGAGGTGGTGCCCGCAGTAACGGGGACACGGAGCCGCGTCCCGCTGCCCATCCGCAGCCATGGGACCTTCGGGGATGGACAGCTGAGCCTGGCAAGCTCCCGGTGTCACAGAGGGAGGACAGAGCCAGGGGGATGTGACACAGGACGGCAGCTGCTGGTGCCTCCCCGTGTCCCTCCCCAAGGGACCTTTGTGCTTGGCTGGCTCGGAGCCCTCCAGGGTGCCCGCACCGGGCCCCGTCCTCGCCGTTCCTGCGGGTCCCGGAGCTCACCTCCGCTCCCCACGTGCGTTTTTTCAGCGCCGTGGTTGGGAAGTGAAAGCTGACACAAGTAAATATGTTGACAGCCTGTTTGCAGCCGGCAGGGAATGTAAATTATCTCATTTGAACAAGGCTAACGCGGAATCAAGCCGTTGGTCCCAAATATCCCTTATAAGTGCAGATGAGAAATATTCACGGCACCTTCACTCCCAGAACGTCGCTTTTATCTTTGTGGCTCCTTGAGTGGCAACGCAAAGTTCCTGATTTTGCACTTTTTATGCATCTGAACCTGCAGACTTTGAAATCAGTCGGTCTGCCGGTGTGATTTGCCTCGTTAGCTCCGCACCCTTGCAGGCACCTGGGGGTGCTCTGCTCCGTAACCTCACTGCGCTTGCCTTGGGGGTGACATCCCATTTTGGGAACGTCCCCAGAAGGACAGTGGGATGGAGGGAGGTGAGTTTGGGGTGGGTCCTGGGGCATGGAACCTGCGTGCACAGTGCTGTGCTGGGGCAGATGCCAAGCTCCACGAGGCCAGCAGAGACTCCCGAAAGCTTTGGACCGAAGCCATTGTGGGGAGCCACGCTCTCCAGGCTCAAAGCCTCGATTTTTGGAGCTGGCTGCAGCTGGGATTGCACCCAGGGCCAAGGCAGGACGTGACCCTTCCTGCCCACTTCTCTGGGTTTCTCTGGGTTGGGTTTCTTCAGCACACCCAGGTGTCACCCATTTCCTCCGTGGAGCCCTGCTCAGGCTATCTCAGGGTCTCTGTGCCTGGAGCATTGGGCTCCAGCTCAAGCAAGGAGCCACGAGGTTGGCTCGGGATGGGGGTCCCATGATCTCGCCCTCCAGGGACAGGAGCTGGAGGTGGAAACTCACTCCTACGTGGCAGCCCTTTGCCAGCGAAGGCAGAAGGTCAGATCGTCTTCAAACCTCGCCCGTGTTGGCGAGCGGCTGCCTTCCTGCCTTTGCTTTTTGCTCCGTAACAGGTTTTTTCCCTTTAAGAATGCAGAAGATTGATTCCCTTGCAGGGCACATCGCCGAGGCGAGCCATGTCCAAATGGTTTGCACGTCTGCATTTTTTACCGCTCTCGTTTAATATGTATGCAAATGCAGTCTCTCCTGTCCTCACTCTCTGTGTGGGTTTGCACAGTCAGGAGCACATTCCCATTACCGCTGCCCATCTCCTGCTCCGCTCGGCATTCGAGGAGACTGCCTTTGAAACGCTGATAGATGGAGGTGCAAGGGAAAAGAGAGAAATGACGGATTTTCGTAATTTCTTGGTTGGGGAGGGGTGGGGGGGAGCGAGGCAGGAGGAGTTGGGAAAGCAGAGGAGGGAGGTTTAAATATATGCAAAATTGTTTATTGGGAGAAAATTGGGGGGGGAAGGCCTCCAACTCGGAGAGTCGGAGCGTGGATTTCGTATGCCGGTCCATTTTCGGCTCAGAGGATTTGAGCTGGAGGTTAGGGAAAAAATCCAGGCACTGGCAATAATTTTGTGATAGGGGAAATACGCCGTTTTTCTCCCGATAAACAGACACAGAGTTGGGGCTTCGGTCCCAAAAAGCAGGGGTGTCTCCTGTTTGGTAAATGAAGGGCGAGGTGTCCAGAGGTGTTCCCAGCAAAGGGTGGTGCGTGGCTGCTGCTGCTGCTTTCTTTTCCTTCCTTTTTTTTTTTTTTTTAGTGGCTGTATTTTTCCAGAGCACTTCAAAGCCAGCACCCGTGAAACTTGGACACTTGTATACCCAGCTCTACGTCTGTAGGAGTAAAATGGGAAACGGTGTGCACCACCCGGCACCAAAATGTGGGAACCACCTTTGGTGGCCAAAAGCAGGGCAGCTTTTCCCATCCCCAGGTGATGAGATTGCCTTTTAACGTCCTGTTGGTTGAAGTTGCAGATCTCGGGGCTTTGCACCTGCTTGGAGGAAAGCAAGAAGGCTGAAGAAGTCACAGAAACACATCTAGGTTGGAAGAGACCTCCAGGATCTCCTGGTCCAACCTGACACTAACCAGTCCTCCCCCAAACCAAGGTCCTGGCTCGTGGGGTGGGAAGCAGGGGACGAGGTGCCCCCTTCCTCTTCCATTCTGGAAGAGAGATGGAGGTTTTTTTGTCCTTTTGACAAAATTTAGGTCCTTTAAACGTCCAAGGGCCGGATTTTCATGTTTGTTTGAGTTCTGAACCCCGTTATACGGAGCCAGAGCCCTGCTTTACAGAGCTGCTGATCCTGGCTGGGCGCCCCACACAGCGTGGGGCTGCGGGGAGGGAGCACCACGGGGGGGCTGCTGGCAGCCTCCTCCTGCTTGTGCCCCCTGAGGCTCTGCCTGGAGCACCTTTCCCCAAAATCCTCCCCAAAACCACCTCCGAGGGGCTCCTTTTTCCTTTCCTGAGCCAAAAACGGGCTTTTTTTTTTTTTTTTTTTTTTTTGCCCTGGGAAACCCCCTCGGCTGCAGCGCAGGCTTGTCAGGGATGTTTACTTTTGCATCTCCAGTTGTGCAAGAGTGTTTTGTGTCTCTGCAGCGCCCGGGTGTTGTGAAAGCCCTTTCCAGCAGCCCGCACGGACGTGCCCCCGCATCTCAGGGGGGGTCAGGCAGCAGCCAGAGCAGAACAACAGCCCGGCCGTGCCCAGCCCTGTGCTGGGGCTCTCCAAAGCACAGCCCTCGTCTCTGCTTTTGGCACCATCAGAGGGATCAAGGGGGGATGTTCGAGAAGGGGCTGGGTGTTTGGACGTGCTCAGCTCCTCCGGTGATGTGCAAGGGCTGGTTCTGTTCGTGCAACAGGCACGGAAAGCCTGGGTGCCCACGAGTCCGGAGCTCTTGCAGGCAGCCCGGTCTTTCCTTCACCTCCCCTCGCTCTGGGCAAGAGTTTAGGGCTGTCTCCGATGCAAAGGGCTGCTGCTTCTGCTTCTCTTCCTTCTTTAGCTTTTGGGAAGCTTTTTCTGTCCCCTGTTATCAGCCGTGGTGTCCAACGGGGCAAGGCGCAGCGCTGCCCTAAGCAGCCACATCCCCTCTTTGCTGCCAATAAATATCTCGTGCCGCTGGGCCCTCGCTCGGGCGAATTCGTGTCGCTTGTGATCCCAGGCTCCAAACTTCCCCCCATTACGCTTGCCTTTTTAACAGCTTCTTTTTTTTTTTTACTGGCGAGTAGATTCGTGGAGCCCTTTCTACTTCCTTCATCTGTAAATTGTCCTCCGCACAACTAAGGGACCGTTCCGGCTGGGGTTTGATGTGTTTGTCGCCCAACAGATGTCTGGGTGGTTAAAGTGCCCCCTGAGTACAAGTATCCTGTGTTTGCGAGCTCTTTGATAGTTGGTGCAGGAATCTTTTTGTTCTTTCTTTCTCTCCTCAAGTCCTGGGGGTCTGGAGCAGATGCGTGCCGCAGCCTCGCCTTTGTTTCCTGCTCCTGATATCCGTGCCCACAGTGCTGCTCCTCTACCCTCTCCCTTATCAAATTAGATTATCTCCTTCTTGTAAGGACGTTTGACACATGTAAAGGCGCGATGAGCATATCGCAGCGCCGGGTTCCTGCTCTTCCCCTCTCCGTGCTCCTCTCTTGCACCGCTCCAGCCTGGCTGGGCAGCACCCGGCACGCTGCCAGGCGCAAGGAACGGCGACAGCAAGGCCAGCGAGCTCCTCGGATCAGGCACAGCAGCCAGATCGCCTTGCATGGGAACCCAGGGCCCATTTTGTCTCCAAGCTCTCAACCATGTCACCACGACCCTCGTTTCACCGCTTTTCCTCTCCGCTGATCTGTCTCCGGCGTCCCTCCCAGCGCCCTGCACTTGGCTGCGGGCACCGGGGCTGCTTTGCAGCGCTGTGTGCTGCCCCTTGCCTTGGCTCCCTGCCTTTTCACCGGGTTTCCTGGTTCCCACGTGTGATCCAGAAAAACCCTCGTTGTTATTCTGTCCTTCCAGCCCCGTGTTCCTGCTCCATCTTTCATGAAAAGGTCTGAGACTGAAGGTGAGATGTGATAACAGCCTTCAAAAACGTGTCAGCGGCTGCCGCAAACAGGGTGGGAATAAACCATTCCCCGCGTCCTCCCGTGGGTAGGACAAGAAGTTACGGGCTCAAACTGCGGCGCTGAGGGAGATTTAGGTCTGGTGCTCAAACATCTTGTGGCTGAGGCACCGAGGGGGCTGCCTGCATGTCCCGAGGGGCAGGGCATGGGGGCAGCTGTCGGGGCTGGCTGTGGGGAGCCGGGGGGAGCAGGGTGACCCAAACGATCATTTTTCATCCTCGCTGTCCCCCTTCAGCTCCCCTTCTGTGTGCTGGAAGCCTTGGGCAAGGCAATGAGCTTTTTGTGCCTTGCTCAGCCGGGCTCTTTGCTTTCCCTCTCCGTGCTTTTTGTCTCTGTTGCAGCAGTTCTGGCAGGCTCGCGACTGCAGCAAGCCTGGAAATAGCCCCGGCGAAGCCGCTCCTCCAAAAAAAAAACCTTTCCTTTGTGCACGGGGGCTCTTTTCAGCCCTCGTACGCCAGTGGGAATGACGGCAGCTGCAATCAGAGCCCACTGGGACACGCAAGAGCGACCAAAACAAACGTTTTGCTGTGCCCAGAGGGGTCAGGATCGAGGCTGGGGCAGCCTCGAGGACGCTGCCGGAGGTCCTTACGGGGAGCCCACAGCGAGCTTTGCAGGGGGCTGCGCTGGGTGGAAGCACGTGGGTGGAAGAGAAATGGAGAGGACGGGTCCTGGAAGCCGTGCCCCAGGTGGTGCAGGGCTCCCCCATCCCCTCCCCTGCTTTGGCACATGTGTGGGGGTAAAGGGTTGTGGGCAGGGGGTCGGGAGCTGTGGAGCTCCCACCTCTCCTGACCCCGCACCATCTGGTATCGTCAGCCTCGAGCTGGGGCTGGGTCCTTCTCCGCTCCCCAAACCCCCAGCCCCTGTCCCCAGGATGCCCGTGGGCATGGGGTGGCCCCGTTTCTGGGTCCTGTTCATCCGTGACCCCCTTTCATCCACCCCCTAACCCTCCCCACCAGCCCCCTTCCCGGCTCCCCAACAGGAGAGGCAGGCAGGGAGAAACCAGCGGATGAATAATTTATCAGAACGATGCAAAATAGGGTTTTAAAACTCTCCCCGTATAAATATTTATTTTTGAGTCGTTACCACCGCAGCCGCCTCTCCCCCCCTCGCCCCCCCCAACAAAAAAAAAAAAGCAACGCACAAAACCCTTCCCTTTTTCCTTCCCGAAGCCCCCGACAGCCTTGCAACTATCACGACTCTGCTTGTTCGCCTTTGCTCCGTCTGCCTGTCTCTCCCTCGCTCGCTTTTCACATGATCTGAGCCCCGGTGCCAAGCGCTTCCCGGGAAGGAGAAAAAAAACTCTTTTCTCGCTCGCACACACACACACACACACAAAACAACAACCGGGGAAAGGGGAGGGAGGGAAAAGGGGGGGGGAAAGAAATGCAGAAACACACACAGGCACACGCACAAAACCCTTTGAAGCCTGTGAAGGGTAAGGGTTGTTTCTGTGGTAACGGCGCGGGGATTGGCGGCGGGCGGTGAGGCCCTCGATCCCGCGGCGGTGCTGAGTGATTAATGAGCCAGCGCTGGGCTGCACGGCCGTGCTCGGGCCGGGACGGGCGCCGCGGGGCTGATCTGCTGCCACCAGACCCCAGCCGCCTTCCTCTGCTCGCCCCGGGCAGATCCTGCTCTGCCCTGCCCTGCCCGGGGAAGGTGGTGCCCTGCGAGCCATCGGCACCTCGAGGGATGGAGAGGGGTCCCCAAGAGTGCTGGTGGTGGTGGTGGAGCATCCTTGGGACGGCAATGTCTGTCCCATCCCATCCCCATCCCCATATCCCATCCCCATCTCATCCAATCCACACCCCATCCCAATCCCTGTTCCCATTCCCAGTCCCCATTCCCAATTCCCAATCCCCTTCCCCACCCCAATCCCTTCCCATCCCATTCCATTCCCATCCCCAATCCCATCCCATCCCAGTCCCCATTCCCAATCCCCATCCCATTCCATTCCCATCTCCATCCCCATCTCCAATCCCATCCCATCCCCACCCCATCCCCTCCCCGTAACCCACCCCCCCCCATCCCCGCCGTGCCAAGCTTGCCCTCCCAGGGCTTTGGCATCTCCCGCAGCACCCGGAGGGCTCAGAGCCACAGCAGTGCCTGGTTTCAGTCCCGTGGCTCACGGCTGAGCGGGGAGGGCTCTGTTGTCCCCTCCTGTGGCCGTCCCCAGGGCTGGCGTGGTGCTGCCACATCCAGTGCCATCACCTCTCGAGCTGGTGGCACGGGGTGTGGGTACCACAGCCCAGCACGAGCTGCAGCTCCTGGGGACCCGACTGCAGCAGCAGCACGCTTTGAAACACATCTCGTTTTGTTTCCTTTCCTTTCCTTTTTTTTTTTTTTTTTTTCCAAAAGGCACAGAAGAAACGCGCATCATTCACATCTCTCAGGCAAACAATAATAATGAGTGAGTTTCAAATCTCTTCCCCCCCCAAAATAGCCAAAACAGAACAGGCGCAGCCTTCCAGAGCCGCTGCCTGAAACAGATGTGCTGCCAGGGAGGCAGCTATTTATAATGTGCAGCCTTCCCTTTTAAGCCGTGGTGACTCCAGCCCTCGGCTCCCGCGCTCATCAGCTCCTTTTGAAGCCTGAGCTCTAATCCGGGGACTGGTCCTGGTGCTGCTAAAATCCCCTCGTAAACCCGCCGGGATGCCAGCGAGCCGGAGCCCTGCCTGCTCACTGCCTTTCGGAGGTGTTTTATCAGCCCTGGAGGCTGCTGGGCACGGGGACGGCGCTGGGCTCCCGTCGGGCAGCGTGTCCCCGGTGTCTCCAAGGCTGCGTCCTTCCCAAACCCTAATTGGAGAGGTTTTGCCGTAGAGAGGAGGGTGAGGGGGGCTGGGATGGAGGTAAAAGGCTGTTATGGGTTCGAGCCTGGGTGGGTTTGCTCCTCGGGAGCTGTTTGCAGGATGCAGCCAGCACCAGAGGAGAGGCTCGAGGGCGCAAAGGGTGTGGGACCAGCCCTCTCTGCAGCACGGGGAGGAGGAGAACTGGAGAGCTTTGTGTTTAAAAGCAGGTTCAAAGGGGTTTGCCAGCATCAGTGCCCACACGTGGGGCTGGTGTTTGGGGCTCCTGCAGCGTGTCCATGGGATGTGCCGGCGGTGCCACGCACTCTGGGGCAACGGGGTGCTCGCGGACCCCGTGGGGCGCCCGTGGCCAAACGCCACCGCCACTGCTCAGGTCGCTGGCTCCCGGATGAATAATTTCCCTGGTATTTCAGGGCGGGGAGTGGGCGGTTAGGCAACGCAGCACACGGGGAAGCTGCTCCTCGCCAGGGCTGCTGCTGCAGGCAGCCGGCAGGGCCCGCGCTGCCTCCCGGGGTGCCGCCACCGCTGGAACCGGCCGGGCTGGTGCCGCCACGCCGCGTGGGGCCGGCCGCAGCAAGCACGGCTCTGCCGGCAGCCCCGGGGCTCCAACCTGGCTTTGGTTTCCATCCTGCCTCGGTTTCTGCTTGCGTTTCTCCCGAGCGAGGTGTTGGAGTGGTGATCGCGCCATCCAGACCCTGTGTTTCGGGGTGGCTCGAGCCCCGCTCGCCCTTCTCAGGGGGCTCAGGGCATGGCCGGGCAGCGGGGAGCTGTGGTGGTCGGGAGGGTGCTCCCCCCCCGTTTACAGAGGGCAGTGCTCTTGGCAAATGGATGGAGAGCTTGCAAAACACCCCAAGGAGCAACCCACACGGAGCTGCTCTGGTTTGGCTCCCTGGGCACGTGCCCACCGCTTGGCAGACACCAGGGGCTGTGCGTCCGTGGGCAGAGGTCACCCCCGACCGCTGTGCTCTGCCCTTTAACCCCCAAAGCCCATCTCAAGGGTGAGCATTCGCCCGTCCTCCTGCCCGGTGAGCTCACAGCCTGCTCAGCCAGGAGGAGAAGAGGGTGCTGGTTCTCAAGTGGCACCGGGAGCCGTCTCCAGCTGAGGATGGGATGTGGGGAAGGAGCTGATGGCTCCAGCAGCACGATGGGGAGGTTTGGCTCAGTCCGGGGGGGCACAGACGGCTTCCCGTGAGCCTGGCATCCCCAGCCAAGACCGCAGCCTTCCCGGTTTCCAGTGGTTACAGATAAACCTTTGCTGCTGGAAGAGGGGCTGAAATCCAGCCCGTGGCGGTGCAGCTTCTTAAGAGCCAGCCTCGTTGCAGCTCGGTTAATTATTAATAGGACGTGGGGAAGAAAACACTGGAAAGCCCCAACAGCTCGAGTCAAGCCGCTGCTTCATCTGTGTCCAGCAGCGTGGGCCTGGCTTTTCCCCGACCCGAGGGGAGATTTGGAGGTGTCTTTTCCAGCGACTGCTGTCAGCAGGCACAGAGCTTACCAGAGAGGCTCGGCCGTCCCTCTGAAAACCACAGCAGTCAGAGCCCAGGAGCTGAATGACTCACGTGGGGCTTAGCTTGCTCTTTAGCAAAGATTTAGCCCCCGAAGGGATGAAGTCCTGCTTGCCAGCATCTCGGCTCAGCAGGACTGGCAAGATGCTGGAGAGGCAGAGCCCACCAGGACAGAGGTGCCCCCGCCTGGGCACCCCGCGTGGGCAGGATGGGACCCCGAGGTGCTGTTTGGGCTGTGTATGCGCAGGGAGCCCGAGCTGGGAGAGCTCAGCACAGCAATATTCATGAGAAACGAGCTAAGGGGGAAAATCCTCGAGGACCTGGTGGGCTTCTTCTCCTAGATTGGGCCGTGGGTACCAGGGATGTCTGAAATGGGGAGGTGTTTCCGTGGAAAGCAGCAGTGGCTCGGCAAGGGGACCCCAAGGTGTGGATTTGGGGCTTCCATCGGGGCTGCAGGACTGGTGCTGGGTGTGGGACAGTGGTGCCCCAGCCCCACAGCGAGCAGGCAGCAGGAGCCCTGCTCTGCCTTGCTCCTCCTGCAGCAAGGAGACCCCAAACCACAGGGGCAGGGGGTGGCTGTAGGTGCCACTAACCCACCCCATGAGGACCCACAGCCTCCCCCGGCATGCTCCCCTCTCCCTTCGCCTCCCTTCTGCTCCCTCATTCCCTTTTCTCTCCCTCTCTTCCCCTTGCTCCACCCCCTCCAGACTCCTCGGTGGGGCATTGATTTTTCCATCCGTCAGCGAAACGCCCGAGGAAAATGAAAGAGCATCTCCGTGATCGATCAGGAGAACTCTTCAGCCTGGGGTCAGCACGGGCTTGAATCAGCTGCTCCCCCGGCATACAATTACCCCCTCTCTCCCAAGCTGGGGCTTTTCATGTGCCTGCGGGGCTGGGGTCGGGCAGGATCGCTTGGGAGAAAACCTCCCCGCGGTGCCTCGGTGCTGCGCACGCATGCACGGAGCTGCCCGGGGATGTTTGGGGTGTTGTTATTTTTGGGGCTCAGCTTTTGGCTGGGGTCCGTGTGCCTGCGCTTGCCTCGTGCAGAGCGAGGTGTGCAAGGTGGGCACGAGCACGTGTGCACCTCTCCCTCTCCGGCATCGATCGCTCCGTGCGGAGCGGATCCCTGCAAGGGCGGGTAGCTCCGAGGCTGCAGGTTTAAAGCAAGTGGAAAGAAATTAAACCCAACAGGAGCTGGGTGCCCAGCTCCCTTCTCTCTTTTGAACATCCTGCGGGTAATCTGGCGTCAGTCAGGGGAACTTTGTTTAACCTGTGAGCGTTGCATCCCGATACAAACGTGGAGCTAACCCAGTTTCCTCAAATCTGTGTCGCTCCGCTGATAGCAAGGGAGAGAGGCTGGCTTATGCAAGTGGCTAACCTGGGATCTTTCCATTATTCCCTGCAAACAGAGCGCTCTGGTGAGCTGTCAGCAGGCAGTGTCACCGCTGGGGTCAGGGGAGGCAATGGGGACGTGGGGAACTCCTCAGGTTTCTCCGATGATCCACCAGCTTCTTGCTGCCCCTCAGTCACGTCCCTTGCTCCTCCCGCAGCCTTCTCTCTCCCAGGTCTGAAAAATGAAGACGAAATGCTAGTTGACTTGCTGGGAAGCTCTCAGCCCAATTAAGAAGCGCGCGCTAATTAAAGCGAGCTCCTGTTCACATCCCATACCCATCGGTGGGGCGCTGGGAAGCCCGGGGATGCGGGACGGCAAGGTTGCGACAGAGACAACGCGAGGCACTCTGACTGCAGAACAGAAAGCGGATCCACGTGTTAATCTGGGAAAAGGAGTGCGAAAATAACCACAAATCCTTCACGACTTTGTTGTAATTTCCCCCCAGAAAGGATGCAGGCAGGAAAAATGCTCTGCTCTGCTCTCCAACCCCCTTGGCTCCCGGTGGCCCCGCGCTCAGGGCCAGGCTGAGCTGACCCCGGGGGTGGTGTGAGGGGAGCTGCTCTAGCCAGAAACCAGCTGAAATCCGGGGGGAAAGAGGCTAATGGCTGCATTTTGTTGGGCGAATGGGTCCTGGGAGGGAGCCCAGGGCTCTGCACGATGGTGCCTGGGCTGGTCCTCGGCCGTCTGCACGGAGGAGACGTGTGGGTGCCCGGGTGGCACGGCTCCGTGGCCGGCGTCCGTGGGCGCAGAGAGCGGGCCCCTCCTGGCCGCCCAGCTGCCTTTCTGCTCCCGCTCATCTAATTAACCAGCAGCCTGGAGAGGCTGAAAGCAGGGCAGCAGGAGAGCTGCGGGTTTTATCCAATAGGTTCCCGTCTCCAGCTCGGGAACCAGAGGAAAAACCCTTTTCATGCAGGCAGATCAATAAGCAGGTGGCGTTCCCCCTCCCTTCCTTTCACCTTCTCTAGCTCTCCTTTCCCCTCCTGGGCATGGGATGGTTTTTTCAAAGCCTGCAAGGGTTAACAAGAAGCGACATTTTATTTTGCTGCGCATCCTTGGGCTCTGGAAAGAGACGCTCTCCCTGTTGCTTCGGCTGTTGCAAATGCATTCTTCTTCCCAAGGTGTCTTCCGAAAATTAGCTCCAGCCTGTCATCAGCGGCGGAGAAATGATTATGGAAAAGCAGCTGTCCGTCCCCTCCTGCCAGCTCCCGGCGAGGCAGCAGGAGGGGGTGACGGCTCCTCTGGGTGCCTGCTGCTGGCAGCAGATCCCGCGGTGGCTGGTGCCAGGCGCTGGTGGAAGGAGGCAGCCCCCAGCCCCGGCCTCCCCCTCCTCATCTCAGCGCACGGAGCAAGAGCATGGAGGTGGCCACGGCCACGGGGCAGGCAGGGACCCAGCAGGGGCGAGTGCCTCGAGCTCAGCTCAGCAGTTGGCGTGGTTTAAGGGTAGGAGCACAGCTCGGTGCTCGTCCTCAGGCTGCTGCTGGCTGGAAGGGGCAAAGCACAGAAATGGTTTGGGGAGAGCTGGGCAAGAGGCTGGCAGGAGGCACAACACCTCCCAGTGCCGTCGCTGCACAGCAGCAGGGAGGTTTCGGAGGAGCCCCACGTGTGTCCTTGTGGGTTTTCCGATGAGTCCTGCCCCCGCAGGTGGCAGCCGACGTGGGAAGGGGCTGCTGAGGGTCTCCTGCTGTGCGGGTCCCAGCTCGATGCTGTCACTGAGTGTTGTTTTTTGTTTTTTTTTAACAACGAGAAAGTTGTGCAAATCTTCCCCCGAATGTCAGCCTGCTCCTGCAGCCTGCAAGGGGTCTGCTTTAGCTTCTGTATTGTTTCTCCCCACAGGAGAGAAATCACTGTCCTATTTCTTCGTGCCAAAACGAGGGACTGGAAACAGGCTGAAGGGGAGAGGAGCTGGACGGGTGCCCCGGAGGCTTACAGTCTCGGAGGAGGACGGGCCAGGCTTAGGTTACCGTCTCTCCGTCCCTTCCCTGCCACCTCTGTCATTAATTAGGAGCTGGCTTTATTAGCTGCGCTCCTGCACCAGGCTTCAAACGGTGCCGAGCAGCACCTGAGCCTGGTGCTGGATGCAAAAACCTCTCCGGATGCTCCAGCCAAGTGGGAGGTGAGCTCCGCACCTGGTGACGGGGGAGCCCGCTCGCAGCCAGATGCAAGCCCTTGTGCAGCTCTCCCCCCTCCTTCCCCATGCCCTAGCCTCAGGCCAAGCAGGGAAAATCCTTCAGCAGGACCCCAGCTGGGTCTGCTCGCTGCCTTTCCATAGCAACAGTCCATCAGGGGGCCGGAGTCAGCAGCGAAAAATGCTGCCCCCTCCTTCCCTCGCCTCGCCTGCCGGTCGCTATTTTGATTGCATTCCTGGGGAGCTGGGCTGCAGATGTGGTCTCCTTATCTTGGGAAGCTCTGAGTCAGTTTTTCCCCGTGCGATGGAGCAGGCGGCTGAGGTCTGCAGGGAGGGAGAAATAGCTTCTGAGGCATGCCGGGGGGGGGGGGGGGCTTTTTCTGGGGACAGGGATGAGTCCATCCCAGATTCATGGTGCCCCCATGGCACAGCACGTCTGCAGGACGAGGGAGATGTCCCTGCAGTGTGACCTTCATGCAGCCTCGATATCTTGGCCAAGGGAAAGGAGGGAGTTGGTCTAGGAGTGCTGTGGGCTGGATCCTGCCCCCAGGAAGACCCAAGGAGCACGTCCCCAGGAGAGGAAAGGGATTGTCCCCATCCCCACCAGCACGTGTCCAGGACACTTGGCACTCCTTGACGCACCAGCTGATGTGCCAGCTCAAAAACTGATTCCCTCCTGTTTCCTCTGGCTGTAAACGAGAGCAGGATCTGCCCCCAGGGACCTCACCGACCCTCCCGTGCGCTGCCACGAGCGGGGCTGCATCCAGGTGCCACCAGCACGGGTCAGGGCACAGCACTGGTGGTGATACAGCTGGGGGTGAGGCTCGGTGTGCATCTCCTCTTTGCTTTGCTGAAAGGGGAGCTGCTTTTTCCCCTCCCCTCACACCGGTGGCTGGTGGATAGGGTGTCCTCTGCTCGCTTTTTGGCTCAAAAAGCTCACTCCTGGGCGCTTCGCCTCGGAGAGGTGCCGTCCCCGTGCCAATGCTGTCAGGGAGTGGGGAGTCCCCGGTGGCCAGCCCAGGTTCAGGCTGGAAGCTGAGCTGCTCCAAACCAGGGCTCAGCCCGGGCAGAGCCAAAGGAAGGTCTTGTGTTAAGGTCTGCTATCAATCCAGAGCATTAACCCCGCCACGGGTCGTGTGCTGAATAATCATCAGCGCAACTTCCAAAAAAAAAAAACAACAAAAACCCAACAAAACCACACCAAACAGCCACGTTACACAGTAAGCACGTTTCCCTTCTCTTGGTGAGCAACTTGGCTCGGGTCTGGCAGCATTCCCCCAAAGCCTGGAGGCTCAGCCAGCCTTTCTGCCTCCTTAGCCTTCGTGCTTTGCTTTCTCCTTACCAGAGAGGGGCTTCGCACGTGGACCCCCGCCTCCAGGAGCCCACGATTAAATGCTTTTTGGGGACAGGTGGTGCCAGGGGGCTTCAGGGATGGAGACTGGAGGAGGATGGGGACCCCCTCTCCCTTCTTTATCAGGACCAGGGGCAGCAGATTTGGGGTCAGCCCCTGTGGGGCCGGGCACCAAGGGATGTCCCGTGCCACCGGGACCGGGGGACCTGGCTTCGAACGTGTCCTCCCGGAGCTGCAGCCGGGAGCCAGGGCTCGGGAGAGGGTTTCTATAGCAACTGCTGCCACTCACTCCCCATCTCGGATGTAAATGAGCGAGGATTTTATTAGTGTGCAGAATTTCAAGAGGCGGGAGCTGGCGGAGAGACCTCGTGGCAGGAGCGGGGCAGCGCCCGCCAGATCAGGAGCATCTCTAGGAGTTTGGTGCCAGGACAGGCTCTGGGACACTGCACATTGCCCAAACCCCTTGCTTTTTGCCCCGATGACCGCCTGCAGCTCTGAATGGCTTTGGGTTTTCCCCCAAAAAATGTTGGGGATGGGGCACGGAGGCTGCAGGTGGGGCTGGCTGACCTGCCCCAAAGCCTGTAGGGTGAGCTCTGTGTGCTGGCTCGTGACCCCGATGGAGGCACGGTGAGGTGTGAAAGCCCAAAACCCCTCTTTTTTTTTGGGACACGGTCAACCCCAACAAGGCACGGTGATGGGTCTGGCAACATTGGTTAGGAGCCAGCTGAGCTGCTGCTTGGGTTTGTTAGAGTAAGGTGCTCCTTACCCCATGGATCTTGCATGTAGTAGGGGTGGGAGTAAGGAGGGAGCAAGGATGTAGTAAGGAAGGAGTATAGGGTCACTCAGGGCATCAGCCCCCAAAACTGGGGAGCTGCATTCAGGTCCTGGTGCTGAGCATCCAGGTGAGAGCCCCCTGCCCCTTTCCCCGCTGGCTGAGCCACCCCTTTAATTAGTGTTAACGAGGTGAGACCTTCCTCAGTGACCACAGCTGGGGCAGCACAGCCCCTAAAGGCTTGGTTCTCGCTTAAAAAGTCGGTGAGGAAGCTGTGGGGTGGTTTGGCAGAAGTGCTGAGAGCTGCATCAGAGAGGTAGGAGCTGGGGCTGCTTTTTGGGAGCTAGGGGTGGGGGCACATTGGGGTTCTTGCTTGACCAAGGGTTTTTTTGGGTGGTTGGGCTATAGGGCTGCTCGTTAGGTGGGATCAGCTCGTGCTTAGGCATTGATGTGAGCATCCACGGCCTTGGAGGAGCAGTCTGGGCTGTGAATGCTGTTCTGTTGGAGCTATCCCCTTCATCTCCTCAAGCATAAGCAAATCAGTGGTTGTAATGTCAGCTGCTGCACCCAGATCAAAAGGGTGCTGGAAGACTTGTGTGAAAAATCCTGATTTCCACGTGCTTTCTGCTTCGTGTGGTCAGGAGCCATGTTTTCAGGACTCATACTCTCATCTTGCCTCTAACCACAAGGGCTGTGAACTTCTTTCTTTAATGAAAGAAGAGTTGTGGACTCTGTTTTTTTTTTTCTTCCTTAACTTTGTGACTCTGGGAGCTGGGCTTTGTGAAGTCAAAAGGCTTTGCACCATCCTGTGATATCGCTGTGATATTTGCCAGCAGTGAGTTATAACGGGATGGTGATGTGTAAGGTTTGTGTATCTAGTGTAGATATAAGAATATGCTTCTGTGCAGTAAAAAAAAAAGAGGGCTGGAGGAGTCCTTAAAATGCTGGAAGTGTGGGGCTGGGCTGGCTGGTGAGTATTTGATTTTTATTTATATTTTTCTTTTTTAAAATAGCCTGAATTTTGACTTTTTTTGGTGTTTGAGTGCCTGATGCTCAGTAGGGTTGGGTTGTGCCAGGCTCATAGAGAGAGGACCCCAATGCAAGGCTGGCCCAGCTGCTATCAGTAACCCCAAATGCTGATGCTGTAGGTGCTACAAAGCCCCCTCCTCTCTTCCCGCATGCTGCTGATGCTCTGAGCTTATGCAGCACTTCTCCTGGAGTTGTTTTGCCCCGTCCTTCGCCCTTCTCCCTCTTTTAATCCCTCAATGCACTGTGGAAGCATCAATTAATTAATCTGAGTAATGGTTGTTATTCGGGAGCTGCCTTGCTATTTGGCTGGCTCTGCTAGGGTGAAAATCTCCCATTCGGGCTTGGAGGGACCTGGGGGGCTGGTGCTGTGGGGCTGGGGCTGTCCCTGCTTTCCTGGCCGTGTGCCTGGATGAGGATATGGCACAGCACGGGGGGGCTGCGAACGGCACAGCCACTGCCTGGAGGGGAGAGCAGCATGGAAATGGCTTCTAAAAGCATCCCAATCCCCTGCTAGCTGACTGCTTTTAGGGGAACTCATCAGCTCTCAGCTCCCGCTGTGCCCCCTGCTCTGTGGGGCTGTGGTTTTGGATGCTGGGGTCAGCCCAAACCTGCCCCAGGGAGCAGGACATCCACCCTTTTGGAGGGGGATCAGCCCCAGGAGCAGTGGGTTTTGCCTGAATTCACAGTCAGGGATGTAGCAGCCCAACAGCACCCGGGTGTCCTCCCCAGATTTGGGATGAGGAGGCCCCTGGAGGCCCTGGCTCGGAGAAGTGACCTCTGCTGAAAGCAGCTCATCACGTGCTGGCCCTTAAGCGTGTCCTCCTGTTCCATTGAGGAGAATAGACTTGAAGTGCGTGCTTGAATTTAAGTGTATGGTGAAGTGCCTCCCCGTTCCCGGGCCTCAGATAGGGTAACGACTGCGGGAGGGAAGCCGGCCCCGATAAATCAGGAGCTGGGCTTGCGACACAGCCGGGAGCTCGTTGCCACATGGCACGAGGCTGATTTGGGGACCGCTGGCTTCCCAGCCCAAGGGATGGGGCCCTGGCTTTGTCCTGTCCCTCTGCCACCCCACAAAGCCTCCCTGCGTCATCCCCATCCCGGGCTCCGTCCTTCCCTTCCCTCTCCCCAAGGCCGCTCCTCTCCTCCTCCCTGCCTGCAGAGCAGAAGCTCCTGGCCCAGATATTTTGCTCCACACCAGCACAAACCCAACCCTTTCCATCAGACGGCTCGGACAGGCACATCCAGCCCCACGGCCGTGCTGGGGACACCTCCGGGTGCCCCTACCCCTGTCCGGGGTTGCGTTCCCCCCCTCCATGGGCACGCAGCTGGCCGGGAAGCTGGATCCTGCTCGCAGCTCCAAGCGCAGCAGCAGCAGCCTCTGCTTTTCCACACGTCGGTATTTTTAGCTCTGCTGTGCATTAGCGTGCAGGAGCTCAAACTGCGAAGCCTGGCTGAGGTTTTATCTGTTGTGACAGCCCTTAGGGCTGTAGTCAGACACTCTCTCTCTCTCTCTCACTTGCTCGTTCCCTCTCTCCTTTTTTTCTCTTTTTTTTTTTTTCTTCCCCCCCTCCCCAAAGTTTGCAGCTTGGATCCGCTCCCTGTGCGTGGATACGCTGCAGCTGTCAAGACAAAGGACCAAAGGTGGAAGATTGGGGTCCAAAGCGTGGCCTGAGCCCCTTTAACGGGGAGCTCTGCTGAGATCCTTTCTGTATTTTTCCACTCCTTGTTGCTGCTGTCAGGGCTGGAGCTCTGAGCTGACGTTGCAGGGTTAGGTGCCGGCTCGCCCTGGTTGCCCTGACCCAAAGGGTCTCCAAAAAGCTGCGCTGGCCGACAGCTGCACCTCTGCTGGGGACAGCAAGAAGGGGAGCAGAGGCCAGCCTGCTCCAGTGGGTGCTGGGGCTCAGAGGGCAGCACGCAGCCCCTGTGCTTCTGCTGCTTTTTCTTAGCTCCCTGTGTCTGTGCAAGCATTTAAAGCAGAGGTGTTGCCTTTTTTGGGGGGCAGCTTTAGGCTCCAGGCACCCCAGAGAATTGGGGAGAAATCAGAGTCCCCTCCAAGTCCCTTCCAAGCCTTGCTGCAGCTCAGCTCAGAAGGATTTTCCAGTGCTTGACCTCCTTTGATACAATGAGACTCCTGTATCCACCCTGACTATCCGCAAGCACCCACTGCTTTTGTTTGGTTTCAGGGGTGGATTTTCTTTTTATTGCTTCTTTTTCTGGGCTCCCCGAAGCCATTCCGGAGGACGGGGACTTTCCCCCAGCACAGATCTGAAGCAGCATCTCCTTCCTACCCAAATGAGCTGGAAATGGGGTCGCAGGAGAGCAGCCTTGAAGAAGCCCTTCCAGAAGGACAAGGAGCTGTGAGGCTTTGTGATCCGTGTGCCAAAGCAGACCCAGCCTGGGGAGGCCTGGGCCCAAAGAGGAGCAGAAGTTGCCTGAATATCTGGTGCCCCTGGAGCTTGTCCAAGGGCAGGGAGCTGGTGGCAGAGCCAGGAATGGGCTCTGGCTTCGTGCCCCGTGTGCCCAGCCTTCCTCTTCAGCCCTCAGCACACGTCTGCTCCACGTCACTCCTCGTGTCCTTGTGCAATTCTCTCGTTCCCTGCTTTGTGCTCTGGATCTTTCTCCCCCTGAACTGAGAGCAGATAGTTGGTGTGTATCTGTGTCGTATTTTCTCCATCTATTCAATTCTCCTCGTTGCTCCCAGGATGTAAAGGGAAGCAGCAGCTGAAGGATGCTCTCGGAGCAAATGCAGGGTGTAGCCTCGGTAGCCATGGGGTCTGCTGAGGAGAAGCAGAGAGGGGAGAGAGGTGTCTGTAGGTTCCTTTGTCTGTTCACACTGTGGTTTTTTTTTTTTTATTTTATTTTTTTTCTGGTGATGCCTCCTTTAGAAGCACAGCAGGTTCAGCTCCCACATCCTTGTCTGAGCTGGTGCTGCTGGATGCTAAAAAGGCTGCAGCCATAGGCTGGGGGACACCAGGGCTGAGGAGAGCCAGCCTCGTTACCCTGTTATCCAGGTATAAACCCAAAAGGGGAGCCCAGGGTGTCCCCCAGGTCCTCCCATTTCATTTGCACTGATGAGGAGTGGAGGGACGGCACGAAGTTTATCTAGAAAGCCCACATCTCGGGCAGCTTTTCTAATTAATCATCCTCACACTGTGTTTGCTCTGCTCTCCCCAACAGTTCCTCCTTTTCTTTGCTGGCAGCAGCCAATGCCGTGAACCACGGAGACCAGCTTCACAGCGCTCCTGCTCAACCTGCAGCAGGGAGCTCTGGAAATAGCTGGTGCCTTTGCCCTTTTGCAAAGAGCACCCAGGGATGAGGATTTTGCAGCTCAGGGTGTGTGGGGGGGTGGGTTTGTTGTGGCTGTGTGTTATCTGTGCAGGCTCTTTGTGCCATGTGTAAATCCCAGGTAGCAGCCAGAGCATGGAAGGTATCTCTGCACTGAGCTTTTCAGCATCCCATGGCCTGCAGTGGGAATTTTGCATCTGAGCAGCTCTGGGGTCGGGCTGCTGGCATCCTCATCCTCTTCTCCCCCAGCCTCCTGGGGAAGCCCCGCTCCTGGCTGCAGGGGATGGATGCAGATGCTCTGCAGCCACAGAGAAGCCCTGTATGGTCCAAGAGCCCAGGTCTGGGGCTGTTTGATCCTCTCCGTGCTCTTCCCCTTGCTGAGGGAAGCTGCAAACGGCAGCTGGAGCTGGCTCCTGGTGTGTGCAGGAGCTGCCCCTGCCCTCTGCCATCACAGCGTGGGGCTGAGTGGGACCCTGTCAAGAAGCGATCCTCCTCCCAGGGATTTGACACCTGAATAGCTGGGTGAGATCTAGGAGAAATTAAAGATCTGAGGAAAATCAAACCTCAGTCTGGGAGGTTGAGGGCTCTCCTTGAGGGATAGGGGAAGGTGGTATTTCAGGGGGCATTTAAACTTTAAAAATACCCCACGGCATCCACATTAATGCATCCTCCTGCTTGATTAAAATTCCTTACAGGCTTCTAAACACCTTAAAATTTGGGCTTAAAGCACCTCAAAAATGCTGGTGTTTGGGCAGATCTTGCGTGGGGGCACAACCCACCAACTGCGTGTGCTCGGTGCCGTGGAGCAGCCGCTCTCCCCTGCCTCCTTCTACCCTAAAGCTGCGCTCGGTTCCCCTGCTTCTCGCCCATCCCACTCCTTTGCCTCCCTGCTCCGGAGCTGTCTCAGGCTCTCGGCACGTCCGATGCCTCGGCGCTGCCAGGAGTTTGCTCTCCAACTGCTTCGCGGCCCCCTCGCGCATGTGGGCACGGAGGGGGGGCTGCGCGCGGGGAAGGCTGAACAGCAGGAGCGTCTTCGGGGAGGGGATGGGGGAAGCACGAAGGGGGGAGCGAAGTGAGAACAGGGAGGAGGAGGGAGAAAGGATGCTGCCTTGTCTGTTCTCAGATTTATATTGGTCGAACTGCGCTGGATTAGCTAAAAGTGGCGCAGAGCTGCCTTCCCCTCCCCTCTCCTCCAGGCAGGCACTTGTATTTGGGGCTGAATGCTTTAATTCCCTTCAGCTTCAACCTGCTCCTAATTGACTTAGACCACGTTGAAAGGAGCTCGGCTTCAAGAGCAAGTGGCTGCAGCGGTTGCAAAATTGCACCTTAAGTTAAGGCAGCGTGATTCTGCGCAGAAAGAGACCTCGAGCTTGGTGCGGACGTGCGTGGGGATAACTGTGTGCAAGGGGCTCGTGCTGCGTGGCCCTGAGCCTGGGCTGCTCCCCTCTGCCTTGCTTTTGGGCAGAGCAAATTGGGGCTTGGGGCCAGGGAGCTTCGAGCCACTGGGGTTCAGCTTTTGGGAGAATTGCGGTCCCTTTTGAGTCCTCTCTGCTCCATCCCTTTTCTCCCGCTGCAGATGTCTGCTATAAAAAAGGGAAAAAAAAAAAAAAGCCTCCACAAACAGCGTGGTAACATTTACTGGAGGGCTGTTTCTGCTGCACATCTGATGTGTATGACAGGGTCAGATTAACCCAGCCTCTGCTTTCCAGCCACAGCTATTTTGAAAGCACCAAAAACAATGCGAAACAAACCAGAGGGAGCTCCGCTGTCCTGTCGAGGAGCTGGCAGGCTCGGGGGTGTGTGAGCTGTGGGGATGCGCCCGCCTGGCTCTCAGCAGGACCAAATGCTAGGCATGGAAGATGAGATTGGGGAGACCAGATTCATCCCCAAAGTACAAAGTTGGGCTTTCATGTGGCCAGGGATTTTGCTTGTTATTTAACGCTGGGGCTTTCAAAGAACAAAAGGAAAGCTGTGATAGTGAGTGGAAGAAAGCACCTAATGCTGGGGGGTGCTCCCAACACCCCCTCTTCCTCGTGGCTCTCTGTTATTGCTCCTGGATGTGTCTGAGCTGAGCCCAGGAGCCTTTCTTCTTCCTGCTGTGCCCTCTCCTTCCAGCTCCTCTGCATCTTCCATGGCCATTTTGACTTTTGTTACGTTTCTTTCTCTCTCCATTTGATTACAAAAACACAGGCTTACCTGTGCTTCTGGCTCAGCTAACATTTTAATGACACATTTAGCCTTCTCTGGTTACCGGTTCTGGAAAACAGGGCTGGAAAGGGACCCTTTGGCACTGTGGCAGGAGGATTTTACCTAATAATTTTACCCTTACCCAGCTCCTCCCCAGCAGGTAGGGTCTGTCACCCTGCTCCCTGGGGCTTCCTCT
The DNA here is from genome assembly GCF_963932015.1 of Anas acuta. Classification (NCBI taxonomy): domain Eukaryota; kingdom Metazoa; phylum Chordata; class Aves; order Anseriformes; family Anatidae; genus Anas; species Anas acuta. The sequence continues at coordinate 8,182,374 of NC_088998.1, read as the reverse complement.
GGCTGAGGCCTGCAGCACTGCTCCCATGGGTGCTGCCCAAATGCTTTGTGTGTCCCCTTTGTGATGGGGAGGTGCTTGGAGCCCCCGGGGCTGGAGATAAGAGCTGTGCCCCCCCTGCTGCTCCATGGGTGCTCCATCCACTGCCCTCTCCCTTTAATGGGGTTGGGGGGTCCTGGAAATGTCCCCCCCAAGCCCTGCTGCATGAGGGGGCTGAGGAGCACCCCTGTAAATCCCCGCTCGGTGCTGGGAGCCTCTGGGGATGGGGGCTGAGGTGGGCACGGAGAGGAAAATTAGGGTGAGAAGAGGTTGAAGAAGGGGGGAAAAAGCCCCCCAAAACCTCCATGGGGAGGGAAGCGGAGCTGGAGCGGAGCTGCTCGGGCTGATGGGTTGCCATGGCGATGTGATGAGGAAGAGGGAAGGCAGAAAATCGCCTGGTGTGGGGTGAGGCCTGCAGGGCCCATAGCCAGGCCCACGCTCCCCTGCCCCACTCCTGGCCTCCCTCCTCTCTTTCAGTTTTCCCTTCCTCCCATTTGGTTTTCCTCCCCGAGGAGCTGGAGACATTAAGGAGGTGCTGAGTTGTTTCTCTGCAGTTTTGGGGCTGAAGGGAGCGAGTGGAGGATGCTCCTCTGTAGGGCTGGATGCGGCCAAAGCAGTTCCCTTTGGGGCTAAGGGTCTGGGGACAGCCCTGTCCCCCCCAGGGAAGACCTGAACAGGTTTGGGGTTAGATGTTGGAGGGCTGAGGACTGGATGTGGAGATCCCTGGGCTGTCACAAGCTTGGTGGAAACGCCCTTTGTCTCCATCGCTGGACTGGGAATTCGCCAGGGGAGGTTTTGGTGACTGAGCTGAGAAACTCGTGGTGTGGAGGATCCAAGGCTCGTTATCCAGATGGTGTGCGGGCTGGGCTGCCTCGTCTGTCGGCTCCTGAAAGGTGATGCCTGGTTTTTACGGGAGGAAGGAGCTTCTGTTTCGCATGCCAGATCGCTTTCCTTTTTGGCCAAGCGGTGCTTTGTAACCACGACGAGTCATTTCCCCTCCGTGAGTCAACCCGGGGCCTCTCGCAGGGTGTCGATGGGGACCAACCGTCGAGGCCAAGCTCTCAGGAACAGAAACCCGGGCTGCCCGTGGGCTCGGCCGAGGTCTGCACTGGGGAGAATCCTTGTGTGGGGCTGGGGGCTTGCCCAGGGACCTGTGGCACCCACCTCTTCCCTTTGCTTATTCAGTGGCAAACGCTGCCTTTAAAGCCCCAGCTCATGCAGTCTGGTGGTCATGAGGTCTCAGCTTGAATTAAAAAAGCTGAAGGTAGGCTTTGCAATTCTTCTAGCAGAAGGAAAATGTGACCTAAAACACCAGGAAGCCGAAGCTGCGTGATAACCAGCCCAAGCTGAGCTCTCCATAGGCACTCACTCTTTAATGCCACCCTTTTAGGTCCTGCTGTCTGGCTCTGCCTGGGCTGTTGGAGGAGAGGGGTTTGTCCTGGGGTGCTAGGAAGGGACATGGAGCCCTTCCCTCCCTGCCTGGCTTCCCACACGTGTTTATGCCTGTGCCGGTGATGTTCCTGGCACAAAGGAAAGCTCTGTAGCTGTTGTTTTGGAGGCTGGCTCCTCATGAGCTGCATGGCCAGTTGCTGCCTGTGATTTCCAATGTGTGTTTTTTTTTCTTTTCCATACAACCCAGCTCTTCATTGCAAAGGAGATGGCTGGGGGTGTTTAGATGCAGCTGGAAGCATGGGGGCAGAGCCTCTGACCTCCCAGCCCCATGCAAACCACCCCGTACAGACAGCTCCTTCATCCCTTTTCCCAGGCTAAGGAGGGGGAAGCACACAGTTGAGGTTTCCAGACGTTGGGATTCTTCACAGGAAAGTATTCCATGGCTGTGGAAGCAGAAAACTGCCCGAGATTGAAGAAAGGCCTCAAACCTGTAGTAAACTCTGCATAAGCACCCTTTTTTATCAAATCCCCTGGTCTTACGTGCTTTCTGGTCAGTGCCCTGGGGGTCTGGGGGTGGTAGGATGGGGGATCAATCTGTGGGTCTTTCCCCGTGCCTCAGTTTCCCTACCTGCACAGCAGTGCCTGGGAAGCTGCTTTCTGCCCCTTTTCTCCCCTCCTCTTGTCCTGGCAGTACTTTGAACATGAGCATTTCTCTGTGCAGTCTAAATATTAAGTGTAGCTTGGCTAAGAGTTCACCTAAAACTGGGTCTGGGCAAATATCTGAAGGTCATAAACACCCAGCCGAGTAATTATTTAGAGTGGTCTAAGGGATATGGGTAATGGGATAAGAGAAAGGGAGGAAAACGTAGCGTAGTTATCAGAAAATTCTCCCTGACACCGTGCTTAGTGCTGCAGAGGGAAATGTAGAGGTCCTTGGTAAATCTGAAGGGACGATTTATGGATTGGTTCAAGAGATGGTGGCCAAGTCCCCAAGGAGCAGCAGCGAGTGGCCTGTGTCCTGAGACTCTGCAGATGTGGCTTTGTGAAGCAGGTAGACCACGGGACATGGGGTGAGGGACGAGCTGATTCACAGACAGACCTTGTACAGATCTTGTTGGTGTGCAACCAAGTGGCTCTGAAGTGCCCAGGAATAAGTTCAGGGTGAGAAGTGAGGAGCTAGAGGCAGGGATGAGGATCTTGTCCTGCCCCGCTGGAGCATTTGAGGAAGCCAGCAGGTTTGGAGATGGGGCAGAACTGTCTGCACGACCTGGCTGTGCTCTGTGAGGCTGGGGCCATCCTCACGTGTCCGGTGTTGTGTTCCTAATAATATTCAGAGCTCAGAGAGCAGCAGGCTTCCTTGGCAAACGTTTGGATGTTCCCCAGTGCATCTGGAGAGTTCCCTACCTTAGTGGGTGATGTAGCTTGTAACACTGGGGCTGATATCTTTTTTTTTTTTTTTTTTTTTTTTTTTTTTTTTTTGTAAATGAAACACAGAAAATAGCTCAATGATTTGAGGTTTGGGCTGAGTTGTTCTTTTGGTTGGTTCTACCTGGGCACTTGTCTTGGAGATGCCTCTGAGAGGGGTACCATGCACTGAGATGGCTCTTCTGATCTGATCTCCCTTTCCTCAAAGCTACAAGAAAAATTGAAATGGGGTATTTTCAGGAAGTTTTAGGTGCAGCTGAGTGGTATTTGTGGAGGATCCTCCCTCCCCTGCATATCTCCTACCTAATGAAGGATGTGAGATGTCCCTCCTTGGGCTTTCTCCTCTCCAGATGGGCAGATGAAAGACTGCTTGGAAGGACACGGGGGAGATCACGGGTTGTGAGTGCGAGGCCAGGGGCTGACACAGTCCTTCTTGGTGTCATGTTCAGCTTATCTAACCTCAAGGATGTGTGAGCGACAGCAGGATGGAGCTGCTCACTGCCCTGCTGCCCTGGCTAACACGGGAGGACAGGCAGCAGGGACAGACAGACCCTCTCATGGAGTGGGGAGCTGGGTGAGGATCAAGGTTTTCCTGACCTCCCTCCAGATGGGCATTACCTGCCCATTCCGTGGCCCTTCTTTCTGTCCTGCTCCTCGGCAGCATTTTGCATCTTGCCCAGTAATGCCTGGGTCCCTTAATAGCATCTCATGTGGGATTTTATCAAAGGCTTTAGGACAATCCCAGTAAATTATATCTACTGCGTTCCCTTTATCCATTGTTTTGTTGATTCCATCAGAAACCATCTCCCAGAGCAGACGTGCATGCCTCGCCTTTCAGAAGCCCCCAGTTTGCTCCGTTCCTCTCTTAACCATGTAATGTTTCAATTAATTTGTCTGCTATCGAGTTATTGTTCTGAATAGCCCTCAGAAGGGATGATCTGAGGAGCACCACCGGCTTTCGTTGTGCCTAGGATCTGGATGTGGCAATCAAAGCTTCTGCTCTCGGGTGCCGAGAGGGACGTTTTGGTGGGATGCTCGTGCTGTGTGTGTTGAGACAGCCCCTGCTTAGAGGAGCCGGGGACCTCCTGGCGATGAGATGTGCCTGAAATGATCCCCAATAGCCCAGGCTGAGGCTGTGAGATGTGGACACTCATTTTTGGTGATGGTTGAGCTGCCTGAGCACTAAGTTGCTCCGGCTTCGTCCTTGAAACCCAACGAGCAGGAGCAGCGTGTGGCCGGGCTGGAGCGGGGAGGAGAGGCGGTGAAGCCAGCCCGGGAAGGGTTAATCATTTCCATTGCAATTGTGTCATCTCTTTGGGGACCTCTCGCTCATTTTGCGAGCGGCCGCTGAAAGCCGAGGCGCGGGGGCTCTTTCTTATTCAGCCGCACGCAGCGTCAGAAGCACCGGACAGCCGCACAGCTGTGCTCAGCCGCCGCGGCCGTGCAGATGGATGGAGAAAAGGATTTGTGTGCGTGCGTGTGCTTGCGTGTGTGTGTGTGTGTGTGCCTGAAACCTAATTGTCTGCTGTCTAATCCGTCAGCCAGGGGGACAGCTTGCACAAGCCCCTTCCAGGCAGGCTGATAAATGCAGCGCTGCCAGGCCCCGTTGCGATGCGCTCGGCTTTAATTGGGGTGGTTACGTGCGCGGGCTCTGCGCTCCTGCCTCCGTGGGTGCAGGGGGTGCTGCTCGTGTGCAAGAGGGAGTCTGGGGTCCCAGGGGATGGAGCAGGGCTGGAGGCCTTGGGAGCAGCTTTTGGCACTGTGAGCTGGTGCTGGGCTGGGTGGTTTTTTACTACCTGGCATAAAACAAAACCCCGGGCTGTTCTATAAGAGCAATGGCAATGACAACAGTGCCGGTTTTGGGAGCTCTCTGCCTCCTGAGATGGGGCTGGAAATGAAATAGAGAGGTGTTGGGATTTGGGGATCGCCCAGGGTGCGATGCAGGAGGCACTGACAGCAGTGTTTGGGCTTGGAGATGGCACCTGTGATCTTCAGCATGGTGTGAGGAGCAGAGCCCAGGCTCAACGCGCCTCCCAGGCACACGGCAGCTCGGGGACTTCCCCAGCCGGAGTGGCGTTTTGTCTTTAATACTCCTCAATGGATTTCCCATGAATTTGTCTAGTTGATTTTTGTAAACACATAAGCTTTAATCATCCCCAGAGAGCTGCGGCAAGGGCTTCCACTGCTTAACCACGCATCACGTGAAGAACCGTCTCCTCTTGTGTCTTTTGAACCCGCTGCCTCTTAATGTTATCGGATGCCTCCTAATTCTTTTATTGGGAGATGCAGCGAGCGATCAATCTTGGTTCACCTTCTTGAGGCCACAAACATGCCTTGCTGGCTGCTTGTTTTCCAGGCTGAGGTCTTCCTCCTGTGGACTCATGTTTTTGATCATCATCATCCTGTTCCGGACCTTTTTCCAGCTCTGCTGGTGATGTCAGGGCTCCACGCCTGGTGTCATCCTTGCTTGTTATACAATTAGGGGTGATGTCATGATTACAGCAGGTGGTATTTGCATCAGCGTTGGTTGCTTGGTGCGTGTTGATGTCAGGCGAGCGTTGTGTCCTGCCCAGCTATGAGAACTTCTCATGAAGCTGCTGATCCTCAACGCAGGGGTTTAAAATAATAATATTTTGCCTTTGAGTTCCCTGCCTGAAAGGGATGGTGCCAGGCTGTTGTTTTTCAGCAGCCAGCGTGCTTTGCAAGATATTCCTGACTTAAATGAGCGATGTGTCTCGATGTGTCTCAGTTACTTCACCCCCCAGGTGCAGTCACCTCCAGGCTGGTGCCCACCAACTCGTCCATAATAAACGCACATCAGGTTTCAGGGCAGGTGAATCAAGGGAATCACATTTCCAGGAGGGATTATAGGCTGGCACTCTGGCTGCTTGCTTGGCGATGCGACTGGGTGCCAAAATCTCCCTCGTGGCTGCAAAAGCATGCTGTGGTGCTTGGGGACCCCCAAACCTTTGGGAGGGACATGGGTGGAGGTGGCAGTGGGCTCGGTGGCGGTGCTGCAGGGTGCAGGAGGGGTGTCACTGCACATGGTCATCGTGGCCTGGCCACGTGTGGGCACCCTGTGCACCCCCTGCTCCCCCCGGAGTGCTGGGACCCCCTGCCCACGGCTCCCTGTGCCCCTCTCCCTGCCCTCCTCCTCCCTTTGCCCTCTCTTTGCTTCTCTCTCTCTCCACACCTGCTCCTCTCCTTCCCTCCCCTTTTTTCTCTCCCTCTCCTCCTCCTCCCCTTGCCTCTCTCTCTCTCTCTCCATCCTCTTATCTCATCCCCCTTGTTTTTCTCCTCTCTGCCTGTCCGGCTGATTTACATGCATGCTGCGTTGAAGCAGCTCAGCTGGATCTAATGCCTCCTGCCGCGAGGAGCAGAGCCGGCTCCGGCCTCGGTGCGCCACTTCTCCGGGCAGGGGAGGGAGAAGTGGGGCCACCACTTTTGGCCCCTTTTCATCCATTTTCCCTTCCAGCCCATTTTTCCATTGCTTCGCTCCTCCTTTCGCTCTCCCTCCTGCCAGGTCCCTGACCCACGTCTCCTCCAGCCTCCCGTGCCCCTGCTGAGCAGCTCCCCATGAGACAACTGCTTCTTTTGGCTGGGAGAGGAGGCACCAAAAGCCTGCAGCCAGCTGGAGAGCTTGGGGGGACCGGGGGCATTAGGCACTGACCTGGGGATTGCTGCTGAGCACTCCCAGGTGGGGTCTCGGGGCAGTTTTCCTCCACCCCTGTGTCCATGCCGAGAGCAGGGATCGAGGTGCCCACGTTAATCACTGGCTCTAATCACTCCCATTTCCATTTGGCTGATTTGCATTTCCGCAAGAGGAAGATGCCCTGATTAATATCCCCTCAGAAGAGCTTTATTGCGATGGCTCCTGCCTCTCTAATTGGAAAGTGGTCTTAACCTTTCATGCAAGTGGCTGGGACGTTCCCTGCCTGCCAGAAGCCCCAGGAAGGGTCTCTCTTGGCCTGAGTTTTAGGGGAGCGGAAGGTTTGGAGGCTCCAAAGCAGGGCAGGAGCCCTCCATCCAAAGGGGATGCTCCTGGGGGTCCCTGAGCTGTACCCACCTCCAGCACGGGAAGTTTTCCCAACAGAAGCCGCAAGGGGACAGGGAGCAGGGGGTTGTGCTGGGATGATCCAACACCAGCGAGCACCCAGCCAGCTCTGAGCAACCAGCTGGGTGCTCCCGAGCTCGCACCCATGTCCTAATTAATGTCCCAGGGAGAATGAGCTCCTGTGATGACAACGGAGCCGTTCCCCTCTGCCCATGTGTGGCAGGGAGGCAGGATCGGACCCAGCCGCTGGGATCCTGCATCTTTGGCTCCCCAGGGAGTCCCAGGCCCACCACCAAACCCGTGCTGGCAGCTTGAAAGCCTGCCTTGCACTCGGCTGCTTTCTGATCTTCAAAGGCTCCGGATGCCCGAGGAAATCAGCCCTCGTGGCTCCTCTTCCAGTGCAGTCCCCAGCTCCGAGCTCTCGTGCAGTTTTTTATCCATGCCGTGTGCTGCTGCCTCCCCAGCCCTGCGTGGCGAAGGGGCACTGCCCTGTGCCTCTTCCTTGGGTGATCTCTTCCAAAACTGCTGCTGGAGGAGATGTGTGGGTGTGGGCATGGCCAACTTTATCCCCAAAAACCTCCCTGCTGGCTTCCCAGCACCGCCCAGGGCTGTTTTAAGACCCCAACTCATCTCCCAGGTGCTTCAACCTCCCCTTCCCTTTCCTTCTTAGGTTAAGGAAGTGATTATTTTTTATTATTATTATTACTTTTTAATTTTGGCGTTTAAGCTGCTTTAAGGGCCGCAGCAGCGAACGTTCCCGATAAACAGCCTGGGAGATCCAGGGAATAATCTCTCTGCTTGGTGACGGCAGAGGCGCATATCGCAGCTGCTGGCAGCGCGCGGAAAGCTGGCCTCATCCGCTGCGTGCTCCAGCAGCCCGGGGAGGGGAAAAAATTGCCTCCGTCCTTAATCGCAGAATTTGAAATCCCAGCTAGTCTGCACCTTTTATTCCTCGGGTTTATGGGGTTGGTTTTAGCCTCTGAGAGAAAGGGCGATAACTGCCACCCCCGTGTAACCCTTTGCATACAACCGTCTGCAGAGCCGTGGGGTTGATCTTGGTGTTTTTTTTTGTTTGTTTTTTGTTTTAGGGTGATGTGGTTTGCTGAGAGGTCTGCCCCCAGACCTGCTTGTGCCGTGCAGCCTGCAGGGAGCTTTGTGCAGGGCTTTGCTGTGTGGCTGGGGGGGAAATTGGTGGCTGCTGGGGAGGGGGCAGTGAGCAGCAGCTCGCTCCCCTTCCCCAGGGACTCCTCCGTGACATCCTCGTGGTACCTTTCTCTTTGGGGTCTGGGGGTGGCTGTAATTTTTTACAGGTCACAAAATGCTGTTGGCACACGCTGTTGCATGCTCTGTAGGCTTGTTTAGCACCGTTCTGGTTGGTAAAAGTGCATGTGTTGAAATGCGTCCTTGTCAGAGGGCTGGAGCGGCTCCCCACGAGGTGCCGGGGAAATATGGCAAAAAGGGAGGATGGAAGGATGGAAAAACAGGGAACAGCCAGAGATGCTTTGTTCTCGCCCCATATACACATCAAATATCAGCCTTGGGGCTGATAGGGAGTGCTCCGGGGGCTGGAAACAGCCCCTCTCTGCTGCCCTGTGCCCTCCATCCTGATGTTGGGGCTGGGTTTTGGGAGCACCTTCACGCTGCAGCTTGTGAGTGCTGGCAGAAATCACAAACTGACCCACACGGGGCTGCCATGGTCCAGGGCTGCCCGGGCACTTGGCACTTGATCAGAAACTTTCCACTGAGTTCAGAACATCTCAGCTATTTCTGTGAATAAAAAAAAAATAACAAATTAAAAAAAAAAAAAAATCTAGGCTGATTCAAAAGGAAGAAAAGTGCTACTGCTTCAGCCAGGTCTGTTCTCAAGCAGAGCATGTTTAACATCCAAAAAAAAAAAAAAAATCCTCCTGTTTCTGAGTAAAAATGCTCAGGCGTTGACTATCAACGTGAGCAGCATCGCTCAGGCAAATGGTGTTTACACCCCGAAGCCTTCAGACTTTCTAGATTTCACCTGCTTCTCGGCAGAACCCCCTTGAGAAAATGTTACCAAACAAGGCAATACCGGGGTGGATAAATTGCCTGGAACAAATGAGCCGGAATTCACACGATCCCATTCTTCATGTAGGAAAGGTGTCGCTCCTCCAGCAGTCCCCGGGGGCGAGCGCCCACCCTGCAGAGCGTGGCCCTGTGGTCCCAAACCCCTGCTCGGCACCAGGCACCGCGGTGGCAAAGGGCTCGAAGGCGCTGCGGTGCTTTCTGCCATCCCTCGCTGGGTGCGTTGGGAATCGTAAGCAGCAGCAAAGCGAGCTCTCTGCTTTATTTTTTTTTCCCTAGATGAAGGGGAAGAGGGATTTTGTGAGCGCTTTAGCATCGGCTGCAGAAATGGGGTGTCGAGAGGGAGGATTGGGGCTGCTGCTGCGAGAGCCGATCCCGCTGCCGGAGGAGGCGTTTTGGGACACGCACCCTCCCGTCGTCACTGCCTGTCCCTCTCCTGCTGCAGCTATTTCTGCCTCAACTTTCCACCGAGCTGCTTCCAACGCTTCCCAGTCTAAAACCATGCTGGTTTAGACAGCCAGTTTCATCCCCCCCCCCCTTCCATGTCTTGTTTGCATATATTTGCATAGCACACAGGTTTCTGGGAGGGGAGGAGGAGCTGGAGAGGCACAGCCTTTATTCCTTTTATTTTTTTCCCCCTCTCAGCAGAATTGCATTTATTTATTTAAATCGGGCGCTGTTGCTAAGAGGGGCTCACTCCTCGCCTGGTCCCGCGGATGGGGCTGTAGGGATGGGTTTGCTCATTTTTTGGGTCACTCGAAAGGTGTCGAGCAGGTGCACCCGGACCCCATCCTGGCATATTTGCCATTCCCTCGGCCTCACTTCCAAAAAAGCTGCCCCTCGATGGAGGCACTGCTGCAGCAAATGGTGCCCCCCCTGCCCACAGCCAGTCTGGCACCTTGCTGGGCTAGAGCCCGGTGTATTTTGGGGGTGGTGATGGATGTTCTGGGGGAAATTGGCTTCCCAGGTCTGGTTTTTTTTTTTCCCAGTTTCCCAGCCAAATTGGAAATGCAAACTCTGGGCAGGCGGAGCTCCTGCGTTTTGGCAGCTGCTTTTCCCTTCCAGGGATGCTCTGGATGCAGAATGCCCCCAGGGTCAGATGCGAGCCGGGTGTAAACTCTCAGGATTTGCCGCTTGCTGGGGGCAATCACACGGGTCCCAGCACTCGTCTGCCTTCCCACGGCACCTCTGCCATCGGGCTCTGCTCCTGGCTTAAAGTTCCTGGCTGGCCCAGGCAGAGGGTGACGGCACCCTCACCCCAGCTCCTGCACTGGGATGGCTGCAGGGAGGGGAAGGAAAACTCCTCTTTTCACTGGGCTCTGCAGGGTTTCCTTTCCCCGGGGCTTTGCTGGGTTGGAATTCTCCTGTCTGGTCCCTGTCTGGGTTTGGTTGCCTCCTCGGCTCTCCTGAAGGTCTCCTTCCCGTGGGATTTGCTGCTCTTCTTGGAAAACAGCAAACCTTTTGGAGCAGGTTTCCCAGAGCCTAGCCATGGCCCTGCTTGGGCACCCGCAAAGAGCTCCATCCCCATCCCTGTGGGCTCGTTCTTGCTTCTCCCAGAGAGATTAGAAGGCAAGTCCTTTGATGTCCTTGCTACAATATTTTTTTGCTCTAAGAGGATCGGGGCACCTCCTGGCTGTCCTACCAGGTGGAAGAGCAAACCAACAGGGCTGTGTGTGCGCAGGGCTCACCTCACCGGGATGGATTTCTCTTTCTCTTGGGGGCAAGACGAGGAGGGAGACCAGTTGTGTGTCGAGATGGGGAGGGTGGGGATGGTGATGGAGGGGAGGGAGCTGCTGGCTAGAACCAAGCAAGGAAGGCAGGGGGCTGGCTGTTGCTGGCATGGCACAGCTCGGCTTGGCACGGCTGCCGTCTCCCCGTGCACCACCAGGACAGGACAGGACCGGGTGGTGGCTCGGCTGTCACCTGGCAAGGCGAGCTTCGTGCTCCCTTTCTGTCTCCGGGTGCTGGACACCACAAACCTGAAGACCTAAACCAGGATCAACCCCCCCCCAGCTCCGTGCCACAGGGACCCCAGCCCCGAGGAGCTGAAGGCTCTGCTGGGAGCGCCCTTTGCTCCCGTGCCCTCTGGCTCGCCAAGCTTCCCCAGCGGCGCGGCGCGGAGGCTGTTTGTCTTCAGCTTGACCGTTCCTCCGCCTCCCCCGCCTGTCTCCTCCGCTTCCTCATTCTCGGTGTCGGGTTGAGCAAGAGCAGAGCGGAGCCTCCTCGGGATCAGGGTGAGGCCGGGGGGGCCTTGAGTTCCAAGTTCCTTTTTTTTTTTTCTTTCCTCCTCCTTCGCCCTGCACACAAAGCCGGGCTGTGATGAAACTCCATCCCTGCCTCGCTTGCAGCGCTCACGCACGGCACACGCTGGAAATAATTGTCCTTGGTGGAGCTCTGCGAGCTGCAGGGATTTAACCGAAAAGAGGTGGCAAGCAGTTGTATTTCTGCGCTCTGCGTTTCAGTCTCGCGGTGGCCCCTGGCTACAAGGTGGCTTGGAGGCAGGCATGAGCTGGGGGTCTCCGTGCCCTGGGCCTGATCTGGGAGCTGTGTGACCGCGTTGTGTAGCACCAAGCCCGAGTTTCTGTCTCTTGCCATTCAGCAGTGCGTATTGCGTTGGGCTTGACATGGCTTTTATCTGCTCGAGCTCCAGCGGAGCAAGCCGTGGCTGCCTGCAGCGCACTGTGCAGGGCTGGCACTGCTATGGGTGTGCTCCGAGCCCTCTGTGAAGTCCCTGTGGGGTTTTGCCAGGGTTGGGGTCACATCCTGCAGGGGAAATTTCTGTAGGTGCCAAGCCTTAGAGGAAAAAGCAAACCTGCTCTGGCTCTGGGGCCAAGCGTTGGAGGTGTTTGGAGCAAGGATTTTGTCTGAGTGTCCTTAAAGGTCCATTTTCAGCACAAAAAGGGCAAGGACAGGCTGGCCAATGCCACCAGAACGTCTCTGAGCAATTCTGGGTCTGTGCTGAGCAGAGCTCAGCATTGTTGGGGTGTCCTCAAGCTCCTGCATGGGGGTGCGTGCTCAGCACCCCGGGCACAGCTCGCCCTGCCCCTGCTTTGCTCCTCAGCCACACCAGCTCTCCTCCTCTTCTCACTCCCCAAACTTGCCAACTCACCCCGCAGTATTGCAGAGCTTGTCAGGCTTTTTCCCAGTTGTGGAATCTCTCTCCACAAAAACATTTTGTTTTCTTCAAAATCCCTATTCTCCTTTTCTTATTTTTTTTTGTTTTTCCCCCAACAGCCAACCCATTCTCCCATGAATCTCCATAGATTTCAGCCCTCGGCCACTGGGGATCTCCGTTGCTGGCTATCTCCGCTGGCTTTAGCTCTCTGCGCTTGGTCAAGGTCAGATGTGGCTCCTTTTTTTCTGCTCCCACTGGAAACGAGCCCAAATCCTTTTGCTGTGGAAAAGCGGGGCTGGTGGCACAGCAATCCACCCACCCTCGGTGAGCACCCGCCTGCCACCGCTCCTGCTCTCGCCACTTCTGCCTCCTGGGGACGTGCCAGCGAGGAGCAGAGATCCCTGCAACCCCTAAACTTATTTCTCCCCCCCAAAAATCAGGCGGATGCGATCCCACGTGTGTTCCTCGGGGCTGTGCAGAGAGGCTCGTGCATTATTTACCGAGCTGTGCAGCCGGAGCCAGCCCTGACCCTGCTCTCGCCCGGCTGAGATCGGCGGCGGAGGGAGCGAACCCCTCCTGGTGGCACGGTGCCGGTGGCTGGAGCCGGGCTCAGGTTTCTTGCTGGATGGATCTGGTGGCCCAGCAGCAGTGTCTGGCCCTGCTGCCCCTTGGTGTGGTGCTTGGGGCTGGGCTCAGCCCCTTGTAGCCCCCCCGGAGCTGCACCCACTGCTGTGGTGCTGTGCTGGGGGTGCGTGAGGCGGGCTGACCGTAAGCCCCACGCGAGCACTCAGCAGCGGAGCCAAATTCTTGACTTTTGGCCCTTGGCAGGGGGGGTGTGGGGTGGGGAGGAGGAGGGATGTGTTGTGTTCGAGCCCCGTTTTGCCTCCACCACCCCCTCACCATGAAAACAGCCCCAGCAAAGCGCTGCACCCGCCAGCACGCTGTTTGGCCCCCTCCACTCTCCCCATCGGGGCCGGATGGGGCATGGGGGTACCCGCATAACACCCCCCTCTTTTTCGTCCCCCCTTTTGTCCCCTTAGATCTCACATCTCCTAAAAAACCCCCTTCTCCCCGGCTGCTTTTTTTCTCGCTAACCTCCACTCGCTTTGCCTCTCCTCCCCTCCCTCCCTCCTCTCCATCTCCCTCCCTCCCTCTCTCTGGGGGGAAAAAAGGTCATTGCGCAAATGATTAGTCAGAGCTCAGTTGCTGTAGCAACCGGCTGCTGGAACTGGGACAGGCGTGCAGCGAGGACAACGGAGAGGTCGACCATCAGCGAGGGCTGGGGAGCCCAGCCTTTGTATTTGCTTCCCCGAGCCAGCGAGCGAGGCGGTGCGAAGCCCCCTGCCCCACGCCACGCATGGGGATGTATCCGTGCCCGGCCGGGGTGGCAGTCCCTGGGCTGGGACATCGCCCCCGTGGCATGGTTGGAGCTGGTGGCTCGGTGCCATCACAGTTTTGGAGCTCCCTGGCTTCTCCTGGCCACGTGTGGCTCTGTCCCTTGGGGCCATGCCCCTGCTTGGGGCAATTTCCTGCAGCCACACGGGGCTCTGGGGCTCTTTGTCCCCTTGTGGCATCCCACACGGGGTGCATGAAGCTGAGTTCCTCCTGTTCCAGCACGAGGAACTGGGTGTTGGCTGTGTCCTGCCTACATCCAGCTCCAGAGTGCTGCTCTCCATCTGCCTCTGACCCCCTGAGCAGCTTCAAGCAGAGACGTCTCCAAATCCTCCTCCTCTGCTCCCTGCCCCAAGCTCGAGGATACCAGCGGTGGCTGGGGGCTGCTTACCCCTGGAGGACAGGGTGAGGACCCTGCTGGGGAAGGTCAGGCCACGTGTAGGGTGTTTTGCACCCTGCTGTGGTCCTCAGGAGGTTTTCTTGCCAGGCTCAGCCTGTCCCAGTCCAGGAGGAGCAGCGGAGCCAGCAGCAGCGCTGTGCAGCCTGGCAGGACCCCGTGCAGGGCTGCAAAATGTGGAGAGCAGAGGGGGTCCCCATTGCAGTCCTTCCCCTTAGCAGCGCTGCCTCTGCAGCTCCACAGCTCTGCTATTTTCCTCTTTAGCCCCCCAAATCCTGCTGTGCCCCTGTGTCTGCCTGTTCCCATCACCAGCTCAGGAGCAGAGCCGGTGTCCCACGTTAGGGCGAGGTGGGAGAGCTGCCTCCGTTTCTGCTGTTTGCCTTGCACACCGTTCAAGGTGTGCAGAAAGCAGGTTTAGCTCGTAGCACACGCTGCCTTTGAGCTGCTCCCTGCTCTTTGTGTGCTGAGCAGGGATCTGGGGCCACGCTTGGTGAATGGGGGGTAAATGGGCTTTGAGACCCCCAAGGGAAAGCACTCAGGAGGAGCTGGGGGCTGTGGCAGCTCTGAGCTGGTACCAGTGCTGCTGGGGAGGGGATGAGAAACTTCAGGAGCATCTCTGGGACAGCCGGGTGGGCTCCGGGTGGCGTTTAAGGGATGTCTTTGGTGTCCTGCATAAGGTCAGGCTCTGCCCATTCATCTAGGAGGCTGTGGTTTGGCGTCCTCAAGCCTAGGAAATGATTTTAGCCCGAGTTTGTGAGAAGTGCAGGAAAAGGCTATTTATGCAGAAAATGGCTTCCAATAAACAGGCTTCCTCTGGGAGCGGAGAGAAATTGCTGAGATGTGCTGGAAGTCTTTTCACTTTGCTGGGACCCTCCTTGAGCGCCGAGAGAGACTTGGCTGTGCCGTGCTCCCCAGAGCCCTCCTGGCAGCCCACTGGGGTGGCTGCAGATGGAGAGGGGCTCGGAGGGCACTGCTCCCACCATTTGCCTCGTCTCTCATCTCTTCCTTCGTTCCTTAAAACCTCATTTTTTGAAGCCGTGTGGCTGCAGAGTGCTGGCAGGGGGTTTGCTGCTTTCAGGGCTCCTTTCCTTGCCGTAGCAGAGAGGAGCGCAGCAGCGTGATGTAAGAGTGGCCTACAGGCTCAAAAGCCAGTAGGGAAATAAACACAAGCCAGCCACTCTCCTTCCTTTTTTTCCTCTCCTTCCTTTTCTTCTCTTGCAAATCTCATCATTTTAAAAGCCGTTCCCTGGTTTTTCCAGGGTCTGGAAATCTTTGGGAGACGTGAATGCTCGGAGCTGACCCCGCTGTGTTTGCGCTCTGCTTACCTTGGGTGCCGGGGCCGTGTTTTCCTTTGGAGATGGTGGGTGCAGCTTCGGTCCAGCTGACTAATATTTCAGGTTATCAGAAATGACAAAAAAGAATGAATGAATGAATGAAAGGCCTCCAGGAGAGAGGCAAAAATCCCTGTGACTCACTCCAGTGATTTGCATTTGAGCCCGAAACCACAAAATGGTGCCTGCTCCCTGCTGCCCCTCGCAATGTGCTGGGAGACCGCCACCACCCAGAGCTGGGTCCTTCTCCCTTGGGTGATGGGGCCGCCAAGTCCCCAGCCCATCACTGCTCCTTTTTGCTACGTCTCCCCTCTCTCAGCGCCCTCCTTGCTCCTGTAGGACCCCCAGGGTATAGGTAGAGGGGCGGCTGTGCTGGTGCTTGAAGGCTGCAACCCCTGGAGGGAGCATCCGTGAGCTGCAAGAGGCAGGGAGGAGGTTTGGGAATATTTTTTCTCCTGTGGGTGATATCTGAGAGACCTGAAGCAAGGTCTTTGTCTTTGATGGTTTGGGAGCACATTTGTGGCCGTGTGATAGCTCACGGCTTGGAAAGGGCAGAGGGGGGGGAAGACTGGGGCCACCCTATTCCACCCCACAGCAGTGGTGGAGGTGCGTGCTGTCCGAGGAGGTAGGGAAGGCCTAAAGGTATTTAAAAACAAGCGCTTGAGGTCTCACCCACACCACTGCTGTGCTGTGCTTTGTTGGGAACCATCTGTGGGGCAGGATGGGGCCGGCTGCGAGGCCCATCTGCGGCGCACACCCAGTGGCAGGATGGATCCGGGCTGGAGGAGGTGGGCAAGGAGCACGGGGATGAAGGAGTGGACCCTTTCCCTTCATTCTCCTGTCTTACTGCGCTTCTGCTCCTCCCAAGAAATGTACTTGCGAGCATTTGTCAGTGATTGCCATCGAAACCGGAGAAAATCTATAAGCTGGGGTCAGGCTCCTCTTCCAGGCTGTCGTGTCAGGAGAATCCCTGTGCCTCCTCCCTAAAACCGCAGGGAGCAGCCCCCGTGCTCAGCTCTGCGGCTCGCTGACACGGGCATGGTGCTCGGGAGGTCTCCAGCAGATGTTGGCTGGCGGTGGCGAGGAGCCGGAGCGGTGCCTGGGGACACCACGGGCTCGGGGAGGTGCCTGAGCGATGCCCAGCAGATGAGCCTGCCGTGGGCTTGGGGTGATGGGGTCTGGAGGAAGACCCTCGAGGGAAACCCACCGCAGAGCTAACGCGTGCTGTCCTTTTGGTTCGTGCTTTTGTTGAGGGTCCTGGCTTGGTGCCCGTGGGCTGTGTGGGCAAGGAGTGCCCGAGGCCAGCAGGGAATTGTTCCCAGCCCAGCAGCTCCTTGTTGGAGAGGACGTTTCACCCAAATGGGATGTGGGCTCGCTACCGAGCGGTGATCAGGCAGCACAGGGAGGAGCCCAGCTGCTTGTCTTGATATTTAGCTCACTGTGGGGTTGGGGGGAGCACGAGGAAGCCGCTCGTCCCCGGGCACAGCAGGGGCTTTGCTCGGGGTTTGGCACATTGCTGCTGGTGCCAGCGGGGTTGGTGCTCGAGCGCCTGGCTCATGGTGCTGGGCAGAGACCTGCAAGTCAGCACCTCCCTAGGGTTGGAGGGTTCCTGGGTTGGTAATCTCTTAAAAGATCTCTTAAAAGTTGAATATTCATCAGTGCCTGGTGGCTTATTTCTTGTGTGCATGTGAGAAACCACCCAGCCAGCAGCTGAGGGAGTGCCTGATGGTGCTGGGTGCTGGCGCAGGGAGCCAGGCTGCCTTTCTGCTCCTTACCCACCCCATCTCTTCCACCTGGCCTGAGATGAGCCCCCAAAAGGACCAGGCTGGCTGGCCTTTGGTGATGTGCACCCCGATGGTGAGGGTCAGCCCCGCTTCACCCTGTGAGGGCGGTGAGGAACGGCACGTCCCCGTGCACCCGAGCCCCGAAACGGCACGCGGGGAATGACGCAGCGAAGGTGAAATATCAAAGGGAGAAGGGGAAGTGCGTGGCAGGAGCAGGGGAAGCAGAGGAGAGAATAGCCGGAGCTGACCTCAGCGGGGCGGGAGCGGGGTGGGGAGCCCGGCTGCACGCATGGAAGGGAAATGGGGAGAGGATACAGCTGGGACCGGCCGGTGCCGAAACCGTCCGCGCCCTGTGCACCGGCACGCGCTGGCCCTCGCTGTTGGATTTGCCTCTTCCCACTTTCCTAAGGGCACGCGTTGTGGATGGAGCATCCCAGCGTGGTCCAGGGAAGCTGCTTGGATCCTTTCTATACCCCTCCTGTACCTCGCAGTGCGCAGGGATTGCAGCAAAAGCATCCAGCCTGGTGCCACCGAGCGCGGTGCTCGCGTGTGGCTGCGTCCCCGTGCCATGGGTGGAGGATCCAGCCCCCATCTCGTGCTCAGCCTCACTGCAAACCCCACTGTTGACAGCCACGGTGCATCCAGACCCGGTTCTCTGTGCCCTGGTGGTGATAAAGGCAGCACAGGACGGGTTTTGGCCATCGAGCCTTCCCCGGCAGTGTCACGGCGACTGGGGCCACGTGTTGGGAAGTGGCACAAGCTGTCCCAGGGTCGCTGCTGTCCCTGCAAGTGCTCCCGGCTCTGCCCAAGGATGGCTGACTTTTTTTTTTGCATGTGGAGTTTTATTTTTAGCTGGAAAAAAAAAAAGCCCCAACAACCAGCCCTTAAAAACAAACGCACGCAAAGTTTTCGTGAAAAGAAAAAAAAAATAAAAATCTCAACATAATGGAATTTTTTCCCTTCTTCGCAAAACTGCCTGTGACATTTCTAAATGAAGGGTTCCTCCCGTCCTTCTGCTTTTCCCCCTCAATCTTCAGTGAAATTTCTTCCTTCCCTAAGTCGCCCTCTTTTCCTCCCTGAGATAAGCTCCCTCAGGAGGAGCAGCAGCGAGCACAGGGAATGTTTTTTTCTGCAATGTTGCTTTTTGAAAAAAGGATAACAAGTATACCAGAAAAAAAAAAAAAAAAGGAAAATATCTTTTTTGAACCTATTAAATTAGAGTGGGATTAATAAGTTTTATTGTTTTCCCTCCCCTTTTTTCAAGCAAGTTCTTATCTGCTCTAAGCTTTTGGTGTGGAAGGGCTGGGACGGCGGATGGCAAGGAGCAGCTCTTTGCTTTGCTCTTTCTTTGCGCAAGGGGAGAGGATTTTCCCCCCGGTTGTCTTCCTTTGGTGCTCGAGAGGAGCCCTGGGAGCTCGTGATGCTGTTGCCACCAAAAACTCACCACCTGGAGGGATCCACACCCCAACCATCTCCTCTCTGCTCAGAAATCATTGGGGTCAGGGTGGATGTGAGGATTTGGTAGTGGCACGGCAGAGCCCCCGTGTTCTGGGGTCCCTTCCTGGCTCTCCATCCCACTTTCTGGTGACCTTCTAAAGGCTGCGTTGTCCCTCTTTGCCTTGGTTCCCCCACCTGGGGAAGAGGAGGGCTCTGTCTTTGCACCCATGGGTTTATTTAACACCCTGTGATCCTGCTGAGTTGTTGCAGGAGTTTGGTCAACCACGACCCACTCGGATGGAGCGAGGGGCAGGAATTTTCCTCCTGGTTTAGGAACCTCCGGGCGCTTTTCAGGAGCAGCTCCTGCTTTACAGGACTGGAAAGCACCAGAGATGGACCAGAGATGGAGATGTTTTGTCCTGAGCCAGCCAAGCTCCATGTTCCCAGGTGCCCAGAAGAAGCAAGCCATGTGCCAGAAGCTCGGTGTGCCTGGCTCTGCCCAGGAGCAGCAATTTTCTGTAGGTTTAGGGCTACACAACCCCATCTCCAGCCCGGGGACGTGGTGCCAGGGCCGAGCTCTTGGTGTGACGGCTGTGCCCTGGGCCACTCGCTCCTTCTGGCCCCGGAGGCTTTGCAAAAATCTTGGTGCCAAGAGAAGAAAACACCCGAGGCTGTGCCACCCCGATGCAAATCATCCCCTGAGGTCCTGCCCGAGGGGACGGCGCGGCTCAGCCCCACGTACCCCATCCCTCGCTCAGAGGGGACATTTTGGGAAGGGGCTGGTGCTCGTGCCTGCATCTTTGCATCCCTGCAACCCTCCCTGCCAAACTGCAGGGGAAACAACCTCTCCGTGTGCCAGCACCGCCTGCCTGCAGCCCCCGTGGAGCCTTACAGCCCCCGGCCGTGCAGAGCCGGAGCGGGGAAGGGGAGCAAAGCAACCACGCTCCGTCCAGGCTATTTATTTTGTGCTGGGGTAAGGGATTTTTTTTTTATATATATATTTTTTTTTGCTTCAGACATGCGATGAGTGTGTTACTCAGCCATGACTCGAAAACTTGTGAGCAATAAAGTCATCCTGAAGTCTGCCAAAAAAAAATCTTCGCAGCACACCCACCTCCTCACACGTTCCCACTGTAGCTCCTTCAGTGTGATCTTGCTGCCGAAACGCGGCTACCTCCAGGGGGGCTGCGGTGGCCATCTGGGAGCTTGCGGCAATAGCCCATGGGCACAGCACCCCGGGGTGGCACCTGCCCGGGGACTGGGGCCACCACAAAAATAGTGGGCTGGGGCTTGCTCCAAAATCCAGGAGAAAACAGGGCTGGAAGGGCGTGGAGAGGCCGTGTACCTTGGTGTAGTCTTCCCCCAAAGAATGGGTTGGGTTCCAAGTTGTTGGGTTTGACCTTTTGGGGTCCAGACCAACCCCAAATCCCACATGGGGTGGAGAGACATGGCCCTTGTACCTCCTGAAGGGAAGGGACCTTCAGGAGCAGCTCCTTGGGGTCTTGGGTCCCGTATGTGGCCCCATGGGGACCGGCTGCACGTGGGGCTCCCCTGGGGCTCCAGAGCCCTACACCAGCCACAATTTGGGGTGGCCATCGGTGGTGGCCCCGGGAAGAGGTGCCATGGAGACGTGTAGGATCTGCTGCTGAACCAGCCAAGTGGGGTTGGCGTTGCGCATCAAAACCCAAATTCCCAGTACTGGGCGCTGCACCAGGAGGCAGGGGGGAGCCGGAGCCATCACCCTTTGGGGTAAAGGGTCTGATGTCTTTGGGACTGGGGTGCTGTTGGGGTGGGATAACGGGGCTGCCAAGCTCTGGGGTGAGCCAGAAGGGAGAAGCTTGGAGCCAGAGGCACCCCGTAACCTCCCTGCGGGCGGGCAGCGGGTTGGGGGCAGCACCCCCCCACCTCGCCCGAATTACCGGGGTAAAAACCTCCTCCGCCAAGGCCTCCTCTCCCCACCCTTTCCCCGCGCCGGGGCCCTAAATAATTGATAGGCTGCTAAATAATAGATCTGGTATTTGCTCCTTCGCCGTTCTCCGGCGGGGCGTGCGCGCTCGCAGCCCGGCGCTGCTGCATTAGGGTTACAGCGGGTGCGTGTGTGTCGGCCGGGGTAGGGAGCTGTGCAGGGAGAGGGGAGAGCATTCCGGGGAGATAAAGGGCTGGTTTGATGTGTGTTCATGTGGCGGGGCTGTTTTGCCTTGCATGCCTTTCTCTTTTGCTTTATTTTTTTTTTTTTTTTTTTCCTGGAGTGAAGCCTGGCGCCAGCAGTCTGGAACCAGCCTGACAAGCTTTTGAGTTATGGAAAGGGGGGAGGCGGCGGAGAGGGGGGAGGAGGAGAGAGAAAAGAGGGAGCGAGAGAGGCAGGGAGGAGGAGGGCGAAGGGAGAGGGAGGCAGCTGGGCTGGGGGTTATTAGGGGAGAACGCACACAGGGGGCTGGAGAGGGGGGTGGCGAGGGCTGGGGGCTACCGGGGCTGGTGGGGAGGGGACGGAGCTGGCTCCTCACAGAGCTTTCAAAGGAGATTTCTTGCACTGGGGGGGGGAGGGAGAGGGGGAATTGAGTCATTTTGGGCATGAAACGCAAAGCTCGCCGCGTCAAGGAACAAGGAAGTTTTTTAAAGCTCCAATTAAAGGGCTTGGAGAGGTCCGGGGCTTTTAAACAGCCTCGGGAAGGAGTGTTGGGGGGGGGTGTGGGGGGGTCCTGGCTGGCGTTCAGGCTGCCGGCCCATCAGGACATTCCTTTCTGCTGAACGCTGCTGCTCCCGGCCCTCTCCTCCTCCTTTTCCAAGCTGCCGTCGAATCCTTTCCAAGTCCCGCGTCCGAACCCGGGGAACTTTTTGCTCCGTTTCATCTCTCGCCGCCTGCCTCCCCCGGCCTCAGGCTGCGCTCGGCGCTTTGATCCCGCTCCGAGCCCCCCAGGCGAGGGGTCCTGGGCTCACAGCTCACCCCCAGAGCCACCAGCAACCCTCCCCGGGGTGTTCTCTGCCCATTTTTGCCCCAAATTCCCCCCTCCGGAGGATGGAGACCCCCATCTGCTGTCACCTCCCTGCTGCCCCTTGGGGGGGACCTGGCCCTAAATGGGGTGGGATGGGATGGGATGGGGTGGGGTGGAAGCACCCGCTGGGGATATCCAGGGGGTGGCCTGGGCAGAGCTTTTGGAAGGGTCCCACCGGGGACAACCCGTGGGGGACGTGCGAGCACCATGGGGTGTCCACGGGCACAGCTCAGGACCTGCTCCAGGGCTTTCTGCAGCTCCAAGATCATGGTGGCATCCCCCAGAGATGCTCTGGAGCAGGGTTAGTGGCGCATTTTCCTCCCAGGTACCTTCTCATTGCCTTCTACAAGTGCCCAGCACAGGAGGAAGCCCTGCACCAGCTTCACCTGCCCGTGCTCCTGAGCCCTGGCACCGGGACGGGGCTCACCAAGGCTCGGGGAGGGAAATTGTCCTGCTGGGGCTGGGGATTTGGAGCTGCCTTTTGCAGGGGCTTTGTGTTGTGTTTTTTTTTTTTTTTTTTGGTTTCAGCACAGCCCATTTCTCTCTGGCGAACGTTTGGGAGAAAGGAGTTCTTTGTTACAGATCGAACAGCCTGAGGTCCTCAAGTCAGCTCGCGCGGGGAGGCAGTAGGTGGGCTCTGGGAAGTTGAGGTGTCCGAGGGACGGGCTGGTTTGACACCGCTCGAACCCCTAAAGGCAGGAAACAGAATCGGGGTTCGTGCACCCAGCTCCCAGAGCAAACCCGAGCAGGAGCGCTGCGAAGCGCCACCACCATCTGCCAAGGCTTTGTCTTCGCAGAGGAGGTGGCAGGGGGAACACCCAGCTTGCCGAGCTCTCCATTACAGGTTGCTTCTGAGCTGCAGCTCTTCGGAAAAAAACACTTCTTTCTCTGGGTTTCCAGGAAGCAAAATGTTGCCCTCCACTGTTTGCTGAGGATCTGGAACGCAGCTCGCTGCCTCGCAGCCCAGCTGGTGCCGTGCTCCGGCACCACGGCCCCTCAATCCCATGCCAGGAGGTTTGGGGAGGGACAGCCCCTGCCCAGCCTGGAGGCGCTGAGCACACCCGCAGGAGGTCCTGTGCCCCTCCACCAGCCCCCAAACCCAAACACCTCCTGCTCTCGGGGCTCCCACCCCGCACATCAACGCAGGGCGCAGCTTTGGGTTCAGTTTGGACCAAGTTGGGTCCACTGAAGACCAAGCTCTTCGCACTGCATTTTGTACAATAACAGCCCTGAGCTGCTTCCGTGTGCATCCTGAGACCAAATTCCTCCGTCCCTCCCTTTCCCTCTGTTTCTTCTCGGTGCTTATTTCATCTCTTCCAGGTAACCATCGAGGCGCACGGGCAAACTTGTCCTCCAGCTCCTCCTGGCTGGAGGTGGATCCATCCTGCTGGGTTTCACAGACCTCCAACATTTAAAAGTTGGGGTCTTAGACCAGTAAATGGAGGGAGCGATTGCTCCTCAGGTGAGGAAACTGAGGCACGGGCTACTCATGAAATCAGTCGGAGCTCAGGGCAAGGATCTCTGCTGGCTTTCTCTTGGAAACCTTGGCTCCCTTTGTGCTCGTTGCGCCTCTGGTTCCCGAGATGCTGCCGGGAGGGAGGTGACCCCGCTCCCCTCCCTGCCCAGAAGGGAGCAGGAGCTGTTGGGGATGGAGCTGGGGACACGGCCCCGTGCCCAGCTCCAACCCGCTCGCAGGCAGCAGGAGGAAATAAAACGTAATTCGGGGCTGCCGGAGCCGGGGAAGAGCGAGATGAGTCTTGGTGGGGAGAGACCAGCCTCACCTTTCATATTCTAATGCCTTGCCTTTGCCTGATTTGTGAGCTCTGGGGAGTCCTGCTGGGAATTCACTCGAACGGAGGCACACGCCGCCGTCCCTCGGTAAATTACACAGAGATATAATGAAGGAGGAGAAATCAGTTACTCTGTGACTGCGGCTCCCCAGGGGACCTTAATTCAAATATTTGTGGAGCTGAGCAAGTGGGGCGTTGGGGAGCCGCCGAGTTGGAGTGTCTCTAGACAGGTTTCTTGCAGGTGGTTGGTGACGGCGGGGCCGCGCGCCGGGCTGAAGGAGTCTCCTCAAAGGGGGTTTTGGGCTCCTGGCGGCGCTTTGGGTGGCGTTAGCCAAGAGGAAGATGATGGAGGAAGACGGGGCCGTGGTCCAGGTGCAGCACGTGGGGTTTTGTGTTTGGGCTGGTGGTGGTTGGGAGGTTTGTGGAGGGCTGGGAGCTCACAGCTCCGGGCTCGGCATCGCCCCAGCGCTGTCCTGCAGGGTCAGGGACTGGGACCTGGTTGGGAACAGCCCTTGTGAGGTTCCCTCCAGCCAGAGGGGAGCAGGGCACGTGTGGGTTTGCATAAAGGAAGCAAGCTCCTCTCCACCACCACGTGGATTTCATGTTCAGTAGGGAACACAGAACGGGTTCCGCGCTGCAGGGCAGCCAGGGGTGGGCGAACCCCGCGTTGCTCAACTTAGGGAGGAGAAAATCCATTTCCCTCCAGCTCCACCACCAACCTGTTCCCTCCTGCACCCACGGCTTTCTCCTGCTTCTCCTCCCAGGGCACGCCAGTGCTGTAGACCTTCGAGAGCAGCCAGGACCCTCTGTGCCTGGCCAAGCACGCCGTGCCACCAAACGGGGCACAACCGGGGCTGTCCCCACCTTTGCTGGGTGCGTGCAGCTCCACGAGGCCCCACACCGTAACCTGAGCACTCAGAGATGCTGAGAGCGATGCAAGTGAGTGTGAACACCCGCAGCCGTGCACACAACCCTCGCGCACACCCTCGCACGTGCACATCCACCGGGCCTCCCCGCTGCCGTGCCGGCACCGAGCGCACAGCAGCCACGGAGGCGCACGCACGCTCGCTCCCCACCGGAGCAGCAGGGCTCAATTTCATCTCCGGGTGCCGGGGCTGCCCCATGCCACAAGGGTAATCCCGTTCCCACCCCGTGGCACCCGTGGGTGCCCTCCCCTTGCACGCACAGCGCCGCGGCTCTGCGTGCACACGCGGCCGCGCACGGATCTGCAGCACGCCAACTGTTGGGAAGGGGAGAAAAAAAAAAACAGATTCAGCCGCGAGAGAGAGAGAGAGAGGGAGAGGTGGCGGGGGGAGAGAAAGAGAGAGAGAATGACAGACTGCAATCCCCCTTGAGTGCCTATCCTCATGAATATTAATAAGGTGGTAATTAAAATGCAGGGACACAGCAGGACGGATGCAGGCGCTGCCTTCGGAGCGCTGGGAACGGGGGGAGCGCGTCTTTCCAGGCAGGTTTTGATTCCGTTCTCTGATGAAAAGAAGAAAACGGAGCCTTCAACTTTAATCAGTTTAGAGTTTTTTTGACACGACATATCTTTAATTGCTGAGATTTCTGCCTCTTCTCAAACCCGGCTCCACCGTCTCCAGTCTAACCGGAGATAACGAGCCGCGGTGCAGCGCCGCGGAGCCGTGCCGTGTTTACGCCTCGACTTGTTTGCTACTTCGCTGGGGTTTCACTTCTCTGCCTCGGGTCGGAGGGCACGGCCCTGCCGCTGCTTCCTTCTGCAGCGAGGGGTGGGCGGCTGGAAACGCAGCCCAGCACCCCTTTGTGTAGCCCCCTCCCCACAAAGCGTCCCCATGGTGCTCGCCGTAACCTCACCTCCTCTGGGTAGGAGGGTTGGAAAATGGGAGCTGGGTGGTGGCAAGAAGCTTGGGTTGGGCTGGGAAGAGACATCCACACCACAGGAGGTTCCTCCAGCGTAAAAACATTTTTCTGCCATGATGTTGAGTTAGAGAGGAGGAAGGAGGCTTTTTTTCCTCCAAAACCGGGGGTTGGAGGTCAGGTGAGGATCCTCCAGGGGATGCTCAGGGCAGGCTCGGAGGTGAGCAAGGTGAACCCAAGCGTTCCTTGCTCTTGGAGACGAGAGCCCAACGGGTCTGGTCCATGGATGGTGAACCACATTGCTGGGAAAACAAATGGGGAGCGATGGTTGGTGCCCAAAGGGGTCGTGTCTGGTGTGGGAGCTGGGCCAGGGCAACCCAGAGCTGGGATTTATGAGGGACTTTCTCACAAAGGACCCACAAAGTACCCCAAACCAGCACGAATGTTTGTTTCAGGTCTGCTTTGGGCAGAAAGGTTTTGGTTTCATTGTGCTTGGAGGGTGCTTAACTTATTTTATTTTTTTAGGTCTCCTCTTTCACACTGAAAAAAAAAAAAAAAAAAGGTAGATTTATTGGAATGAAAAGGTCACCAAATTATTTTAGAAAGTGCCCAAACACACCGATCCATCACGTGAACGATGGGAGAGGAAGGTTGGCATCTTCAGAGCCTCCTTCCCTGCCCCACACCCACCACAACCCTGCCGAGAAGGAAAAGCAGAGCTGCAGCATCCCGGAGCCCTGGAGATTTTGTTGTCTGGGGGGTGGTTTTGGGGTATAACGGGGTCTTCCCCACCTTGCCTCTTCCCCGAGGGATGTGGGATCCCTTCCCCGTGCCCAGGACATGCTGTAGCAGGTGAGGGCTGCCTGCTCAGCCCGAGAGGCACCGGAGCATCTTTCCCTTGAGGCTCCATCCCACTCCCCGGACCCTTTTGGCCACCCAGACAAGAGGAGGACAGAAATTTTCGTGACATCACAAAGCCCCCTTAGCCATCGGGGGCTTTGTGATGCTTTTTAACATGTTTTGGTGTGGCAGGGCTGGGGGCTTTATTTTGCATTAAACCCTTCTTGGCTTTTATTGGGGTGGGTGCCGTGGCTCGTGCCCTGGGGTTGGAGCTCGTTGTGCAGGAGGGGCTCACGGACAGGCTTTTCTTGGCCTCGTTGGAGCTACGAAACCCACGGAGATGCTCTGGGTCCCCACCAGGCAGGAGGGGACAGGCAGGGGACGGACACGGAGCCGGGAGCTGGGGGAAGGGGGCAGCACCTTGGGGCCAGATAAAGCCAGAGGGAAAACCAAGCAAAGCTGCCTTGGGCACCATTTTTAGGGAAAAAAATAATCTCTCTGTTCTTTTTCCTTTGTTTTCTCTCCTTTCCCTGCTTCTCCTCCTCCTCCATCCCCTCCTCTCCCTTTCCCTGCAGCGCTAACGCAGCCGGTTTGAGGAGAGATGAGGGCCAGGTCTCGTCCTGAAGCCCCTCCACCCCAAAACCTCCCCACGTTTCCACCGAGGAATCACTGGGAACCGCCAGGTTTGCCAGGCAGACACCAAGACAGGGCTGGTGACAGCCCTACGTGTGCCCGGGGCGGGGAGCGCAGCACCCTACAGCACCTGGAGGGAGAAGGAGTCACTCGGGACAGGATTTAGGTGGTGGGGAAGGGCCAGGGAAGGGCCAGGGGTGACGTGCAGGGAGCCGAGCCCTGGCTGGGGCTGGAGCGCAGGGGGGGAGGCTACAGGATGCCCCCCGGGTACTGCTTCCTCGTGGCACCCCTCCAGCAGTCCCCGTCACCCCGAGTCACATCCTGCTTGTGCTGGCTCGTGCCTCATCCTGCTGCCTGCAGTTTCTCAACCCCTTTTCCCTCCTGCCAGCGTTTCCTGGCCGCTGAGGTTGCCGCAGGGCATGGGGGGAGCAGGAGGGGAGCAGCGAAACCCTTTGGGGGAGCTCCCCAGGCACCGGAGACACCGAGAAATTTGGGATCGAGGAGCAAACGGGAGCGTCCTGGCTCGCCCGGGGATGTTTGGAGCCTGACCCTGCTCCAGCAGCTGCCTGGCTGCTGCTTCATCCCCTGACCACAGGCTCTGGTTTTGGAGCAGGCTCTGATTTTGGAGCAGGCTCTGGTTTTGGAGCAGGCTCTGATTTTGGAGCAGGCTCTGGTTTTGGAGCAGGCTCTGGTTGCGCAGCCCCGGCTGCTGCTTCCCGAGGTGGGAGCGCACCGGGTGCCCGTTCCCCATCCCTCTGCCGTGCCAGGGAGGTGGCACGCCGTGTCCCACGTCCCTGCCCCGGGCAGTGGCTGTGCCAGGATGCTTACACGAGCAGAACCGGGGCTGCAGAAACCTCGGTGCTGCGGCGCTGCCAGCGAGGAGCCCAGCCTGGCGCTGCAGTCCCAGGCTGAGCTTTGGTCCTGCAGAGGAAAAAAAAAAAACCCTCGGCTCCATCCTGGGCTTGGCTTTCCTGGCTTTGAAGTGCTTCTGCCACAGCCAGGAGGCTTCGAGGGGAGTTTTCGGCTAAACCCGCTTGTGCCGAACCCCTGGCTAGGAAGGGAGGGGAGCAGAGGGTCCCCCCAAAAAACTGCTTTTTTAGCAGCTAGCCTTTACCGGGGTGGTGGCAGAGCTCTCTCCCCGCGGGGTTTTCACCCAGGCATGACATTGCCTTTGCTTGCTGCTTCCTACCCACGGAGCTGGAGGAGAGGCTGCTGGCTCCTGCCAGAGCTGCACTGCAGAGCTCTGAGCCGCAGCTCCCCGCGCCGGGGGCTCGCCAGCCCCATCGGGGCACCGGAGGAGAAGAGACCTGGGGCCGTGGGGCAGCTCCGAGACCCCTAACAGCATCCGTGGGGCTGCAGCTCGCACCTTGCCTTTTGCTGAGGCCCGTGCCAAGTTGCAGGCTCGGAGCTTTGGGGTTTGGGTGCCCTGGAGAGCACCCAGGGTGGGTGAGGAGCTCCGCGGGGAGCACGGCACCTGGGGTGCCGCGTTCCACCTCGCCTCCCCCATGGGAAGCCAGGACACATCCAAGGGAGCCCCTGGGATCATCGCAGCCACTCGGAGCTCAGGGTTGGGACCCAGGGGTGCCAGCATGATGC
This sequence comes from Anas acuta, assembly GCF_963932015.1. Taxonomy (NCBI): domain Eukaryota; kingdom Metazoa; phylum Chordata; class Aves; order Anseriformes; family Anatidae; genus Anas; species Anas acuta. The sequence goes on along the minus strand of NC_088998.1, from coordinate 8,154,262 downwards.
ATCCCTCCTCCTCCATCACCCTTCTCCCCGTGCCCAGGGCAGCGTGGCCGCGCACCGAGCCCACCCAGGGGTGCCGGGGCGATGGAGCGCGGGTGGCTCCTGCCTGGGGGAGCCCTCGGCTCCCCGCTCTTCCCAACAGAGCACGCAACGGTTAAATTCCTTTCCAGCTGAGCTGGCAAGCAGAGCCCAAGCATATTAGTCAGATCCCTGTAGGGGGTGGGGAGGAGGAAGGAGCAGGCAGCGAGGAGGGGCCGGAGCCCAGCACCGAGCGCTGCTATTCTCCGGGGCGAGTGCGGGGAGGCAGGCGCAGCAGGAGTTGCTGCTTCCCAGAAACTTGATTATTTTTAACCCAGGAAGAAGAAAGGAAGGAAAGGGGGGGGTAGAAAAATAAAATAAAATAAAATAAAAAAAAGAGGGGGTAAATCTGGAGGAACAGGAAAACAAGCAGTTGGCATTTGCACACAGCTTGGCAAAAGGGGGTGGCGAGGTGCTGGGGTGCCCGGTGCATGGGCACGGGGACGCAGAGCGGTGCCAGCCCTGCCTGGGGGTGTCCCCGCTGGGTGCCCCAGGGCTGCTGGATGTGCCTGGGTTTCCTCCCAGCCTTTGCTTGCAAGTGGGGGCTCTGCAGCCTTGTGGGGCTGGGGCTGGCAGGGGCTCCATGGGGAGCTGGGGGTCCCCAAATCGCTCTGGAAGGCCGGCCAGGCTGCCCGAGGGAGGTTTTGGTTTTTTGTTTTTTTTTTTTCAGGCAGCTGGAGAGGAGGTATGGCAGAGGAGAAAGTGAGGTCTTGCTTCTTTCATTGCCCAACAACGCTGCAGTGGGGGTCTGGCACGGGCGAGCTGCGGAGCCGTCTTGGTGCCGTTCCCACTGCCTTACGTGGATGCGTTAGGTCTGAGGTACAAAGCCCGTGGTGGCTTCGCAGCCCTGATGGGACCGTGGTGGGACACGCTGCAAGTCAGACTCCCCCTTGCCCAGGGCCAGCACGGGCTGGCACAAAGCTCCCCGTGAAGGCCAAACCCTTCCCCGAGCCCAGGAGGTGAAGAGCTGCCCACCCCCAGTATTTCTGCACTGCTGCAGCACCCAAATTTGTGTGGAAACTCGGTGTCCCCCATAGCTGCACCACCAGCCCGAGTCCTTCCATAAAACGTATCGTTCTCCTTGGCAGAAATCCTCATTTTTGTGCTTTCTTGTGCTGCTCGCTGCAGCCCTGCTCCCCCCATGCTGCCCAGACCCCAGGGAGGTGAGCAGTGGGCAGGGAGGGTGCTCTCCTCCTCTGACCATCACCTGGGGACCCCTGGGTGGGGAAATGTGGCTCTGCATGGCCAGCACACCTCGAACAAGGGGCACGAGTGCCTCCCCATACAGGCGTTGCCATCTCAGTCCTTTGTAGGACTTCTGCTGTCGTTTTTTTCTGGTCTGCTGCAGGGGCCAGATCCAGAACGGGTCTGGATTTGGCCACACAGCAACGTCGGTGCCGTCTTTTCCAGGAGAAGTCCTTGTTTTAGCAGACACGGCCAGGCCTGGTCAGAAAATGGATCCTGTTCCCCGAAGGTGACGATGACAAAGGGTTCGCCCGAGCCAGATTGGGTTCGGAGCAGGGAGCGGGCGCCTCTCGAACCGCAGAGCAGTTTGCAATTTTTTTCCATCTAATTTTGCTTTAAACCAACAAAACCTCTCAGCCTCCTGGCCGAGGTGCCCCTGCTCTGCTGGGTCTCGGTGGGGGTCACCCACATTCAGCCCCCGGGACGGGGTCACCCCGTCCTGGTCACGCAACCCGGAGCTCCCTCGCCCCCAGCCCGGCTCTCCAGTGCGCAAACCCTGAGAGCCCCCGGGTATTTCCCTGCGCCTCCCTTCTGAGCGTTAACAGCACTAATTAATCCCGGGCTGTGCTCGGTGCAGGGAGGGATCAGCTGCCTTTCCCAGCAGAGGGGCCGTGGGGACGGTCCCCGGAGCCGTGGGGCAGGGGAAGGTCCCCTCCTCGCTCAGCTCTCGGCACCCACATTTTGGGGACGGGCAGCGAAGCCTCGGAGCTGTGGGGTGGGATCGTTTTGGCTCCCCAAACTGGAGGCAGGGCAGAGGGAGGACACTCGGCCTTCCTCCTGGCCTCTTCCCCTCCGTCTTACTCGGAGCTGGCTCTCGCCGGAGGGTCGGGGTGGGCACGGCGTGGGCATTGGGGTGCACGGCAGGAATTCCTGACTCTCGGCCAGTTTTTGGTGTTAATTCCCTGCTAGGAGGCTCCAAAGGCACAAAAACCTCTCAGAGGGCAAAGGGCCTGAGAGGGGAAGGGGAAACTCGTCTGAGAGCAGCGGGGAGGGAGGACGGGGAGGGGAAGGGAGCAGCAGGGAGAGGGAAGGAGATTTTCCCGGGATTTTACCCAGGAGAATTCCCATAATTTCCTTAAACCAGCAGAGCTGGAGAGCTTGCCCTGCCGCAGCAGCACACCTCGGGTACCCACCTGGGGCACCGACCTCCCCAACCCCAATCCCTGCTCCCTGGCACCCAGACAGCCCCAAAAAACACCCAAAAAACAGCGAAGGGCGCCAGGGCTGCAGCAGGACCTGCTGCCACCCCCAGGCTTTGAGGGCCGGGGCTGGCACCCGTCACCCCCCCGCCACGCAGGGCGCACGGGGCCGGGGTCTGCGGGGAGCGAGGGGTGACCGAGGGCCCTCCGAAGAGCCCCTTGTGCTGCAGGGAGACCAGCTCGCCGCTGGCAGGGTATTTTTTTTTTTTTTTTTTCCTTCCCCGCTCTTTGTTAAGCTCCCTTTCAGCTGAAATGGCAATGCCTGGGTGTTCTGAGCTGACAATAATTGCTGCAGTCTAGACACTGTCTGGTATGAGGCACGGGGAATCAAAGAGGCCCCTTCTCTCGCTGCGACTTTCACACATGCTCCCTCGCTCGGGCTCCTTCCTTCTCCTTCTCCCATGTTCCCTCGGTCTTTGCCTCTTTTTTTTTTTTTTATTTATTTTATTTTTTATTTTTTTATGGCTCCCCTCTCTCCGCATCTCGCGGAGATGGAGGAGAAGCGTCAGCATCTTCCCCCCCACGCGCTCCCTCTCTGCCGTCTGTTCCTCTCCCGGCTCCCCCTCTCCCTCTCTCTCTCTCCTTCCCTCATCTGTCTCCTCGCTCTCCTTCCTCCACTCTTACCTTTATGCTATTCCCTTCCTCCCAAAGTTAGCAGAGAAGGGAGAGGGTGGGGGCTGCCTGCGCCGGGCTTTAACTCCTTCCTCGCCCTCTCGCGGCTCTCCCCATCTCGCTCTGGCTGGGTGCTGGGTGCTGCCTGGGGGGCTCTCCTGGCTCCTCTGGAGGTGCAGGAGGTGCCTGCAGGGGTTGCAGTGGGCTGGAAGCAGCCTCAAGCCCCGTGCCAGGAGCTGAGGGCTGCCCTGGCACCCTCACCCCGGCACCTTCACCCTGGCACCCATGGGTGCGCAGCTCCCTGCGCCACCGGCACCGAACGGAGCTGGGCTGGGTGCCCCAGGAGGGTGCCCGCAGCCCTCAGCATCGTGATGCTGGAGGTCCGAGGAGGTGTTGACAGCTTCTGCAGCACCTTTGTCACCTCCATGCCCAGTCCTCGGCAAGGGAGAAGGTGTTTGGGAGCCCTGGGGGGGTGGCAGAGCTCCCCAACCCCCTGCTCGGGCACGGCGCCTGTGCCCCAGCCCCAAATGTGGTCAAATTCTCACTGGGATGTCCCCAACCCCGAAGGAACCCACTCAGGGACTTGGGTTGCTCCTCGCAGTGCTGCAGCGAGCCAAAGGAGGTGGTTTTGTAGCCACAGGCCCACGGGGACATTGGTGCTGTGGGGAGATGGCTCTGAGCTCGCGGCACTGCTGCTGCCTCGGACTGGACGCGGTCTCCATTTGGGGTGCCGTGTGGCACATCCAATCGTGCCCAGAAATCATTTTTTTGTGCCATAACACCATTACCAGAGCACTTCTAGCTCGGTTTTGGACTTCTATCAAGCCCCAATTTCTGAGCAAAAACCCCTTTTCCTGTAAATCCCCCCCCAAAGAACACCGAGGTGCCGCACGCGCGTCCTGCTTGCTGCCAGATCTCATCGCAGAGGCAGCACCACCAAAACTCCCACCGCTGGGGAAACTGAGGCACGGGGCAGGGCAGCCCGCAGCCCCCACGGGACCACACAATTCTCTTCTTTTGGGGTCCAATTTGGGGCTCAGGTCTCCCCGTGAGTCCCCCCACCCCGCTCGCCATCGCCCAGCAGCTCGGTGGCGGCCGCGCTCGCTCGCGTACCACGGAAAAGCCACATTAGGAAAGTATGCGCCGTGTTTTTAACGGCCTATAATGCAATTTAGCAGCTGGAAACGAGGAGGAAAGCCAAGCCCGTGCGATCAGCCAGATCTCCGCCGTCCACAGGCGAGCGCTCGGCGGGCTCGGTGCGTTTTGGGGACGTCGTTTGGGGAAAGGGGGCGAGGGGGAAAAAGCCTCGTCCTGGGAACGGGCTCTGCCTCCAGGGTGCGGGGAGGAGGCGAGAGGAGCCAGCAGCTGTAGGGTGACACGTTTGTCCCCAAAACCACCGCTGCCTGCTTCTAGCTGGCCAGGTCTGGCTCCCCCAGGAGCTGGGTGTCTTGGCTCTGCTTCGGGGCCGGGATTCTTCGCATGATCTGGCAACGGGGCTTGCAGCGGGGGTGGCCAGGAGCCGAGCTCTTCTCAACATCTGGTCCACACCGGAGGCACTTCGGGGGCTAAAATTGCCCCCGCTGCCCCTCATCCCAGGTCCCGCTTGCACCTCTGCCCTCCTGCAAGGCCCCCAAGGATTTTTGGGGGGACATCTCCCAGTCCTGCCCCAGGGGAAGCAGCAGGGGAATGGAAGCCGCCTGCAGCTGGGCTGGATCCTGGGTGCTCTGCGCCATAAAATCCAGCACGGGACAACCAGCACCTCGTGGGCAGGGGGCTCAAAGCGAGGGGGGGCTTCCCTGTGCGCTCAGGGGCTGCTCCTGCTGTCCCCTGGGGATGCTCAGGGGTCCAGCAGCAGAACCAGGAATGAAACCCAGGTGTGCCGAGGTCCCTGGGCTGTGCCCACACCCGCGGGTGCCACACGCTGCCGTCCCCGGGCAGGGGCTGCTCGGTGCACAGCTGGATTCCCAAAATCTCCACTGCCTTCTGGAGCCTCGCCACGGGCTGTGGGGCTGCTCTGCAAGTGGGGAAGGGGAGTCCAAGAGATCTGGGGTCTCTGTTCCCCGTCCCGTGCCACCCCGCTGGGGGATGCTGGCTGATAAGGCAGAGGGGCGAAAACACTGCCTTGATTTTGGAGCTTATCTCCAAATCCTGATGGGAACAGACGCAGAGGGAAGCTGGGGATGTTGCAGGGGAGGGGACTCGCACCCAAGCACAATGGGGCTGGGGTTGGGTGATGCTGTGTGGGGTGGATGTGGCTTGGTTTGGGGTCCGGGCAGCTCTGGTAGAGAGATACAGCACAGGGGGAACGAGATTGTAAAAATTTGGGGCAAAACCAAGGAACTGGGGCAAAACCGTTGGGTCAGGGAGGGAGAACCAGGCTGGGGCACCTGTGATCCCCCTTCCCAGCCCAGCAGCACCCTGAATCTGGGAATCCTCCTTGTTGGTTTTTGTTAATTAGGGGCTCGATGAGGAAGAAAAACCTTGAAACCAAGGAAACGAGGGAGACAAAAAGGAAAACGTCGGCTCCTGCGAGGCGCAGCAAGCTGGCCACGGCACCCCAGGGTGAGGCTGGGTGCTGCCGTGCTGGGGCACAAAGGTGAGCGGTGGGGGGGCTGGAGAAGGGGGAGAAGGTGAAAGGAAGGGCGATACGGGGGGGGGAAAGTGGTTTAAGACGGAGTCCTTTGCCTTGAAGGAGGGATGGGGAGAATTTGGCAGGTCGGGATGGCTCCACGAGGGAAATCCCGCGTGCCAAGGTGGCTTCGGCCGCAGCCTGGGCCACTTGGAGGAGACTTTTGGTGCAGGAGGTGCGGTGGAGGAGGCGAGCGGAGGTTTTTAGGGGAAGCTGTGGAGCAGAGAGCAGCTGGGGTGGGCTCAGCGAGCCCACGAGGAGTTGGTCCAAAAATCCTGGGGAGGGCTCGGGATGGGCAGCGCATGCGGGCGGGCGCAGCCACGGCCGTGCCCAGCACCAGAAATCGCAGCGCTCCGGCTCAGAGGCTCCACCGAAGGCAATAATCCTGGCCAGGTTTGCGAATTCCCCCTGAACAACCCCAAATTTCCCCACCAAGGGGCAGCACCCCCCAGATCTCCAGCACGGCACGTGCCAGGCGACACGAAGCGGCGTTTCGGAGAGCGGCGACGGGCCGGGTGGGCAGAACCCAAACTGCCCCGATTTTCCCCCGTTTGGGCTGGCACCGAGCAGCATCCAGCTTACAGGGGGGCGCAGTGGCAGCCCCCCACCCCTCTCCCCGTGCCCCCCATCCCTTGGCAGGGCGGCTGCCCCCTCTCCGCAGCCGCCTTGCGCTCTTTTCCTGCGCGTCCCCCCCTGGAGGGTTTTTTCCATGACACGAGGCAGAGCGAGCGCGGAGCTGCCTCGCGCGCCCGGCTCCCCCGCCTGCAACCTCTGGCACGGCTTTTCCAGCGGCACATTGTGCAAATGTAACCTTTCAGCAAGCCGCTCCTACGGCAGGAAGCCGTGGGGCCGCGGCTGCTGCCAGGAACGCAGCCGGCGCGGAGCTGGAAGGCAGCCCGTTAATCAGAGCCGGCTGACAGCGAGGCGCAGCCTGCCCGGCAGATTTCGGCTCCCTCTCCCTCGCCCGGCCGTGCCTGAGCCTCTCCTGCTCTCTGAGGCTCGCCTGAGCTTTTCCTCCTGCCCTTCTGCCTCCCTTTCTTCAGCCTCAGCCTCTTCCTCACCGGGTGTCCGGCTGGGTTTGCTCCCTGCCTGCCCTTGGCGCAGGGTTTGGTGTGCCCAGGGGCTGCGGGGGTCCTCGGGGGGGCTGTGTGTGCCATCCCCTTTGGCCACAGCACCCTCCACAAGCACTGCTTGCACCCACACCAACCCAAAACGCACACCAGGGCACCAAACCCACCGCCACCCGGCACCACCATGCCCAGGACTCTGATGGAAACCCCCGCGTGGCTCCGGGGGGGGCTGACTGTGGGGCAGAGCCCCCATTCCTGAGCCCCCCCAGGCCCTGGGATGGGGTCTCCCAGCGGGAACAGCCGGCCCAGAGCTCCCCAGCAGGCACAGCTCTGCAGCACGGCAGCGTTTTGCGCTCTGGGAACGAACCAGCAGCGTTTTGGGAAGCCTCTTGCCCACCTTCAGCCCGCTGGAAAACCCAAAATTGGAGCTGTGGGCCCCCGCGGGGAGCTTTCAGGCTGGGGGAGGTGGCTGGGGTGACAGCCAGGAGTGTCACCTTGGGTGGAGTTTCCCCAGGCTCATGCCCTGGGGGTGCCCAGCACAGACCCCAAAAAAAAAAAAGGGGCAGGAGCCCCGGGGTCACCTCCCGGTGCCCTGGGCTCTTGCCCCCTGCCTGCCTTTATTTTTCATGTCGTTTTCTTGCCGGCTTCGAAGCACTGAAGTGCTGCATTGTAGCATCTGTTTTTGTGGTATTTCCAGCCCAGCTGGAAGCAGGAGGCACTAGAAACCCAGAGATGGAAGGAAAGCAAAAAAAAAAAAATAAAATCAATCTGGCAAGATTTCATCTTGCTGCCAAATTCACCAAAACCGGGGTGCTCGGAGAGAGCCTCGCTGCTGGTGCTCGAGCCCAGCTCCTCTCCTCTCCACCCTTTCCTAATTTCTGGGCTTTGCTCGCCCCAAAACCATCCTTTTATCCCCCAATTCCTTTCAGGACACGGCACAAAGCGCAACCCCGGTGCCGGCGTCGGGGCCGGGCGGGTGCCGCAGCCGCTGAATTTTTTTCACCTTTTCCTCCGGTTGCCAATGGTCCGGGAGCAGATGGCAATTTTCTCGAGTGTGTCCCTTCTTCGAAGGCGCTCACCGAGACAGCGACGGCTCAAACAAATCCGAGCCCCCCTGCAAAGCCATCATTTGCTCTTCCCATCTGCCCAGCCTCTGCTTTCCGCCCCGGCTCGGCTTCAGCCAGCTCCGACCAGCGGGGCAGGATGGGGACGGGGTCGGGGTGGTGTTTGTCCCTGTCGTTCCGTGTTTTTGTCCCTGTGGTTGTGTGACACGGAGCTGTGACAGCCAGGGCAGCCTTTAGGGTGGACAAATATCGGGTGGAAAGCATTTGGGGTGTAAGAACCTGGCCTGGCCCGGCAAACCCCGGGTGCCGGGGGCGCAATGCAGCGGGTTGTTTCGGGGCCCCTTGTTCATGATTAATTCCATGGAGGCTGGCAGGAGGTTTTAGGATCCCAGCGGTGGGGTTTTGGGGTTTTGGGGCTGTGCTCGTGCGGTGCCAGCGCTGGGTGAGACGAGCTCGGCTCTCCCCAGCAAGGTGCCCGGTGCCAAACTGGGGAGCTGCCTCTCCAGTTTGGGGGGGGGTTGGGTTCAGTCTCCCCGCCTGGACCAGGAGACTTGGAGAGGGGGCAAATGGATGCTTTTAGTCCACCCGACCCCCCCAAAAAACAGGAAACCTCATCGTGTGGCTGTGCACGGCGGCCCCCAGGCCAGTGGCACAGCCGGGACCCCCACCTTCAGCGCCCCAAAACGGGGCTGAGCCAGGGGAACGCGCTTTGGGGCCGCTCTGCCCCATTCCCAGCTGCATTTTTCCTTTTCCCCTTGTGCCCCCCCCCCCAATAGGAGGTCTGTGGGAAGGGGCCAGGACCCCCTGGCAGGGGCTGTGGGGAGGGGGCCGCTGTGTAACCGGACCCCCCTGCGCGGCCCTGCGCCAGGAATGCCTGCGCCGAGGGGGGGCTGCCAGGGGCTGACAAAGGGCGAGAGGCTTTGAAATGCAGTTTCCTCTCCCCCTTCCACCTCCCCCGTGGGTTAAACAAATACCCCCCCCCCACGCCCCCCCTGGCCTGGGGATGCCTCCCCGCCTGGAGCAACCTTTTGTTCCCAGGCTTTTGTTTGGGGAAGGGGCCGGGACCCCCCGGGACCCCCCCGGCTTCCCCCAGGGACCCCCATGCGGATGGGGTCCTGAGCTGCCCGGGGTGCTGAGCCTGAGGCAGGACCCCCCCCCCCCCAGCCCTTTTTGCCTGTCCCCGCTGTGTCCCCTCCTGGTGTCACATCGCCACCAGCCTTCGGGTCTTTACGTGGGTACCCCCACCCCGGGCACCCCCAGATGGTAATGTGGGGGGGTCCCTGCACCCATGGGACCTCAGAGGAGGGGGGCACTGGCTGCGTCCTGGTGGAAAAAGCCCAAATCAAAGCCTGGGGGTGCCGCAGAGACCCCTGCCCAGCAGGAGCCCCCTGGGTCACTTCTTATTTCGCATCCCAAAATCCAAAGCACGAACGCCCTGGGCAGGCGTCACTTCAGGCAGCCTCCTTCTGGGGCAAAAAGCTGGGGGGGAAAAAAACCTTCAGAGGGTGAAACAACCCTGATATGCCCACGGAAACCTCCAGCCACCTCCCCTGCCCGTGATGCTGTTGTGCTGTGCAAAAAAAAAAAAAATAATCCAGAATTAACCAAAAGCAAAAGGTGAGACCCAAAATGAACCCTTTGGAGGGCAGCCCCTGGATGGGAGCACCTCGGATGTTGCCTGCTCCTGCTCTGCAGCTGGAATCACAGAAAATAAAATCTGTTAGTTTGGTTTTGTGTGTGTGTATCGAAGCTGTGAAAGCAGCCCCGGGATGGGTGGAAAGGTTTCGTCCCACCTCAGCTCCCCCCCTTCCCGTCCCCATCCCCTTGGTGCTGGGGGCGCCGACGCTGCTCCAACCTCTCCAAACAGAGAGGGGGGGGCGAGGAGCCTCTGGGGCCACAAAACCTCCCGGATCCCCCCCTCTTCTGTGATTCCCCATCACCAGGAGGCAGAAAATGCCCCGGGACACGGCTCCCTAAGGGCTGGGACCCCCGGCAAAGCTCTGCTGGGGGCTGGCACGGGGCAGCTGGGGGTGCTCGGAGCCTTTTTATCCCCTGAGTTTATCCCCAGGGAGCTGCACCGAGCACCCCAGCACCTTGAGCACCCAGCACCCAGCACCCCAGCACCCAGCACCCCAGCACCCAGCCCTCCAACCCCATCCGAACACAGCGGGGAGGCTGCAGCCCCCCGGGGGAGAGCAGCCCCGCAGCCCCAGCGCCGCGCTCGTCACCCAGACAAGAGATCAATAACTAATTTCGCTGCAGCAGCAGCGCGGGTTTTTTTCCAATAATTGTGAGCCGGCGGGTTGGGAATGAGGCTCTCAGCACCGCTCCACACTAACCTGCACCCGATCAATCGCCACACCGCTGGGGCAGCAGGAAAACTCATTTTTTCTCTTTTTCTTCCCTCTCGCCAGCCTCCTCCGGCTCCCTCCTGCCTAACCCCGGCTTGGTGCTGCCAGAAGGGCTTCGGACGGGTGGAGGTTGAGTCCCAGCGGGGTGCGGGATGGGGTTTTGTAGAGCCGTCCCCGTGCTTGGTGGCAGCCCTGGGCTGCTCATCCCGTGCCATCCCACAGTCCTGGAGGTTTGGGCACATCTCCCGTGGGCCAGCAGTGAGCACGGGGCTCAGCATCCCGCCTGAGGGTCGCTGAGGGGTGGTTTCACCTCTCCTTCGGGGAGATGATGAGCTCCCGTCGGGTGTCCTGGCTATCGGGCTGGGAATTTAGTGGCCCGTTGGAGCCTTGACATCATGGCCCTTGTATTTTCAGTGGCACAGGGAAAGCTGTAAGATATCATCCTCCGCGGGGTTGGTTTGCTCTTGGGCACGAGCCCTGCTGAGGTTCTCCCCTGTCGTTTATTCCTTCTCCATCTGGAACTGCTCCGTGCCTCAGTTTCCCCACACGTAGCTGTAAGAGCTGGTGCTGAGAATGCCCCGAGCCAGCTGGGGCTGGTTCCCAGCTCAAAGGGCCTGGGATCCCCACGCTGATCCCCACAGTCCCCAAATCCATGCACCCAGGGAGCGATGGCACGCAGCACCCTCCCCGTGTGCTTCGCTCCAGCCTGGGGACGGTGCCACAGGGGTGCGCAATCCCCCCCCCCCGAGCAGGTTCATGCCTTTCTGGTGACTCCTACAATTCGTATTTCCCTTAACCCTATTTCTATGTGCTGATTTTTTAATTTGCATCGTGCCCTGGCTGTGTCAGGCTTGCAGATCTCGCCCTGGCACCACCAAGTCCCCAAGCATCGGCCGTGCCCGCAGCAGCTGAGGTGGCTGCCCCATAGCAGGAAGGATGGCTATCAGCACGTAATTCCACGGCTATGGCTAACGTAGTCCTTGATGTGGCAAAACCCAGAGAAAACCAGCACTGGGGCCCTTGTCCTAGCTCCCTAATTTCAGCCCTGGCTCCCCAGGGGCACCCCCGTGACCTGACCACCGCCTTCCCTGCGCAGCGCCAGGCGACGCCTGCATAATTTCAAAGTTTTATTACCTGCCTCCAAGGCACTGATTGATCGGGGTCCTCTCCAGCCGATGGAGCTTTTAGCGTGTCCTGAGCAAGGCTGGAACCTCAGCCCATCCAGCTTACCAAGCTCCAGACCTCCATGGCGTAGGATGCTGCTGCTCCCGGCAGCGGCTCTCCGACACACGTCCTGCCCCAGCTGGCTGTGCTTCCCCTTGGGTTTTCAGCTCCTAAATTTGAGCCCAGGCCAGCTCCCCAGGCGGGGTCTCCCACGGAGAAGGATTTTCCTGGAAGGTGAGTCCGAGCTGTGTGCTTGGCACGCAGGGTGAGGGCAGCCGGGGCGCTTTCTGCCTCGCTGCGGCTCCGGGTGCTGCTCCTGAGCGGCACCAACAGCCCCCGGGGGGGTGCTCGAGGGGTCCCGAGCGGAGCTGGGAGCAGAGGGCGCAGCTTTCAAACTTTTTCTTTACCACTGCCAGAAGCAGTGCTGACATCGAGGGCCACCGAGCTGCCACCTAGGGCCACCACGGTGCCATTGAGGGCCACCCGTCTGTGTTGGTGCGCGGCCTCTTGGTGCCACTGCCACCCCTGGGGGGTCTTGGCACTGCTGGGACCCCCAGCATGGGCAGGGGTTTTGCCACCCAAGCCCCTTGCACAGCACTGGGGAAGCACCACCACGATGGCCCTGGGAATGCCAAATTGGCCACCTGCACCCTCTCCCAGTTTTGGTGCGCTCGGGGCCCACCGTGCTCTCGTCCCGGTGCCCCCCAGCCTTGGGGGCTCCCAGTGAGGGTGGGGACATCAGGAGGGGACTTTTTGGGGCCCCGCTGCCCACATGGCTCCTTTAAGAAGCCCACAACCAGCTCCAGGAACGAGCTCAAGGTCACAGCAGGAAACCTGCGGACTTGGCAGCGAGGAGGAGAAGGGAGCGGGCGGAGGGAGGGAGGAGGGAAGCAGCCGGAGATAAAACCCAGCTCGCCGCCAGGGGAGCCACAAGGTGGGGGCGCAGCGGGGTGCACAGCAGGGGTCCCAGCCTTGGGTGCCCAACCCCAGCACCTCGAGGTCCCTCTCCGCAGTGCCCGGTGCCCTCCCATGTGCCCAAAGCTGTCCGAGCAGAGGAAAGTCCCCTCCTGTCCCCACAGCCACCCTGTAACTGCGCGCCCGGAGCCGTGTCCGTGCCACAGGGACACCCCGCGAGGTTTCCCATCTCTGTGGGAGCAGAGCAGGAGGGAGGTGCTGGCCACGAGGGTCGGATCCTGCAGCAGCTCCCAGCGCTTACCTTGCCCGGATGGTTTCATTTATAAAGCAGCAGCTCCCGGAGTCCCGCGCTCTCTGCCTTCATCCCAACCCCGGGGGATCTTTGGAGCTGTCCTCACCGTCCAGCACAGGGACAAAAAAGTACACCGCAGAGCCCCAAAGCCCAGGAAGTTAATGACGATTATAAAAAAGCCCTCCACAGCTTGTTTTTTTAACCCTTGGCATCGCAACTAACCTCACGATTTCGGGAGCCCGACTTGCCCTCCCAAAGGAGGCGTGCGCCCTCCCCATGCCCACGGCCAGCTTGGAGCATCCTGGGGGCCCGATCCTGCCCCAGCACCTGCAGCACGGTTACGTGCACGGGGAGCCGCTGCCTCGGCACCTCTTTGGTGGGCCAAACGTGAGCAAAACCAGGACAAATACCCGCTCACACAACCCGACCCTGGAGGAGACCGGAGCCAAGCTGGGTTTTCGCAGGGGCTGCAGCGCTGAGGCAGCTCCTTCTGGGCTCGCTTTGGAGATGCCCGATTTTAATTTTCATCAGCAGAATTAATCTGCGGAGCTGGTTTCCCCTCCTCCCCCTTCTCCTTCTTTTCCTCCCTGGTTTAGAGGGAGAATCTGAGCGTTTCTCCGAGGAGCTCGGCACCATTTACATTCACTCCTGGCGCGAGCCGGCCGCGCTGCAGCACCAAGCGCAGCCCTCGCATTGGCCAGGGGGGCTGAGGGACAGGGGAACCAGCCCTGACCCCTCCAGGCACCCCCACCTGGCCCCATCCTCACCCCTGGAGGGGGCTGCTTCATTTTTGTCACCCCGGTCTTTTAGGAAAACGAAGGGCACAGCGGGGAGGGGAGCAGGGTGCTCCTAGAGGTGCTCAGCCCTGGCCGTGCCCAGGGGGATCCTGGCTTCAGGCTTTGCTCTGCAGCCTCTGGGCTGGCTGCAAACTTGGGGCTTTTGGCCAAATGACAGCCAAAGTGCTCTGGGGATGGGACCCGAGCTGGGGGGAAAGAGCAGCTCTAAATCTTGCAGGAGTTGGAGTTTTATGTGATTGGTGGCCCTGGGCTGTCCCGGCCTTGCATAAAGTTGTGGGCTTCTTTTTTTTTTTTTTCTTTTTCTTTAATAAAGATTAATAAAGACGAATTAATTCCTTATTACCGTTATTATTACCATTACTATAATTATCTCAATACTGCCGCCCCTTGCAATAACTCACACGATTTCTGCAACACCTGCACAACCCCGGCCCGCGGCGATGCCCTCCAGCCCCGGCCCCGAGATGCCACCTGCCCCTTCCCCGTGTCCCCTCCACGGGGCTGACCCCGGGGGCTCCATCGCGTCCCCCTGATCCCTGTGGTCCTCCCTTGTCCCAGCTCAGCATCTCGGAGCTGTGCCCCCAGATCCGCGTGTTGTGCACAGCCCAAGCTGCTCCCAGCTGGGACGGGGTGAAGGATGCGGTCAGGGGGGTGCCGGTGGGTAGCAGCAGCCCCCTTGCAGGGAAAAGGGACTTTTGCAACAACCGCTGGGCTTCTGTTTAATCAAAGCCAGCAGCCGTGCGTGCACAAAGCCACCCGCAGCACCCTGAAACCCTTCCCTCGGTGGCAATCCAGCGATCAGCTCCGAGTGGGAAGTGCAACCAAAGCAGCCCAGCCCAGGAAGGAAAAAGCAGCAAAGAAAAAAAAGAAAAAAAAAGTTAAGTTGGGATGGAAAAGGAACGTTAACTCCCCGCCCCGGATGCGGCAGCCCTCTGACCCCAAAGCTCATCCCAGGCAGGCGCGGAGGTGAGCGTGAGCCTCACGCTGTGGCGTGCCGAAGCAATAGCTGCCACGGGCGTTCTTGCCTGGATGGAAGGAGAAGGTTTTGCTTTATTGGCATTCCTGGCTCCGTGAAGCCTTTTTTTTTTCTTTTTTTTCTGGCTATGGAAGGGATAAAACCCCGTGTGCCGAGCCCGTCGAAGCCCAGGCACGCTGCTCCGCAAGGGCAGGAGGCGTTTGCCGAAACGAGACGCCGAGCGCTTTATTTTTAGTCCCGGTTTAGCAAGTATTAATTAATAAGAGTGTGCATGCTAATGCTGGAACGACACAAACTGCAGCGCCCGAAACGAGTATTTGGGGCTTGCCTGAGCAAGGATTTACGGCCGCATGGGTTAATGGGTGCTAAAGCATTGCTCAGACTGCAGGGACAGGCTGACAAGGTGCTGCCGCCAAGCCCCCATCATCGGGGTGCTCGGGGCCACGCTCTGGCTCCCCCGTGCAGCACCCAAAATTGGTGGGAGGCTTTGCAAAACGCGTTTCACTTTGCTCTGTCCCAGGTGGGGCTGCACTGCGTGGGTCGCGCCTTGCAGAAGGGTTTACCCATGGAGCGACCCGAAAGTCATCAGGACCTACAGGGAAACTCCATCCCATGGGGGCACGAGCAAAGCCCGTGCCAAAGCCTGAGGCTGCTGCTCTCTTTCCCTCTCTGGGGCATCTGGGGGCTCCTGCTCACCCCAGGGTGCTGTTTCGGAAGGGGACAGAGCAGTGTGAGCACGCAGGGAGGTGTCACATTGCTGGGTACCACGATGCCGTGGCTCAGTGGAGGTGTTACGGGGGGAAATGTGCTGCATCAGGGCTCAGAAGTGGAAGAAAACCCCAGTTTGGGGGGGTTTGGGTGCCCCACCAGAGCCACACATTTTTTTGGGGAGATTCTGAGCACTTGGCTGCCGCCACCCAAAACGGTTGGGAATTAGGGCGAAGTATTGAGCCCTGCATCCAAACCAGCAGCGTGCCCCTGCCCCAGAGTGCTGGCAGGGGTCAGCTTCGTCACATAGAGCACAGGGGCTGCACGAGAAGCCCACCACAGCCTCACCAAAGCCCCAGGGGATCCAGGCGCCTTCCCGCGGGCTGCAGGGTGGCCCCGGCACGGGCAGGGGTCAGCTCCCCGAGCGTCACCTCCCCAACGCCGCTCTGCAGCGGCTCGGCTCCTAGCATAGAATTTTAATTTGGTTAGTTGAGTTCTTTAAACAGTGTGAACTTGCTAAGTGCCTTGCATATTTTATACTCACGAGTAACATTTATCAAACAGAGAGTACAATTAATCAAACGGGGAGCGGTGTAACTCGGAGCAGTTCGCCTTCACCCGCCTCTCTCCCTCCGTGCCGCCGCCTCTCCCTCCCCTCTGCCCCTCACCGTGTGCCGGGGCCGTGTCACTGTCCCCGAGCTGGGACACGAGGGATGCTCGTAGTGCTCACCATGGCTCTGCTGATCAGACGCGCTGCTGCACCCTACGCGCACTCTCTTGCTCGCTTGCTCTTTCTCCCTCCCTCCCCACCACACCAGGCATACATATTAAAAAGTTTTATCTATGTACACATAGTTTCTGTGTGTATATGTGCATATGTATACATGTACCCGTATACTTACATGTATATCTGATTATCTGGTGTATAAAAATATCTGGATGTAGGCACGGTGTATGCAGTACATCTACAGCCATGTATATGCATGTACCCATAAGTGTTTGTATGGATATACAAAGTCCAAGTGCCCTATGGAGATGTATATACATGCAGACGTATACATGGTATTATAATGTTATACACACGGTCTATGGAGATAATTTATATATATATTATGTTATATAAATATATATTTATATATATATAACATATATATAAATATACACATATATACATATATATACACATACATATATACATATTTATATATATGTTTATATATATACATTATGTTATCTATTATCCGGTATCTAGTATATAACATATAAATAGTATACAACATATAGCACAAAGTATCTCATATATAGCTTATAATATAAAATATATAGCATATAGTATAAAGTAAATAGTATATAGCTTATAGTATAAGGCAGTATCAAGTAAAATATAGTATATACTATATACATACCTATATATATACTATATATATATACACTATACCTATATAGTATATATATAGGTATGTATATAGTATATAGTGTGTATATATATAGTATATATAGTATATATATAGTATATATACTATATATATACTATATATACTATATATATACACACTATATATATACTATGTATATACTATGTATAGTATATATACTATATATAGTGTGTATATATATAGTATATAGTATATACATGTATATAGTATACATATAGTATATAGTATATACTATATAGTGTATAACGTATAACATATAGCACATAGCACATAGCACAGACTACACTTCTCATGTAATAAATCGATTTTATCTACTTAGAGCTGCCGGGCACCAGACAAACAGCAAAGGGACGATGACCTCTGCCCCTAGGCATGCACACGGTGAGGGCAGGGGCACCTAAACCAGTCACATTTCAGCTCTTGGGGACGCGGGGACAAAGCCCTGGCTGCACCGGGGGGACACCGGCACGGGGGGTCACTGGGTTTTGCACAACCCAGCCGGGAGCAGGGCAAAACGGGCCGCAGGGCCAGGGCCTTGGGCTGGGGAGGGGATATTTGGGGTTTGCTGTGAAATAGGGGATTTCCATTAAATAAATAAATAAAAAAACGCAACTCTGTGCATAGCTTTTTCCTTCTGTTGGGTACAATCGCGAGGGCCGTTGGCCTGGCACAGCCAGCGCTGGGTGAGGAGGGCAAGCTGCTGCCTTCTGGAACCTTCCACATTCAGAGAGGCGAAGCCCCCACCGCCCCCCTCCTGCCCTCGGGGGTCTCCACAGCCCTCGGGGTTTTGGGGGCAGCAATTTGGGGGCAATTTCCCATTATTCAGACTGGGTGCTGGGGCCCTGTGGTGTCTCTGGGGCCTTGTCCTGGTCCGGGTGTCCAGGGGTGCCTAGGGGTGTTTGGCCCATTTCTATTTCTGTTTGTTTTTTGTTTGTTTTTTTGTTTGTTTTTGTCATAATTTTGGGCCAGGCTCCACAACCGGCCTCTGTGTTAAGGTTGTGGGAGCAAAGGGGGGTGTCGGGGGTGGGACGGGTGCAGAGGCAGCAGGGGGGCAGCGGCGGGATGGGGCGAGGGGAGGCAAAAATGGGGGGGTTTGGGGCATGGTGGGGAGAGAAGGTGGGCTTTGTGGGGAGAGGTGACGGGATGAGGGGCGAGAGGATGAGGGGGGACAGGACGGGGGGTGACGGGATGAGGGGTGACGGGATGAGGGGTGACGGGATGGGGGTGACAGATTGAGGGGTGACAGGCTGGGGGGTGACAGAGTGAGGGGTGACAGAGTGAGGGGTGACAGGACAGGGGGTGACAGGATGGGGGGTGACGGGCTGGGGGGTGACAGACTGAGGGGTGACAGAGTGAGGGGTGGAAGACCAGGGGGTGACAGGCCAAGGGGTGACAGGCTGGTGGGTGACAGGCTGAGGGGTGAAAGACTGAGGGGTGACAAGAGGGGAGGTAACAGACCAAGGGGTGACAGGCTGGGGGGTGACAGGCTGGGGGGTGACAAGACAGGGGGTGACAGACTGGGGGGTGACGGGCTGGGGGTGACAAACTGGGGGGTGACAGGACATGGGGTGACAGGATAGGGGGTGACAAGACGGGGGTGACAGGATAGGGGGTGACAGACCAGGGGGTGACAGGGTGAGGGGTGACAGACCAGGGGGTGACGGGCTGGGGGGTGACAGAATGAGGGGTGACAGGACAAGGGGTGACAGGACAAGGGGTGACAAGACGGGGTGACAGGCCAGGGGGTGACAGAGTGAGGGGTGACAAGACGGGGGGTGACAGAATGAGGGGTGACAGACTGAGGGGTGACGGGCTGGGGGGTGACAGGCCAGGGGGTGACAGGCGGGGGTCTTTTAACCGTTGCAGTGCCACCCGCACACCCCCCGCGTGTGGCCACCCCCCGTTCCCATGCCCCCCCCCCAGCAGCAGCCGCTGCCCGCCGGAGCCCCCCCAGCTCCTCCTCCAGCGGGGCAACAGCGGCACCGCGCGGCCGGGGGGGGGCACGGCTCGGGGGAACGGGACAGCACCGGGACCACGGTGCCCCCCCCGCCCCCACCGGACCCCCCCCTTCCTTAGAGCCCCGTTCGGAGCCCCCCACCCTTAATACCCCCCCCTCCCCCCCCCGTTGCCCGGTGCTCCCCCCCCCCCACCCCCCCCCGCCGGTAACGGGGGGAGGCCCCGCCCCCCCCCCAGCCCCCCCCCCCGTCGCGGTGACGTCACGGGGAGCGCCGCCGCCCGGTGGGTGCCCGTGGCCGCCCGGTGAGGGGGGGGGGAGGGAAACGGAGGGGATTTTTGGAGAAGGGAGGGGGGGGGGCACCGGGGGGAGCGGGTACGGGGTTGGGGGGTGGGGGGGGGAGAAGGGGAAGCACCGGGAGCCCCACACCGGGACCCCCCCCGCACACACCGGGGCCACAGCGAGCTGGGGGGGGGTGGGAGGGGGGGGGGGGGTCCGTTTAGGCCTCGCTGCCCCACCAGCCCCCCCCCCACAACCCCTCTGGTTTGTGCCCCCTCCCCCAGCATAGGGACCCCCCCCAGCGCCCCCCAAGTGGGTGGGGGGGGGGGGCACCCCCAGCACCGGTTACCGGGACCCCCCCCCCAAAGACCCCTGAGGTGGGGGTGTAGGGAACGGGGGGGGGTCCCCAGGCCTAAAACCAGGCCCCCTCCCCAGCCTGCTGCCCCCCCCAGATTTGGGTATTCCCCCCCAAAACGGGGTTGTGGGGCCAGGGGGTGCCCACAGGGTCCCCATGGGGTCTGGGGGGGGGGGTCTCACCTCCACCTCCTCGGGGCCGCAGTTGATTCCCCCCCCCCCCCACCTGCAGTATTTTGGGGCTAAAAACCTGTTTTTTTCTCCCCCTAGAGCCCAGCGCAGAGCGGCTCCGCGCCAAGCTGGCCCCCCAGGAGTGAGGTGAGGTCCTTGGGGGTCTCCAAACCCACCCTGAGCCCCCCCAGGGAAGGTTTTGGGGTGCTCTGACACCACGAACCCCTCGTATTTCTGTCTGTGGAGGTGTTGGAAGGGGCTGAATTTAGCCTTGGGCCACCTCAAATCTCGCTGCTAATCCCCCCCGGCGTTAATCAGACCCCTGGGGGGTGAGTTATGGGGTGTCCGGGGGGATTTATGGCTCGTAGGGCTGATTTAGAGCCTGGTTTTGTTATATCGCAAATATCTTAGCTCACGGGCATGGCTGAGATTTATGGCCCTCGGGGGGGTCCTTGGAGGGACTTCCAGCAACTCCTGCTGGACCTGGAGGTGAGCAATGGGGCTGCCCCCTCCCAGTGGGGTTTTGATCTGTGAATGCTCTTAAAATGGGAAGAGAGGAGGCAGAAGAGGTGAAATAGGTGGGTCAGCCTTCAAAAAAATAAAATAAAATTGGGTATTTTGGGGTATGTTGGGTATTTTGGAGACCCTCCCTACCCGGGAGGGTCTCCAAAACTCTCCAGCATTGAGGTCCTTCTTCCTGCTTGTTGTTCCTAGAAGATTTAAGGGTTTGAAGCATCCCTGGCGGGAGGGAAAGGGGTGTCAGGCACATATTGGGACGCTCAGAGAGCTGATCCCACAGCCGTGACACCGAGCTGGGGATGGTGGTGGTGCTGTCCCACTGTGGGGCTCACCAGGAGCCCTACCTGGGTTGGGGGGCTTCACGCTGGGGTCTTCTTTGTTCCTGACCCGTGTTTTTTTCCCCTCCTGGAAGAGCAGCGAGTCCCCCGCTGGGCCAGCATGTCGAGCGAGGTGGTGGAGGACGAGTTTGAGTTCTACTCCAAGGCGGAGAAGTACTGGAAGGACGTGCCCGCCACGGTGGACGGCATGCTGGGGGGCTACGGCCACATCTCCAGCATCGACATCAACAGCTCCAGGAAATTCCTGCAGCGCTTCCTGCGGGTAGGTAACACGGGACCAGGTGCTCCCAAAGCCCCGTTCCTTCTCCTGGCGTGGAGCTGGGCTCTTCCCCCTGGGCTGCTCCTGCTCGGTTGCCTCTCCAGGGAGCTCAGCTCCTCGTGGTTTTCGTTCCCAGGATGGTCCCAACAGGACGGGGACGACCCGAGCTCTGGACTGCGGGGCGGGCATCGGCCGCATCACCAAGTGGCTGCTGCTGCCCCTCTTCAAGACGGTGGACATGGTGGACGTGACGGAGGATTTCCTCACCAAGGCCAAGAGCTACCTGGGCGAGGAGGGCAGGCGGGTGCGCAACTACTTCTGCTGCGGCCTCCAGGACTTCAGCCCCGAGCCCAACTCCTACGATGTCATCTGGATCCAGTGGGTCATCGGTGAGGGGCGCTCCGTGGCCTGTCCTCTCCCCATCCAGCCCCACGGGCACCAGGGAGGGGTGGGATTGGGATCTGCCCCATGGAGGGTGTCACACTGTAGGGTCTTTTTCCCCAAATCCTCAAGGCCAGGGCCTTGGGACAGAGTTGGACTGAGCCCATGGGATGCAAGTTGGACCCCCCCCCCAAGCTCTCCCTTGAAAATAGCTCAAATATTTTGACTGCTTGGAGCAGGAGGGATCCTAACAGCCTCCCCTTCTCCATCATGCTGCCCGGGGAGGGGGTCTCACACCCGCTAACCCCCCTCTCTGCTCTGCTCCCCCCCCCAGGACACCTGACGGACAACCACCTCTCCGATTTCCTGAAGCGGTGCCGCGCCGGGCTGCGGCCCAACGGCATCGTGGTCATCAAGGACAACATGGCTCAGGAGGGCGTGATCATGGACGATGTGGACAGCAGCGTCTGCAGGGACCTGGACGTGGTCCGCAAGATCATCCGCCGCGCCGGGCTGCACCTCCTGGCCGAGGAACGCCAGGAGAACTTCCCCGATGAGATCTACCACGTCTACACCTTCGCCATGAGATGAGGCTGCCCGGCGGCCGGAGGGGGGGTCTCTCTCTCTCTCCAAGGCCAGCTCGGAGCAGCAAGGGCAAGGACAGAAGGTCCTGCCGGGGCCGGGCGAGGACCGTGTGCCTTCACCGCCGAGGGGTGGCCGGGGGGCATCGCGACTCCCTCTCCTCCGGGGCTGGTGGCGAGGAGGGGGCTTTGTCTTCCAAAGTTGCTGCTGGTTGTGGAAAAAAAAAAAAAAAAAAAAAAAGAGGTGCTTGCCAAATACACGCTCCTGCTGTCGCACTCCTGCACGTGGGCTTTGTCAGGCGCAGCGCCGTAGTTTGAGGCCACACTCTGGGGCTCTGCCCAGCACTGCTCGCTCCTTGGGCACCCATGGGTGCTCCCTGCTTCACCAGGGGCTTGGTGTGGCTGTGACGGGCTGGAGTTTTTGGAGTTTTTGGAGTCGCGTGGGAGTTTGCCCCTTTTCCCACTCCCGAGCTCGCTGCTGCTCACAGAAGTGAGGGTTTAACTCAGCAACAAGCTGGGTAAAGCAAATGGGAGAACCCCCCGGTGTTTCCTCGCAGTGGGCTACGGCTTCTGGGGCTGTGAGGTGGGTTTTAACCCATCAGCAGGCCTCCCACGTGCACAGCAAAAGAGAAGGGAGCTGTAATCCTGGCTCCCTCGTGTTCTCCAGAGATGTGGTAGCGCAGACAAAGCCCTGCCTGACCTCCTGGAACACTTTTACCAGCCCCGGTGACCCTGAGGAGACATCCAGTGAGCACTCAGTGTTAGCAGGGCACCCGCTCTGAGCTGCCCCCCCACACCCTGGCACTGCTCCCCCGGCTTTGAATGCTCCCAGCTCTTCCCCTGCCACATCCAGAGCATTTCTGCCAAGCCTCCTCCCGTGCAATTCCTCCCACCCAGCACAGAGGTGAAACGAGCAGGCAGGTCCCACGCGGAGCCCTCGTCACCACCCCCAACCCTCTGCAGAAGAAACGAGCCCCTCGCTGCTGTTACAAAAAGGCCTTGTTTAATCGCTCTTTTCCAAGGGATTTCACATTTTTTTGTTTTGTTTTTGAACATCAGTTCCTCGGGACGCACAGCCCGGATTCCACAGGGTGGGAGAAGGCGAAGCACAGGAGCTGCCAGGAGGGCAGCGTGGGGAGACGCCCCTGCAGATCCCAGTTCTGCTTGCCGTAAATACCTGCCCACAGGAGATTTCCTTCCTCTTCTGCATCTGTTCTGAGGGCAAGGCTCAGCTCCACGGCATCTTTTGGACTTCACAGGGATGCCCAGGAGCTGCCAGACGGCTGCGGCAGGCTGGGACACGAGACCTTCATGCCCAGTTCTAAAGGTCGGGGCTTTTTGTAGCAGCTTGGCAAGAAAACCCCGAGCTCTGCTGCAATTTTTTGTTCCTGGGCAGGAGGCGCTGGAGCTCGTGAAAGAGGAGCGTGTAAAAGGCCCAGGGACAGGAAGGAGCAAGGCACGGAGCAGTTTGCTGCCCAATCCTCCTCCCTGCACACACAACACCAAAAAACAGCCACTTGTCTCGGAGCCCAGCGCCTCCAAGACGCATCCCCTGTGCTGAGAGGATCGAGTGCTCTTGGCAAAAGCTCTGAGGGCGCTCAGCAGCCGGGCTGCTGCTGCTGCCAGCCCCGCTCCCTCCATCCCCTCTGGGTGAAAGCACCACGTCGGGGCGCAGAAGGCAGGGCCTGCCCCCATCACAGCAGAGCAGGAGGCACAGAACTGGATGCCAGCGCTCCCCTGGGGGTCTGGCTGCACTTGGCACCTCTCCGTGCTGCTGCTCAGCCCCCGGGACAGGCAACTCCTCTTCTTTTGGCACCCCGAGGTGTCTCACAGCTCTGCCCCTCGTCCAAGGCACTGCTTTGCCCACCGCAGAGCCAGCAGGGCTGGAAGGAGGGGAGCTGTGCAGCCACACTCGCCCTTCACCTAACACCCACACACAAACCTTTCTCCCCAGCGTCCATCTCCCTGATTTCCAGCTGCCCTCGTCACCCGCAGAGGGCCAACCTCCCCAACAAGGTGCCCCAGGAGTATCCCCCGGGCTCCTCCTGGTGTAAAATTAAATCAAAATAAGCAGGTGTTCATCTCAGAGCCTCCACGGACGCGCGTGCAGCACCACGCACGGAGAAGCACGGCCCTGAAACACAGCAGAGAGGCCCCGTGGGCACGGGGAGGGCAGCACCCCTCGCTGCAGGGAGACCCGGTGCAGAGCAGCGAGCTGCTGGCTGGCCACGGGCACCACGAGCGTGGGGAGGGGAGGTGGAGAGGCACCAGCCAGGCTCAGAGGTCCTCGTGCCCCACAGCAGCGTGGTCGATGAGCAGGTACCACTTCAGCCTGTCCGGAAGAGGTAGAGCTTTGATTTTAACATCTACAGGCCAAGGTTTAAGGCGCTGCCGGATAAACACCCTGCAGAGATGTTTCAGTGCCTGGGGGGTGTGCTCCAGCTGCTTCAGGGAGCAGAAGAGAGTCCTGACCTTGTCCCCGTGGTACCTACAGCTGCTGGTGTTGACCTCAAAGTTGCTGGGCAGCCGGATGGCTTGCGAGCTGGCCATCATGAGCTCCAGCAGAGTCTGACCCTTCTGCAGGAGGTCTGCGTAGAAGCTGGCATCTTCGGAGACACTGAGGTGAGAGCAGAGGCACTCGAAGACGAGCTGGAAGCCCGACCAGCAGGCAGGGCCGTGGAGGCAGCAGTTGTAGGCAGCACCCGACTCGAGGAGGAAGCGCAGGAGCGCGAAGTGGTGCTTGAAGTTGCTGAGGCAGAGATGGGTGAGGGATTCGGGGGCCGGGCACTCGCTGGGGTTGGCCCCGTGGGCCAGCAGCAGCTGGGCGACACGAAAACAGAAGCCATTTGTCACCCGCGCCTCCTCCGTGCTGCTGCACACCCCCTCGCCCAGCAGGAAGATGAGGGAGGTGAAGACGGTGTCGCCGTCCTTGGTGGTGGCCCTGACGTCTGCACCTGGGGGGAGACACGGAGAATGGAACTGGGAACACAGAGAAACGGAGGGCACCCAGCACCAAACCCTCCTCTGCTCCCTTCTCCTTCCAGGGACGGGCCCAGGAGACCACAGAATTCCCAGGGCCTCCCCGCTGCCTGCCCCAGGCAGAACTTAAACACCAGGATGAGATCGTTGTCTCCTCAGTATGAGGAGCCCAACACGTGCTCCACGAGGAGCCACGCTGCAGGCTGTGATTTCTGAGAAAGACACTTTCCTCTTTATCCTATTCTACCTCCTGCCAGAAGCAAGAAGCAGAGAGCACGATTTCTGTATCTGATACGTTTATCTGGGAAGCATCCTTTGGGAAAAACACAGCCAGAGAGACCAGGACAGCCCTAACCCTGCCTCTGCCGGGCTTTACTCTTGCTCAACCAGGAATGTAAAAGAGTTGGGAGGGCAGCACCCGCTGCTGTACAAAGAATCAGCCTGGAGGGGCTTTTTGTGTGCAGAGGGGAGCTTCTCCTCACCTCCTTCCAGCAGCAGGCGGATGCTCTCGGTGTTGTGGATCTGGACGCCGTCGCTGCTGGCCAGGGCGTGCAGCAAAGCTGTCTTTCCTGGGAGAAGACAGATAAAAAAAAAAAAAAAGAGCTCCACCTAGAAATGCTCACCCCAGAAGCAGCTCCCTGCAGGAGCACCCGGGGGGGCACACCCACCGTTTTTGTCGGCTGCGTTGACGTCAGCCCCCAGCTGAAGCAGCCTCTGGAGGCACGACAGCCGCTCGGGCTCCTCGCTGGCCAGATCAAGGGGACTGCTCTCATGGATCTGCAGAGATCGAGGGGGAAAAACACGAGCATTAACGCCTATTTGTGAGCTCCTCTGTAAAATCCCTGCTAGGGCTTCATCACGGCCAACATCAGAGCGTTTATTTCACCCCATCCCCCTAAAATCAAGAGCGACAGCCCCTCCACAGCATCCCAGTGACCACAGCTGGGTTAAACCAACCTCCTCCCACCCACCGCAGCAGGGAGGGGTTTGTTTGGCCTAAAGCAGCATCTCAGGAGGCCACCAACAGCAGGTGACACACGAGGGGGGAGCCGTGCCCGGGCAGCCAGGTCCGTACCCGGTCTCTGCGGTTGATGTCCGCCCCATGGCGCACCAGCAGCTCCACCACGTCGGGCTGGTTGCGGAGCACCGCGATGTGCAGCGGGGTGTAGTAGGTGACGGGGTCTGGGGGCAAAAACACGCCGTGTTTTTTGGAGAAGGGAGCAGCCCCGCACGGCCCCCCCCTTTCCCAGCGGCCGTACCTTCGAAGCTGAGGTCGGCGCCGAACTCCAGGAGGATTTCCGCGGCGGTGACGAGCCCCAGCTCGGTGACTTTCAGCAGGGCATAGCTCACGCCTTCCTGGTAGAAGGGGGAGTGGGTCTCCCTCTCCAAAACTCGCCTCACAGCCGAGAGCTGGCTCCTGTCGCTGCCCAGGCAGGCCGGGCTGGGGATGCAGAGAGAGAGACGGTCACTCACCTGAGCATCACACGGCTCAGATGGGTTTGCAGAGGTCAAAGCAGCACCAAAAAGAAAGAAAAAGCCCTCTTGTTCCGCAACCTGGTGCAGTTTTATTGACATAGGCAGGCTCCTGGGGAGCACACACAGCCCTGTTCTTGCGCTGCTCCAACCCCACACTCCCAAAGGTCCCAGGGACCGGCAGCCCCCCGGGACAGCTCCGTTCCCAGCCCCATCCCGTTACCTCTCCAGCTCGCTCCGCCTCGCCGCGTCCTGCAGCGCCAGCAGCCCCAGGATCTCGTCCACCAGGGGCTGGTACTCGAAGATGATCCTGCGGAAGCCGTGCAGGAAGGGCATGCTGCTCCCGCCCGGGGGGGCCCCTGCATGGCAGTGGCGCCTCGCCCCACGCAGGACTGTGGCAGGCAGACACCAGCAGGGCCTGAAATCCACGGGATTCCCCCTGTTTCCAAACAAACGCGGGTTTGGAGTGATTGAACAGCTCCAAAACACCCCCAGCCCCCTGAGAGCTTTATAAAAGGCCACAAAGGGCAGCACAGCCCCCCCACACCCCCCGCCCTTATCTCCTGCGGGCAGCTCAGGGCAGAGCCGGGCCCGGGGCCGGCCCCACCCGCACAGGCCCAGGCCCCACACACAGGGCCGGGCCCCGGGGCCCTGCAGGCCCCTCACCGGGGGGGGGCGAGCCCCAAAACCCCCAAACTCCCCCCAAAACTCCCCAATCCCCCCCAAAACCCTCCCTAAACCCCAGGGTAGAGCCCGGAGCACGGCCCCAGGGGTCCCCAGCCGCCCCCTGAGGCCCGCGGGAGTCCCACAAGGCCCCTGTGGGGGGGTCCCGGTGCCGCAGCCCCCCCCTCACCACCCCCACCTGCCCCCGCCGCCACCGCCACTGCCCGGAGCGGAAGCGGAAGCCGGCGGCTGAGCCCGGAGGGGGCGTGGCCTGGAGGGGGCGTGGTCTGGAGGGGGCGTGGCATCATGGGCGGGGCGTGGCTTTGGGTGGAGATGGGCGGGGCGTGGTGGGAGGGGGCGTGGCCTAAGGAGGGACGTGGTCAGGGGGCGTGGTTTAGACAGGGGGCGTGGTCTGAATGGGCGTGGTCTGAAGGGGGCGTGGCCTGGTTCGCGCGCCCGCCAGGGGGCAGCAGAGGCCGCGCGGCAGGTGGGGAACGGCGGGGGGGGGGGGGGGGGGGGGCCGCTCACGTGAGAGGGGGTGCGCGCACGTGCACGCGCACCCCCCCCTCCGTGCATATGCATGCGGTGCACGTGCACGCCCGGCCATGCACGCGCACACTCGTGCACGCGCACACAGGGTGTGTGTGCCCCCTCCCTGCCATTATTATTATTATTATTATTATTGTTATTGTTATTGTTATTGTTATTATTACTGTTTTTGTTATTTTTATTATTATTATTTATTTTTATTATTTATTTTTATTGTTATTGTCATTCCGGTGGAATTTCCAGCTGCACGGAGCTCCGGAGAGCCGGCCCGAACCGAAGCCGCCTCAAGTTTCCTATTTACTTTTATTTATTTTATTTTATTTTACTTTATTTTATTTTATTTTATTATTTTATTTTATTTTATTTTATTTTATTTTATTTTATTTTATTATTTTATTTTATTTTATTTTATTTTATTTTATTTTATTTTATTTTATCTTATTCGGGGATTTCTTTCATTCTGGCAGGGCGCTTCCAGATCGCGGCATGAAGCACACGGGGCGAGGAGGCCACCCTGCCTGGGCGCTTTTCTACAGCCCCCATCCCCAAAACCCTCCGTGGATCCCCCCAAAAACACCCCATGCCCCCCAAAACCCTCAATGGATCCCCCAAACCCTCCATGCCCCCCCCCAAAACCCTCCATGGCTCCCCAACCCCTTGGCATCTCCACCATCCCCGTGCGCACGGCACCACCGGAGACCCCCCAGACCCAACCACCCCCGGACGAAATTTCCCCATTTTGAGAAAATTCACCCCAAAATGGGACTGGGACAAAAAACTGACACTGGCGAGCAGGACACGAGGGGGACCGCGACCCCAAAGACCCCCCCGTGGGGTCATGGTGGGCGTCGTGCCGGTGCCCGGCCGGGATCAGCCCCGGCCTCCCCAGCGCCTTGGCGGGGCGGCGGGGGAAGAATGCGAGCTGGCGATCCATCAGGGAGACAGAGCAGCGGCGAGCCGAAGAAAGAGGGGCATTTTAGGAGGAAAGCCAGGGAAATTTGATCATTAAGAAATCCTCCTGGCTGTCTGGGGGAATTTAATTAAATTGCTGGAAAGGGCTGCGAGCACATCTGGATCCAATATGTGCAGCTTTGATTTTTTTTCTTTCTTTCTTTCTTTTCTTTTTTTTTTTTTTTTCTTCTTTTTTTTTTTTTTTAGTTCACTCTTTTCCCATCTCGCCGTTGAAGGGGGTGGGAGGGGGGGGTTGTGTGTGAGGGGGGGGGAATAAAAGGGAAATAGCAGAGCCACGGAGTATTGGTTCATCTGGGACTGGGATTCCTGGCAGGGAAAGAAAGAGAGCGAGAGAAAGAATGAGCGAAAAGAAAGAGACAGAACCGGGGGGGGGACGGGGAATGGGGGAGAAAAACCTTTACCACGGGCTGGGGGGGGGCACGATGCCACCAGGGACAAGGAGCTGGGGGGGGACAAGGATGAGGCAAGGACCAAGCGTGGGGCACCCTTGGGTGCTGGCAGGGCTGGGAGCCACTCGTGGGTGCTGAAACCCCTGCGGTGCCGGGGGGGGGGGTGCCCATATTTTGGGGGCCAAACCGAGCACGGTGCTTGCCCCAATGCCCCCCCCTTGGTGGCTCAGCTGGCCCCGAGCTGCCCCATCCTCGTGGGTCACCTCCAGCACTGCGAGGTTTGGGGTGCTGCTGTGGGGACGGCTGACCCCATCCCCTGGTGGGGGGGGCACAGAGGTGCCATCCCGAGGCTGTCCCAGCCTAATTTTGGGGAGGGGGCTCGGCACGGAGCAGGGCACAGCGGTGCCACCCACCCCAGGACCCTCTCCGTGTCCTGGCCAGGCACCGTCAGTCCCCATCTCCGTCCCGTGCGTCCTCCTCGTTACGGGGCACATAACCAGAAACCCTGGGGATGCGGGCACCCCAACCCAATTTCTTTGCAGAATAATATAAAAAGGGCAAGATTTGGGGAATATCGAGGAGAAGGAGCATTTTGGCACCGAAAGGAGCCCCGAGTGCACCGCGCAGCACCGGTGCCCGCGGCGCTCCCACCCAGCACGGCACAGCCACGGGACACCAGGAGCGCCAGGAATCCCCTAGAAGGACATAAATCGAGATGAACCCAAATTGTCCTTTTTTTATTTTATTTTATTTTTTTTAAGGCACCCTCAGGGAGCTGAGCTTTGGTCCCCCAGCCCCTCTCGGCGGTGTCGGAGCGCTCGCCCTGCTCGGGTTTAGGCGCAGCAAACGTGCTTGGCTGCGTGTTCACCAAACGTGCTTTGCTCAGCACGGGCTGAGAGCCACCTTGCCAGCTCCGAGGTCCAGTTTTAATCACTTAAAACGCATTTTTTCCAAAAAAAAAAAAAAAAAAAAAAAAAAATGGAGAAGATCCCACACGAGAGGCTTGGGGAACGACAAGGAGAGCGGGTTTCAGACAAACGGGTCTAGCTTCAGATGCCTTGTGTGGCTGGCGGAGTTAAAAAAAAATGATGCTTAAAAAAAAAAAAAAGGCAAATCCTAGAGCTAAAAAGGAAATTGCATTAATACAGATTGTTTTATTTAAAAAAAGCAAACCCTGACCTCTACTTCAAAAAAGTCATTAGACATTCTCCTTCTGAAAGGCCGACAGGGGATATTACTGCGAGGCCAGTTAATTTCTCAATGACTTACTGTTCTTGCTCTGCTCATGGAAATGTGTAAAGAGTCGGAGGGTAATTTAAGGCACCCTGCAGAAAGGTGTGTAAATCTTTGCATGTCTAAAGAAACTTTACCAGACCGCTAGGATTGGGAAAAAGAAAATGCTTGCCCTCTTTTTTTTTTTTTTATCTCTCCCTCTCTTTTTTTTTTTTCACTTTCCTTTGGAACTCCGATCCCCTTTGATCATAAAAAAGGTCATATTTCACCCAAAAAACTATCGGCAATCACAGGGCCCGAGGAAGTGCGAACCCGAGGGGGTTTCGCCGACGATTATTCCCCCCCCGTTTAATTATTTAATGCCAGGGGCTGAGCGAAAGGCCTCTCCCCTGGAAGAGCCAAACGCTTCCAGAACCAGCTCTGGCCCTGAGCGAGGAGGCAGGGGGACAGTGCCCGGGGCTGCCCCCTCCCACCCCAACAACCCCCAAGCCCCCCAACCCCCCAAATAACCCCCAAAACCCTGACGGAGCCGGGCGCATCGCCACCAGGACACCAAGCTCCAAGGGGTCGCCACCACCCGCAGGGTCCAGGCTGTCCCTGGAGCTGTTTGTGCAGCACCCGGTGTCCCCCCCGTCCTGGGGACAGCATGTCCTGGAAGCCACCGCGGGGAAAAAAAGTGGAATAATGCGGATATTGGGTCAAGGAGGGGATGAGGTGGCTCCTCACACGGCCCCAGCACGTGGCACGGTGCCCCCCAAAGCTGTCCGGAGGGCTGGCGGCGACGTGTGCCACCCGTGTGCCACCCGTGTGCCCTGTGCCATGCTGGGTGGCACGGCAAAACCGGAGTGACACCACCTCCAGGTTTACACGGGCAAGGGGAGGATGGGGATCCGGAGCTGATTCCGGCCTGTGTTCAACCCCGGGGCCAGGAGGGGTGATAAAACAGCCCCCCCAAAAAAAAGCAGGAGGGGGGTTGGGAGGCCGGGCTGGCTCGTTTTTTTTTGGTTTTTTTTTGCACGCTGCGGGAGCCCCCCCGCGGACTCGGAGAGCCAAAATCTTGCCTTCAGCTACACCCCTTCCAATCTGCCGAGCTCTGGGAAGCTGCTTCCCCCCGGCAGGGAGATCAGATTTGGCAGCGCTGGCTCGCTTCGAAACCCGCACGCCTCCGACTTGAAGGGGAGAGGGGAGCGCAAGGAAAAAGCTTGCGACAAACGTGAAAATAACTCAGCCGGGGGCTCGCCTCCCCGGGACAGGGCTTTTTGGGAGCTCAGAGCCGGCCTCCAGCACCCAAACTTGCACGATTTCACCTCGAAACCCCCGTGCGCCCTGCGCCATCCGCGTGCGCCCGCGGCCCCATCGCCCCCCAGCCCCAAACCCCCCCCCCAGCTCTGCCCCTTTCTCTCCCATCGCCTCCTCCATCTACACACACACACACGTATAGCCCTAGCGGGATTGGATTTTAAAAGAAGGGGGGCAAAAAGTCCTTTTTCCTCTCCCGGCGGCTGGTTTTCATTAGGGAGGTTTCTTTCGCAGCCCCAAGGGAAGCAGCCTATGAGTTTTTAACTGTGGTGCAGGACGTAATTATCTCATTAAGGCGAGAGAGCCAGGCTTTTCCCAGGAGAGGTGACCTTGCTCCGGGGTTGCTGGGGCTTAGAGGAGGGGGGGGAGAGGTGGAAAAAGAGGGGTAGGGGAGGGGGCCGTGTCCCCCCGTCACCCGCGGGTCACCTCTCCATCCAGCCCCATTTGGGGTCGGGGGAGCGCATCCCCCCCCCCGCTTCCACTTGTTGATAGAAGCACTTAAAGAAGGGCTGGGGGGGCTCGCGGGGGGGGCAAAGAAGGGATAGCGGGGCTCTGGCCCCCCTTCCCCATAAACCTTTCCCCCCCAAACCCCCCCCCGGGCTCTGCGCCCGGGCTGCCGCCGGTGCTCGGCCCCTGGCAGGGGGCAGGTCGCCGGCCCGGGGGGCGAGGGGCGAGGGGCGAGGGGCGAGGGGCGAGGGGCGAGGGGCCGCCCCGCTCGGCTCCGGAGCAGGGGCGTTTGTTTGAACAGCTCCAGAGCAAAGAGCAGGGGAAAAAAGTTTGGGCTGGGAGCGTGGTTTTTTTTCCCCAGACGTCAGCACAAGGCGGAACAGGGGCTGGGGAGGGAGCCGGACTCGCAGGGCAGCCGGGATTTATTTTATTTATTTTTTTTGCCTTTTTAATTATTATTATTATTTTTTTATTATTATTTACTTGAAGGGGTTGTGGGGAGGGGGGGGGAGGGTGGAGAAGGGGAAGGGGAAGGGGCCGGGGAGCGGCCCGGCACCTCGGGGTGGGCTGGGGGGGGGAGCCATGGACTCGGCGCCAGCCTTCGCCATGGACAAGCCGTTCGCCCCCGGCACCGTGCGCGCTCCGGAGCCTCCCGAAAACCCCCAGGGCCGGAAAAACTTCAGCGTCAGCCACCTCCTCGACCTGGAGGAGGTGGCGGCCGGCATGAACGGGACCCCCCCAGCCGGCCCCCCACCCGCCGGGGGCGGCAAGGCGATGCCGGAGCCGTCGGGAGGCAGCAGCGGCAGCGAAGCAGCGCCCCAGGACGGTGAGTGCCGCCGCCCCGGGATGTCCCCCCCCTGTCCCCGGTAGCCTTGGGGTTGGGGTGACCCCCCTGCACCCCTTTGCCCCCCCCCCCGGGCCAGGTTACGGCCCGTGGGCAGCGCTGAGCACGGGGGACAAAAGGGCTCGGGGTACCCCAACTGGGGGGGGGGGCGGGATGGGGGGTGAGGATGTGGCGGGGGGAGGCTGAGGGGGGGCCGTCGGAGAGGTGGGCGACCGGGGGGGGGCTCCGGGATGCCGGTGGGAGAGGAGCCGCCGCCGCCCCGAAAGCCCCCGACGGCTGGGACAGGGGGACACAGAGCCCGGGGACAGGGGGACAGCGGGGACAGGGGGACACCGCGCCTGGGGGGGGGGGAGGCACCGGAGGTCGAGGAGGGGGGACACGGGCACGGCACCGGCCGGGGACACCGCGCCGGGGGCTTGGGGACACCGCCGCCACCGGGCGTGCCGGTGCCGAGCTCCCTCCCGCTGCGTGCCGGGGCTGCGAGGCTGCGCCCCCCCCCTCCAGGGGCTCCCCGGGACCGTTTCTGCGCCCCGGGAGCGGAGGCGACCCCGGGGGGAGCGGGGGGGACCGGCCCCGGGACCGGCCTTTGTCCGTGCGCTCCCCCCCGGACCAGAGGTGGGAGCCGGTGGGAGCCGGTGCAGCCCCCGGAGCGCAGCCCCCGGAGCGGGTCTCATCCTGTCCCGGGGGGGCTGGGGACGGGGTTGGGGCCGGGGAAGGTCCCGGTGCCCCGGTTCTCGTCCGGTCCGAGCGGGAGGAGCGCTTGTACCGGGACAAATCCGCTGCGCCCGGGCGCATCCCGGCTCCGGAGCGAGCAGGATTGGCCCCGGCCCCGCTGCACGGCCCCGCTCCTGGGGTCCCTGGAAGCCCCCCCGGAGCCCCCTCGGGGTGCTGGAAGGGAGAAGGGGCTGGGGAAGCTCGGGGTGGAGGCGCAGCCCCAAAACCTGCTGCCGGGCTGGGTTTGGGTACCCCCAGTTTGTTTCGTGCCATGGGCAGGGGAAGGGGGCTCGGCCCCCCCGGAGCTGCAGTGAGGGGTCCTGACGGGAGCAGGGAGCTCCCCGTGCCCCCTCCTTGTGTGTGTGCCTTGGGGCTGAAGCACCCTTCTTGCCCCCAAATTATTCCCTGCACAACCTCCTTCCCCCGCAGGGAGAGCCCCCCCACCCTGCTGGGGGTGCTGAGGGCTGGGGGCTGCTTTCTGGGGTGGTTTCGGGTACTTTTGGTGGTGTTTTCCATCCTCCTTCCCCTTCCTTTGGGATTTATTTGTGTTTCTCACGTTGCCTTTGGGACCACGGGGGAAGTTTTCGCCCACTGATGGGACCATACGGGGGGGCTGCAGGCAGCACGGGGCGGGCACAGCTTTCGGACCCCCACCCCATCCTACAGCTCGGCTCACGGGACTGTTTGCAGAAGGGCAGAGAAATCACCGCACTGCTGAAATCCCAGCACACCCCAAAGGGGCTCAGCGGGGTCCAGGAGTGCTGCAAGGACCAGAGAGAGATCCGAGGGGGCCGGCTGATCCTCCCCAGCCCATTTTTTTACCCTGAAAGCCCGTTCTTCTCGGGGCAGAGCCCTGTGGGTTTTGGCACGCTGATCCTGGCACCGCTGGAGGAGGGGGATGCTTCCCGTTGGCACCTGCTTCTGCGAAGGCAGCGGGACGAAGACACCATCGGCACCTGGAGGAATGGAAACCTTTTTCCCCACGATCCCACCTGGAGAGGGAAGGAAATACCCAAGGGATGGGAGCTGGAAGCAGCAGGAAGATGATCAAGGAAACGGAGCGAGAAAACCCCAGAACACGCTGAGCTGTGGGGCTGCTACCACTGGCACCGCCGGGGCTGGGATGCACTTTCCGAATTCGGGATAGGGAAACACCAAATACCAGGCGAAAGCCCTGCCCTTGCCCTTCAGACCTCACTGTGCATCAGCGTGGTGACAGCAGAGGAGCTTTTTCGGGTAGCTCTGGCTTTTGTCGTCGCCCTAAAGCGAAACGGGCTCCGGGCGCCTTCTCTCTTCTTCCTCTTCACCCTCGCTTTTTTTCCTCCTGCCGGGTGCAGGTCTGGAGCCCCACGGGTTGGTGGCAGCAGGTTAATTATCAGAGCAAACGAGCCCTGTATCCGATGTCTCTCCGCAGGGTGCAGCTCGGTGTCCGGTTGGGCGGTGGTTATTGGGGTCATTGCGCTGCTGGGCTGAGGAAGGGTGGCCCCAAACCTGCTGCAGGCACCCCGTCCTCTGTGCAGGGCTCACCATGGCCTGGGGATGCTGGAAAAGGGAGGGTTTTGTGCTTTCCTGAGGAGGATCCGGGCCCTTCCTCAGCACCCCAAGTCCCACAGCCCTGTATTTGGGGTCCTGGGCTGCCCAGCCCCTGCCCCAACCCAGCCCCGAGGGCACCCAGCGCATCCTTGCCGAGGGCTGGGCACAGATAACAGCTCTGCGACGCGTTTCTCCCCAAAGATAAGAGGCAGAAACCCCACAAGCCAGGCAGGACAGCGGCAGAGGAAATGCCACGGGGGCAGCAAGGGCTCGTCCCCGTCCCTGTCCCCGTCCCCATCCCCGTCCTCCCCCGGAGCGGCGCGGCAGCCTCCCGGCGAAAACCTTCCGCACAACTTCTGAGGTCTTGAAAGCTTGTTCACCTCCTTTCATTAGACTAACAAATAATGTGTAACGCGAAACATCTGTTAACAACAGCCCTTAATGTTCTCAAGATGATAAAGCAGGAGGGTAATTTTAGCCAGCAGGCCCTGACTGATGGCTTTTCAAACAATGAGCGGCCTTTTGGTGCTGCCTGCCGATGGGAGAGAGGGTCGGGCGCTGGCTCCGGGGGATGCTTTGGGGGCTGGCTGGGAGCTTGGCGTGAGCCGAGGTTGCCATGGGCTCGGGGAAGGGCGGCGACCCCATGGGAGCATCCCCAGGGATGGGGTGGGGTGGGGGAGAAAGTGTCCATCGCCTGCACGCCGGGAGATTTTGGATAGTCCCAGATGGGAGCAGGGGATGGGATGGGGCTGGGTGGCAGTCCCGGGCACCCCACCAGCAGGTCCAGACCCTTCCTCTCCCCATCCCCTCGCCAGGATGTGGGGTGGAGGAATCGCCCTTGGTCCTGGGGTGAAGCAAGAGGCTGCACCCAAAGGGGCAGAGGGGGTTGAGGTTGATTTGATTACAGCAAATCCCTTTTAATTACACAAACAAGGGCAGATGGAAAAAGGAGAGGTGAAGCAGGGGCTTGGTGACAGCAAATGACTCACTTTTGGGGTCAGGGGCTGGCCAGTTGTCCTAAGCAGTCCCAAAAGTTCCCGGGGTCCTAGGTCACAAAACGCGTTTGTGCCGTGCCTTCCCAAACGCCGCGTGTCCCCACCAGGCAGGGGCACAGCTCGGGGACACCTCGGCTGCTGGAAAAAGAGTTGGTTTGTGCCTTTGGGGCCCTGGGGGCTCCTTCCTTGGGGTATTTATGCGCTGGGCTGCAATTAGGGACAGCAACGTTAGCTCATGGCCAACCCCTGCGCCTGGCCCAGGGGAGTGCAGTCCCATGGGGACTGGCACATCTCAGCCCTAAATCCGCAGAAATTTCCCCTGTGCCTCCCCCACCGGGGGGGGGCAGGGGGAGGCGAGCTGCCTCGGTCCTTGTAAGGCCAGCACAGCCAGCACGGGTGGCACACGGGGCTGGGACAGGAGCAGAATCCACGTGGCCGTGGTGCCCAGGGGCTGCGTGCCACCGTCGTTGTCCCCAGGGTGTGGGGACATCTCCTGCCCTACAGGGAAGGATGCAAACCCCAGGGCAAGGGGTTGTGTCCTAACCCCCCCCCAGTCTGCAGCACAGACCCTACAGCCAGACACCCCCTCCCCAAATGGGGACCCCCCCCCCCACCATGGTCACCCCACATTCCTGCTGCAGGACCCCCCCCATCCTACCTGGTGGTCCCCCAGGTGCAGTGGGACAGGTCCTCAGGTCTTGCGCATCCCAAAACCCTGCAAACCACCCCAAAACAGCACAAACCACTGCCAGGCACGGAGATACCCCAGCTACAAATGGGGTTTTGGGTGTGGGTACCCCAGAACCACTGCTCCCCATCCTCCTCCAGCCCCCAAGGGTGCCATGGTCTCACCATCACCCTCCCCTCCATGCCCTAGGAGGATGCTCCCAGCCCCCGGGCTGCTTTCAAGCCCTTGCAGACCGGTGCCACCTGGGCTCCAATTTGGGTTGGATTTGCCCAGAAATGGGCTGAACGCCCCCAGCTGGGCTCCGGGACCCCCCTCCCGGTGTGAACACCTCGCAGCTCGGGGACCTGCAGCGGTGCTGTGCGCTCAGAGCCCTTCCCAGCAAAGCACTACCAGCACGCGTCCTGCAGCGTTTGCACGGCTCTGCGGGGCTGCTCGCATCTGTGCCGGGGTAAAGCGAGCCATTGCCATGGGGAAAAGACAAAAAAATCCTAAACCAAGCACCTGGAAATTCCCCTTTCCCCCCTATTGTGATTTTTCTCCCCTCTGCGCCCCCAGCGAGCTGGGTTTTCGGTGGCAGCACCGCAGGGGATGCTCCTTCCCCCCTCCTTTCCAGCAAGGATTGGGTGTGGAAACCTTTTCTTGGTGGGGTCCGGAGGGGACAGAGGGGTCCTGCGTGATTTGGGGACACGGGGCTTTGCCCTGCTCCATCAAGAGCCCCCCCAGCAGCTCCGGGTGCCCGGTGCCGCCGTGCCCAGCCCTGGGGGAGCCCGGACACGGGGACACCTTGCCCGCCCCCCCCGGGCTGTTATGTCTAGCATGACCAGGAACAGCTCAGTGCGAGACTATTTCCCCTCTCCTTTTGGGCTGTTATTTCAGGGAACGGGGCTGATTCACAGGAAAAATATGAAATTTTCGGCTCCGCACGGCCAAGATGGGCGAATTTCAACGAATCAGCATTTTAAGAGAGCCTGGGCGTGTGTCTGTAGCTGGGAGGCTGATGAAATGATTTAGGGCTTTGAGGCTGCCTCGTTACAAACCCTTCCCCTCTCCCAGGGAGCGGGGCGATCGCCCCCTTTCCCAGGGCTGCTTTCCTCTGGCAATTTTTTCCCCCCCGGGGGGGCTGTGAAATGATTGAGCCGAAGGGATGGGGTTGGAGGCAGGATGGGGCCCGGGTGCTTTGCTGCGGTTGAGCCCCCGGCGGCTCGGGGCTGGCAGAGCCTGGGCGTCCCCCGGGCTGGCACCGTGTCCCTGCCTGCGGCGCGCTCGGCGGGAGCAGCAGCTGGAAGGATTTATCCCGCGGGGGGTGGCGAGGCTGGGACAGCATCCCCGTGCCATGGGGGAAGCCCGGAGCATCCTGGAAAACGCCAGGGTCGGGGGCTGAGCTGGGAACGGGGAAGGGTTTAGCTCAGGGCCAACACAGATGGGTTTTATCCCGGCTGGAAAAAGCAGCGGGGAAGAGGGGACGAGCTCCGGGCAGCGGTGGCCACGAGGAACCATCCCCTGCGTGGGGCTGGCGGTGGCCGGGGAGGATGGGGCCAGCTCCTGCTGGGAAGGGGCTGCCTCGGGCTTGCAGGGCAAGATCTATCACCCGCTTCCCACCGTGCTGCAGAAAAGGTTTTTTTTTTCTGGACACCTCCAAATTTCTGAGAATTTGTTAAAAAAAAGAAAAAAACGCCCTCCCCCTCGAGGCATCCCCAGCCCAAGGGACGCGTGGCTGCGCGCGACCTTCCCACGGCGCAGCCAAACCAGCAGCATCCCTCCCTGCCCCAGGGACCCCCCCATGGCACAGGGAACGGGGGATGCTGTGGGGACAGGACCCTCCTGCGTGCCCCCGAGTGGGGCAGGGGGTAAAGGGGCCGCTGGCTCTGGAGGATCTGGAGAGATTGTCCCCCCTCGGGGCAGGGCGCACCGCTGGGGACACCAGGAGCGCAAGCGGGGTCCCCATTGGGAACCAAGCTGTGCCTGGCACCGGGCTGCAAACAGCAGCTCCCAGGGCAGGCGCTAATTAAGCAGAGGACCTAACGAGGCCGCCACCGTGCTGCTCCCTGCCCCAGGGGTCTGGGGGGGGACAGCGGGCGGGCTGGGGGAGCTGGAGCGAAACCTCCGGGGGGGCTCCGGAGCCTTCAGAGAGCGGCAGCGCCAGCCGGCGGCCCCCTCCTCCTTCCCTCCTCTTTCCCCCCTTTTTGGAGCGGGTATAATAAAGCAGCTTTTCAGCTGCGGCTGCAGCGATAGATCAGGAAGAATTGTATGAGTCTATTAAAGTCTGTGCGGCTCTGAATGGAGACTGTGGCTAAGCCAGGCGCCAGGCTCTCGCATTGAACCAGATGTGTGGAGGCGCCATCCTTTCCAGCCACTGAATCTGAGAGGCTGCAGGCTTCACACGCAAGGAAACTGGAGTGCACATGGCAGGGGAGCCGGGGGAGCGCCGGGGAGCACATGGCAGCACAGGGGAGGGGGCACAGCCCGGCCCCCCCCCCCCCCAACACACACACACCCCGGGGGGGAGCACCCGGAGAGGGCGCAGCGCGGCCGTGGTGGTGGCTCCACGAGGTGCCGGCTGCTCCCCGGGGTCTGCGGGGTGTTAGCGGGGGGTGGGATGGCAGCATGGGGTGTGCGGGGCATGGCGGTGTTATGGGGGTGTTATGGGGGGGGGAATTGCACCGTGTGCAGAGTTTGGGGGTTTTTGGGGGGTGGCGTCGCACCCTGAGGTGCTCAGGGCACGGCTGTTTGGGGAGGTGCATTGCACCAGGAGATCTACAGAGCATGGTTTTTTTTTTTGGGGGGGGGGGCATTGCACCCCGAGCTGTACAGAGCATGGTGGTTTTTAGGGAGGTGGCATCACCACCCTATACAGAACCATGAGTGATACAGAACCATGGCATTTTTTGGGGGTGGCATCACAACCCCAAGCCACCCAGAGCATGGCAGAGTTTGCGAGCGGCTTGCACTGCCCCCCGAGCTGTAGCAGGAGATTTTTGGGGGGGTTCCCTCGCTCCCTGAGCTGCGCAGGGCATGGTGTGGTGGTGGTGGTTGGGGAGCTGCAGTGTACCCCAAGCCGTACCCCAAATCCAGCAGGGACGTTGCGGGGCCACCGTGGGGGAGGCGCGCTGAACCCCGAGCCATGCAGGAGCTGCGAGAGGGGCAGGAACATCCCAGCACAGCCCCTTGGTGCGTGGGATTGAGGAGATTTGATGAGTTTTGATCCCACCGCACCCCAAATCGGGGGGGATTGGTGATGGGGGAGCCCCGCATCGCGCCCCGAGCCCCGCACGGCCGTGGCCGTGGGACGCTGCCTCCGCCCCGATTTCACTTTCTCATCCTCGGCCGGCCCACATGGCTGTAATTTGGGGGTTGTAAATACCTCAGGGGGATTCCTAAATTAAAAAAATAACTGTTTGCGTTTAAATTAAAAGACACTGCAGCATTTCTATTAGTATTAGGGGGTTGTGAAACCTAAAACAAATGTCGGAACTGAACTACCAGGCACTGTCCCCTCGGTGTGCGTCGGCTCCGGCACCACCAGGGTACCCATCAGGTCGTGCATTTTAACGAGGTTCATAGAAAAGAACCCAGAGGTTGCTGAATGGTGCCCCAGGACCCCAAAAAGCAGCCCCAGTGTGTCCCCTACAGCGCTCCTGGATGGGTTTTGGGGTCCCGAGCATGGCAAGAAGGCGCTTGTCTCCCCAAGGAACCCGAGGGGACGGTGCTGGTGTGCTGAACGTGAGGGTCTTGGCTCTGCCACCCTCTCCAGAGCAGGACCCCAAAGCAGCCCCCCTACCCCAGCACCTCCGAGCCCCCCCCCCCAGCATCCTCCCGCAGCCAGCACCTGCCCCCGGGGATCCCGATCCAGGACCCTGCGCCTTAACCTGGAAACGGTTAAATGGGTTGGGTTGAGAAAGAAAAAAAAAAAAAAAAAAAAAAAAGAAAAAAGATACGAGCCACTTATTAAAATGAATGTTTTACAATAAATTTGGCGAGAGGCCACCGACCTCAAATGAAAACCAGACCGAAGGACAGCAATTCCGCTGCCTGGCGAGGGTTTCCAGGATGAATGCGTGTGCAGGCGCCCACGGGGTGCTCCTCGGAGCAGGGGAAGGGGGGGGGGACGGGGTCCCCGCAGGCACCTCGTGCCCGGCCCTCGCCCACCCAAACTTGCCGATGGCCCCGTCCTGGCACCCTGACCCGTGGCCGGGGGTTGCAGGGTGGGTTTTTGGCAGGTGCTGCTGTCGGTGCCCGCTGGTGACACGGGCGCTCGGTGGCATCTCGGCCCCCAGCCGGGCTCAGGAAGGAGCAGAGGGGCAGACGGGTGCCAGGGGCTGGTCCCGGTGCCCAGAGCTGGCCTGAGGGGGGGTCCAGTGGGGTTTGCGCCGTCCCCCCCTGGTCCCTGCACGCCCTCTTCCCCCCGTCTTGGCAATGACCCTAATGCAATTAGGGCTGCGCTCTAACCTGGAGGGCTGGTGTTGGGTTTCAGTGCCAGATGCCATTGGGGCTGGCTCGCTACGGGCTTTTGCTTATTAAATTTCAAGAAACCACTTTTTTTTTTTTTTTTTTTTTTTTTTTTTTTTTTTTGTGCCGGGGGTGGAGAGGAAGGCTGCGATTGCCATGCCAGGGGGCTCTGGCTGGGGGCCAGCCCCCTACACGGCGTTCCTGCCGCGCAGCCACCCCTCAGCGTTTTGATTTTCGGGGCACCCTGCAAAACTCCACGCCGGGACGGGCAGGGCACCCACCCCCCTCCCCGGGTAAATCCATTTTGTAGTCGGAGAGGAGTTTTCAGCAGGTTTTTTGCGATCGCAGGTGGGTGCTGCACGAGTCTCGTTAGCGTTAATTAGCTGCACATGCCCAGTGCCCTGCTGGTAGGGCAGGTGAGCGGTGTTAGCACCTCCGTGGCTGTGACGGGGGAGCTGTGGGGTCACGGCTCTGGGTGCACCAAGTGGGTCTGAAAGTGGTTGTGGCTGTGGGGTGGGAGGGAAGCAGCATCTGGCCCCATCGGCCTGGGGGCAGGATGGCGGGGTCTGTCCCAGTATCGTCCATCCCAGTATTATCCATCCCAGTATCGTCCATCCCAGTATCGTCCATCCCATTATCTTCCATCCCAGTATTGTCTGTCCCAGTATCATCAGTCCCAGCACCATTCATCACTCCATCCCATCCCATCCCATCCCATCCCATCCCATCCCATCCCATCCCATCCCATCCCATCCCCATCCCCATCCCATCCCATCCCATCCCCATCCCATCCCATCCCATCTCCATCCCATCCCCATCCCCATCCCCATCCCCATCCCCATCCCCATCCCATCCCCATCCCATCCCCATCCCATCCCCATCCCATCCCCATCCCATTCCATCCCCATCCCCATCCCATCCCATATCCCCATCCCATCCCCATCCCATCCCATCCCATCCCATCCCATCCCATCCCATCCCATCCCAACCCATCCCATCCCATCCCCATCCCCATCCCATCCCCATCCCCATCCCATCCCATCCCATCCCATCCCATCCCATCCCATCCCACCCCACCCCCCCCCACCCCACAGTTCCCATCCCCTCTCCCCACCCCTCCACCAACCCCGGAGTCCCCCAGGGCTGTCCCAAACCTCTGCAGCTTCCTCCTGCCCCTCTCCCCGGTTCCTGGCTCCCCCCAGCATCCCGTTCCCACATCTGTTAGCCATCAGGGCGCTGCCAGGCCCCGCTCTCGGCTGTTTTCCTGCACGGCACCGGCGGCACCGGTGAAACCGCGAGGCTGCGCCCCGGGTGGGTGCCCGGGGGGGCCCCTTGGCAGGGCGAAGCAGCAACCCGGGGCTCAGCACAGAGCTCTCCTGGCCGGCAGATGAAGGCAAAACTTCCCCCCCCCCCAAAAAAAAATGCCTCCTGGCCGGGGAGGCTCCCCACCGGCGGCTGGGGCAGAGCCAGCGCCTTTTGTTGGCCCGCAGGCCCCCGCCGCGGGGGCTGGCAGTTTTTTTGGGGAGGAGAAAATTAAAAATTCCCGGTCCCCCGCCGCTTCTGTGCCTCTCGGAGCTCGGCCTGGCTCAGCACCACCAGCTCCAGCCACAAGCGTGTCCCCCCCCCACTCCCCGAGGAGCCCCCCGAGGAGCCCCCCGTCCGCTGTGTGCTCCGCGCGCATCCTCAGGCACAGCCCCACCACGCGCACCGCGTCCTGATAGCCTCCCTATCGGCCTTTTGCCCAAATTTGGGGCATTTTCAAGAGGCATCCCACAGCGGGACTGGCACCGGGGAGTTTTTTAGGGCTCCGTGTGCCCCCAGGAGCCCGGATCCCCCCCCCAAATCGCTGAGCTCTCCCCGTGCCACCAGGGTAAGCGGGGTGCAGGACTGTGAGAGTGGCTGCCACGGGGCTCAGCCCGTCCCTACGAGGTGCAGCATCCCATGGGACCGGGCTGCTCTTTTCCAGCTTCGTTCTGGCCCCCAGACCCCATAAAACCCCCACGGTCCCACCGTGCCATCAATAGGGATGGGTGACCGTGGCTTTGGTGCCACGACGGAGGGTTTGGAGCCCAGGCTGGGCGCATCCCCGCGGGGATGCAGGACGAGGTCCCGCTGCCCTTTCCCCAAAACCTTTCCCCGGGTCCCCCCGAGGGCAGGACCCTGCCGAAATGTGGGTGTCCACGGCTCTGGGTGGCTGCTGGCTGGTGCGGCGGCGGCTCCATAACCATAAAACAGTCGGGCTGCTGCCTGTCAGTGAGCGGAGGCGAAGACCCTCCCGGGACAGCCTTGGCCTCTTTCTTGGTCCGGGCTTTTCGCTGCTCCCTTTTTAACGGAGACACTTTCCCCCCCCCAGCAAAACTGGCAGCCTGTAAAAACGTGTCAGCGTTTCAGTTTTTTCACAATTAATGAGGTGAAACATCCTCGGAAACATTTCGCTGTAATGTTTCTCCGGTAGCTGGGACTTGCCCCTCTCTTAAATTTTTCATGTAGGCCACTTGAGCCGGGAAAGTTTCCTTCGGACTCAGCACATTTGGACCCCCCCCTGGGTCTCTCCAGGTTCCCCCCATGAGGCTGGGGCTTTGCTGGGGTTTTGGGGGCGCTGGGGGTGCCCTGGAGGCGCAGGGAACAGTGCTGGGATGGGGCAGGGGCTGGAGGGGCTGTGTCGACAGCAGGAGAGCCCAGAGTGGGGCTGGCAGCCCCGGGACCCCCCGTCCCCATGCCCATGGGGTGGTCCTGGGGTGGGTTTGGGCGATGCGGCATCATCCTGAGCAAAGCTGGGCGCCGGCACCCCGGGGCTGGTGGCCCCAAGGGTTTCTCTGCGGGAGCTTCCAGCTGCTCCTCACCTTCCCTGGGCTTTCGGAGATGATTTGGGGAGGTGAGAGGTGGGGTGGTTCCCAGCATCATTTCCACCACCAGCCCCGTGCCCACCAGACCCCTCTCCACGTCTCCATCCAGGGCACAGCCCCAATGCCCCCAGCTGCTGCTTCGGGCAACTCGGCTGCAAGTTACGGGAAAAAAAAAAAAAAAAAAGGATCCGGAGCAGGGCAGGGGGGGAAACCCCCAGAGGGAGAAATTCCCGGAGCAGGGAGCCCGGCACGACCCCGAGGGCAGCGCTTCCTCCCCAATTACGGGGCCGCGAGGAACAAGTTAACCGGCCGCGCACGGACGTCAGCGCTGGAGCCTCCTCGCTTCCCCCGAGTATCTAACGGGATGAAGGCAGTCCGCATGTTTACCGAGAGAGAGAGAGAGACCATGGGAGAAACGCAAGACATTGTTTTTCCAAAGGATTTCTTGGCTGTAAAAGGCCTCCACCACCCTGCGGCTTCCCTGATGAAGGCCCAGCGTTAATTTGTTAAATCCACATCAAGTGCCCGGAGAACCAGTTGTTTATTTTTGCTAATTCAGCCGGCCGAGATCAAATTGGGGTTTTATTTGTTAAGGAGAAACCTTAATTAATAAAAGCTATTTATTTGGGTAGAGCCGGCCGCAGCCTGAGGGTCAGATACGCCGCGATCATTATTTCAAGTAAAACAAACCTAAAACGTCTCTCAACAGTTCGAGAAACGCAGAAACTTCGAGGGCTGAATTTATTTGTCTTAGGAAGAATTTACAGCTAATTCCCTCCAGGCTATTTCAACCCTTAAATTATACCCAAGAAGAAGAAAAAAAAAAAATGCTGTTCCAGGAGGAGCAGGAAAGTAAATGGTAGGGCAGATTTGATCATCTGGCTTGGGGGGGGGGGGATGGAATTTAAGGCTTAAAAGGGCTTTGGCAAAGGGCTCGCAAATAAATGGGACGTGTGA
The DNA here is from genome assembly GCF_963932015.1 of Anas acuta. NCBI lineage: Eukaryota > Metazoa > Chordata > Aves > Anseriformes > Anatidae > Anas > Anas acuta. Next base: position 8,109,866 of record NC_088998.1, on the reverse strand, counting down.
AATAATTTAACGGCAGACAACTGCGGCCGGGCCAGGGCTCGGGGTCGGCGCTGCGATGGAAAATGGAAAGCACGGGAGGAGAAGGAGCAGCGAAATCCATCTGGAGGGTGGGGAGGATCCCGCGAGCATCCCCACGAGGCCGGCGCTGGAGCTGGGCACGGCCCCGAGGTCCTAAATCCGAGCTGGAGCCCGGGTGGAAATCCGGCACGGATCACCAATTCACAGCCCGGCGCGGCGTTCCTGCGGAAAACGAGTCAAAACGGGGAGGAAAAGGGCAAGAGGCGGAAAAGGAGGGCTCGCTCCGTGCTCAGCTAAACCAACACGGCTCTGACCCCGCAGCGCTGGGGCCACTGCTCCTGCAAATGGGCCACGACCGCGCGCTCCCCCCCCGCCCCCTGTCCCCGCCACGGGGCCGTTCTCCAGCAGCACGCGGTCCTGGCGGGGCTCCTGCCCTCGTCAGCACAATTTGGGGCACGGCTGGGGGTCCCGAAGCGATTTGGGGGATGCCCGTGTTGGGATCCCTGGTGCTCGGCCCCACTGGGACGTGTCGTGCCGTGAGCCGTGGGGCGGTGCGAGATGCTGAGCTCCCTCTGCCCTCCCCAGTGCCATCCTTCGCTGGGCAGCAGTGGTATCCCCGTTTTGCCCCCTTCCCCATGCTTTTTATTCATTTTTTTTCTTTTTTTCTTTTTTTTCCTTTTTTTTCCTTTTTTTCTTTTTTTTTTCTTTTTTTTTTTTTCTTTTTTCTTTTTCTTTTCTCTTTTTTTTTTTTTCCTTTTTTTTTCTTTTTTTTCCCTTTGGAGGAAATCATAATCAGTGGAAGATAAATACGCCGAGGCGAGGGGGGGGTTGCTCAGACATCCCCTCTGACCTCCGGCTTGGTCAATCAACCGAAGCCCCGGCCACGCCGCTGGCAGCCCCCCCCCAGGTTACAAGTGACAAACTTGGGGGCTCAGCTTTCACCAAAACCTCCCCCCAGCCTCCCCAGGTGAGGCTTTGGGGGCAAAAGAAATTCAGCGTCGAGCTGTTTTTGACTTCAGGCCATTGCAACTCTCATTCTTGGAAAGCCAGCAGGGTGCGGAAAGGTTTTCTGATTCTTCCATGAAGGTTTCGGTGAATTTGGTTAAATCTGATTCCCTCCGGCTGGCAGCGAGGTGGCAGCAGGTCTTTGGGCTCCACGGTGGCAGTGACATGGGGATGGGACCCAACCTGTCCCCATCCCCGCTCCCTGGGTGCTTTGAGAGTCAAGTTAAGCAAGCCCTTCTCCTCCTTTTTCTTTTCCTATTTTTGTTTTCCAATTCAGGATGGGTGAGAGCAGCCATCGCTTACGGAAAAGTCCTATAGCCAGAATTTGAACCGGAGGAGGAAATCAAATGGGGTCCATAAATTTTATTTATACATTTCATAGGGGTCTGTTGAAACCATCGCTCGGAGCCAGCTGGGTGGGGGCCGTGGGGGACAGCACTTTCTGACCCAAAACCAGGTCCCACGCTTCTCCAGGAGCCTCCAAAGCGAGCACAGCCCAGGAGCAGGCACCGCTCACCCGCTCCGTCCCGCACGTCCTTCCCGGCCCGTGGCCCCGATTCGGTCCCTGGCTCCCAAAAAACTCAGGGACAACCACGGCCGGCCTCCATGTATTTTAATCCAGCGGCTCGTTAGCTCGCTGAAGGAAAACAGGACCAAAAAAGGAGTTTAACTAAAAGGGGCAACTGGAAAGCGGAGACTGGCAGAACATTTGAAGCGGCAGAAACAAGGGCTTGGAGGGAATCCGGGGAATTTTATTTGTGAGCCTTTCCGCCAACTGCAGCGAGGGGCAGCCTGCATTCTCCCAGGCAGGAGCAGGGCCCCAAACCCCCACGTTTCACCAGCACGACACCGACCACAACATCTCCACCCTACCGAGAAGCCCACGGCCCACCTACAGCAGCACGGGCAGCTCCCAGCCCAGCACACGGCCAACCAAGGTCCAAAGGCACCCAAAGAGCACCAGAAGAGACGGTGGCTGAAGCAATGCCACGGGGTTGGATGGAGCTGCTTGTCCTCCTGGCCATCCCCTCCAGCCCCAGGATTGTTTTTCTCCCCCACGGTCCCAGCAGATTGGCCCCATCACGGCCAAAATGTTGCAGCATCCCTGCGTGCGCCCGGGGACCGGGGACGGTGCCGCGTCCCTGCGCCTCCTGCTCGGTCCCCCCATGGGTCACCATGGGTCTGGAGGCACCCGGAGATCCCAGCCCCTGCCTCTGGTCCTCGTGTGGCCAAGCCCTGGAAAATTGACCTGCTCCTTCCAAATCATGGCCAGCGATGGAGAGAACCGACCTGCAGCCCCTCCTGCTCTTGCTGCACCCCCCGAGCCATTCGTGTTTTGGGGCGGGCTGCCCCGGAGCGTGATGCGCAAAGGGACCCAAGGGGCTTGGTGGAGAGCTTGCTGGCAGAGGTTTCACAGCTTGAGTTATTCGGAATTAAGGGCCAAGAAGGGGTTTTTGGCCTTAAGATCTTGGAACACGTCGTTTCCTCCTGCTCGACATCTCGGTGGTGTCTTGAAGCAGGGGAGTGAAGATCTTTTCCAGTAGATTTTGTTACTTGCTCTCATATCGTCTGAGAACCCTGCACATCTATTTAATAAGTATCAGGATAGCTTATTAGCAAGTATTTGTTTCTTCAGCACAGACAGGGAGCAGTAATTCCTGCCATCGTGGCCCCTGCACTGATACAGAACAGAAAACCCGAATATAACCCTGCTATGAATCCGAGCGATGCCATAAAACTATTAACATTTCAAATAATTCCCAAATACTTTCCCACCAGTAGGTACAGATTGGATCCAGATGCTTTATTAACGGAAAAAATAATTACCCAGTACCTCCAGGAGGAAGATCAGCAGCACGATGCCTTTCCCATGAAGCCTTCGCAGGCAGCAGGCCGGGTATCAGAAAAAAAAAAAAAAATTCTTCCCAAACTTGCCTAAACCTGAGGATCTAGTGACAAAGAGCGGATTAATCCCGGCCTGGCGGAAAGCCCAGGATCGATAGGGAGAAATGAAGCTACACCCTGCGCCCCGTGCTGCCACGAGCCAGCGGAGGCTGAAACAAGCACGGGGGGAGCTGAGCACCAAGGGACACGGTCGTGTCTCTCCCTGGCTGCGTGGATGGGGTTTGGGGAGCATTGGGGTTTTGGTTGTGGGATGGTGTTGTTCCGACGGAGCTCCGGAGGCTGCTGAGCCCCAAATCTCAGGGGTGTTGGTGCCGAACCTTGGGTTAAGAAGGTTTAAGAAGGGCCAAGTCCAGGGCACCTCTGAGGTCTGGGTTTGGGATGAGAGCTGCCCCACGGGAGTCTCCAGAGGCCGGAGGGATTGAGCCAGGCGTGAGGACACCAAAGGTGCTGGGTTTAACCCCAAACTCCAGCAGGTCCCGAAATAGGTTTGGATTCTTGTGGATGCTGCAGGGTTGCGCGCGTGTGGCCATCACGCGCGCCCAGGGGAGCGGGGCTGGTCCCGAGACTGGTGGGGTCCGTGGGGTCTCACGGGGCCTCTTCTGGGATCTCCCCCCCCTAGGCGAGAGCCTGAGCCCGAGCCGCGGGGCGGCCAAGAGGAAGAAGAAGCAGCGGAGGAACCGCACCACGTTCAACAGCAGCCAGCTCCAGGCTCTGGAGAGAGTCTTCGAGAGGACGCACTACCCCGACGCCTTCGTGCGGGAGGAGCTGGCCAGGAGGGTGAACCTCAGCGAGGCCAGGGTCCAGGTGAGCGCAGGTTTGTGAGGCAGAAGAAGGACCCCTCTGCCTTCCTCCCCCCGCACGCCACCAGGGTCTGGGTGATGGGAGGGACAGCGGGGACGTCCCCGGGACCCCGCTAACGCCTCCCCTTCCCCGTGCAGGTCTGGTTTCAGAACCGGAGGGCCAAATTCCGCCGTAACGAGAGGGCGATGCTGGCCAACAGGTCGGCGTCGCTCCTCAAGTCCTACAGCCAAGAAGCCGCCATCGAGCAGCCCATGGCACCGCGGCCCACGGCGCTCAGCCCCGAGTACCTCTCCTGGACCAGCACCTCCCCGTACAGGTGGGTGCAGGCACCGACAGGGACAGGGCTCCGGGGCAGGGACCGTCCCCAGCTCCGTGCCACTGCTGAGGACACGGGGAGCTTCCTGGGGGTCAAAGGAACTAGGGGCAGGAGCGCACTCGGGTTTGTTTTGGGAACCCACACCAGCCCTGGCTGCACATCCTCTGCCCCCTGCAGAGCAGCCTCCGTGCGTTTTGGGGCCGGGGAGGGGCTGGTCCCCACCAGGGGCCCTCCTGGCCTCGTGCTGACCCTTCCCACATCTCGGTGCAGGAGGTGGAGCGGGTCCCTTCGGTTCCCAGCTCTCCAAAAGCCAGCGGCAGGGCCTCCTGGCACATACTTCGAGGGGTTCCCACATGCGTCCAGCCACATAAAAATGCCGAAGAGCCTTGACTGCTCTTGTGGGAGATGCCCTAAGAGGGAGCAGCCGATGAGGGCTGGGAAGCCGGCGGGGCGTGGGGGCTCCTGGGGGCTGAGCCTCATTCCTCCCCGCTCCCCCCGCAGCACTGTGCCGTCCTACAGCTCCAGCGGGACCGCGACGCCCACCCAAGGGGTGAACATGGCCAACAGCATCGCCAGCCTGCGCCTCAAAGCCAAAGAGTTCAGCCTCCATCAGAACCAGGTGCCGACCGTGAACTGACCGGGGGAGACCCCCCCGTGGCCTCATCCAGGACGCAGAGCGGGGTCCTGCACCGGCCGGCACGACCCCGCTGCCCAGCCGACGGCTCAGCACCTCTCCTCTCCTCTCCTCTTCCCTTTCGAAGGTAGAGTCAAGTCCCAGTGCGAAGTGGCACATAATTATAGCCACATATGGAGCAAACTTGGTTAGAAACTTGCTTTTCCGCACACCCTTATAATAAAGGCTATATATACACACACATACCCCCCGCACGCTCTTCGAGGACAAACAGACTTGCCAAGCGAACAAGAATTTGCTTCCAAACATGGAAGGATCTTGGACTTTTGGATTTGACCAATTTGGGTATCTTGCCCGGAGAGCCAAAGAGTTATTGGGTCTTCTCCTCCCGCAGGGCCGGCACGCAGCGCCGGGAGGATCACGAAGCTGCGCGAGGCCCATTTTTAGGGCCCCCCCCTTTGTGCCGGGCTGCGACCCGCGGTGCTCGCCCGTGCGGCCGAAGCCGACCCGTGCCTTCAACTCCTCGCGCATCGCCAGCCGTGGGGCTCGGTGGAGACTTTTTCAAGCCAAAGGCTCTTTCCCAGTGCCTGTCCCACTGGGCTCTGCCCCTCCCCAGAAGACTGAGCGGGGTTGGAGCATCCCAAAATCCTCACCGGGAGCCCTCGAACTGCGGGGGGGACATCACCGCGCCCCGGCCAGGCACCGCCGCCCCACGGCCGGGGCTTTGCCAGCAATCCTGCAGAGCCCCAGGTCATTGAACCGTCCCAGGGAAAGAGAAAATTGGAAAAAGCTGTTGGTTTCAGCTGAGTAGGCGGCTCCCGGCGCTTCGTGCCAACGGCAGAGCCGGCTTCGTCTTCCGGAGGCACAGCCTCCCCGGCGGCAGCTCCGCAGATGTGCCGCGGAGCCCGCGGCCGGAGGCTCCATGGGGCATTTTTGTCTTCGTGCCCAAAGGAAATGGTTTCCCCCTCGCCCCACCCCAGCACGCAGCCGAACCAGGGGGCTCCCTTTTGGAAAGCGGGCACGGGGGAAGCGGCCTCACCCCGGGGCTCCAGCTCTGATATCACAGCCATGCGGGACGAGCTGGTGCTGGGGTGGTGGAGGTTGGAGCCCAGGGGAAATGTCCTCGGGAGGCCACGGCACCCAAGACAAGGAGCAGCAGCCCAGTGCCAGGTTGGGCGGGTGGAGAGGGCACCAGCCCTGCCTCTGCAGAAGGGAGACGGGCTGGTGGAGCGAATACCGAGTGGAAAAATCACAGAATTGTCACTGGGTTGGAAGGGACCTTGAGAGATCACAGAAACACAGCAGCAGAGCTGAGCACAAAGGCTGGGAACACCAAGATGAGCACCCACTGGTGCGTAAAGCCAAGGCCAAAAGCGCCCAAACCCCTCGCGTGCCCACCCGAGAGCATCCTGCCCCTCTCCCCCCCCCAGGGCTCTGGCTGCAGCCCTGTGCAGCTCCCAGCGGTGACACCAGGACCTCGGGGACACCCCAGGTGGTGCCTGCCTGGGGGCTTCACCCAGCACCCAGAGCCCCCACAGCAGCCGAGCTGGGATAAGCCCGGCCCCTACCCTGCTCCAACCTCCCTGCCCCGTGCTCTGCAGCCAGGGAGGGGGCACAGCCAACACCGCCCACCCCTCACGGGGGTGCAGGCACCCCCCAAGTGGGATGCGCTCACCCCAAAAACCCAACCCGAGTCCTCAGCTCTTCTTCTCCCCCTCTTTGCTGGGTGGGAAGGACGCAGCTCCCTGGATAGCCACAGCGGGGACCTCAAAAAGCTGCTGGGGTGGTGGCAGCTTCCCCGCAGAGCAACCCCCCCAGGAACAGCGCTGTGGCAGGGGGCGAGGGGGTCCCATTCCCATGGAAAGCACAGGGGGCTCTTTTTCCAGTCGTACGAGCTGAAACCACAGGGATATAAATGTCGCTGCCTCTTTGCGAGCATTAATGAAAATAAACCCATCTAATAGTTTGCAGATGCCGTTTCTGTAAACCTAAAAAAAGCAGGGAATAAATATTTCTTCACTAAATATCTATATGTATATATATATTTGAAAACATTCGTTCCTAATCTTCGGGCCCCTCCTTCGCCACGCTCTTGGCAGCTTATCACGGATTGTCAGTCAGCGTCGGAGCCTCACCGAGACGAGACGCAAATTGCACCCACGGAGGGGTATCAGGACGGAGGGATTAGTGTAACCTGAGCTTGCTCTCTCCCTTTCTATTTGTACATTTCAATTACTTGTAACAAGATCCACGGTGGATTTTTAATTTTTTTTTTTTTTTTTTTTGCATGTCTGTGTTTTTTTGGAAATTTTTGTAAGGTTTCTGTAAAAACAACTCTTGTGAAATAATGGAGGAATAAATATTTTACTGAGTAGAGACTTGTCGGCTCCCCTACCTGCCCTGGCCAAGCGGCACCTCGCAGCCCCCCCCCCGGGCTGCTGAGGGTTTGCTCTGCCCAGGGTTGTTGCTGCTCACGCCAGGTCCCCTGGGAGGTTTTGAAGGATGACGATCCAAATTGCATCCTGGGGTCCCAATTGGTCCCTGCACCCTGGGAGAGGGGTAGGGGGGAGCGTGCTGGGGGGCCCATGATCCATGATGGGAACAGCAGAGCAAAAGGGACCTGCCCCCAGCAGCCTGCCAACCCCCCCCGAAGCAGCACCCACACATCCCCCTGCAGCAGGGCAAGGGGCTGAGATGGGACGAGGCCAGCAGCAGCCAGCAGAGCCCCTCGCTGCTACGTTGTGAGGTCAAATCCAGCGTCGCAAATTGGGGTTGGAAGCCTCCGACCGCTAATTGATGCTCCACAGATGTCAGGGGTGAGCATCTGCTCCAGAAGGCCTGTCCTCCCAGGATGAGCACTTGTCTGCAGGCACAGCAGAGACCAGAAAAGTGCACAAATTTGGGAGCTAAAAGGACAGGCAGAAAGATCTGGATCTGCCTGGAAAACTGGAGAAGAACCCGAGCTAAGGAGGTGGCCGCCTGTGCTCTCATCGCAGCCCCGATGCGATGCAGCACATCAGGCCCAGCACCGACAGCTGCTGAACGTGAAGATCAGAAGGGCAGGAGCGAGGCACAACTCACAGCACAGGGCTCCAAAACGCAGGAGGACAGCAGAGGTGCCACCGAGCAGCCCCATCCAGTGCTGCTTGGGTGGAGCAGGAGACCAAAATGGGTGAAGTGGATTTGGAGAGGGTCAGAAAGCATCACCGACAGTGACACCGAGCCCTCTGCTAGCCATGGTCCCACTCAGCAGCAGCTTGACCCCCCCCCATGGGCTCCGTGCTGCTCCATAACCACTTATTTACCCCTTCAGGAAGGGGCTTGCAGAGCTTTATGGCCATTTGTCCCGCCTGGCCCCAGGCAGAGCACATCACCCAGGCAGCATCCTCACATCCTCAGCATGTGGCCAGTGCAGAACATCCCCTTGGAGGGCATCCAGCCCCGAGTCAAGAGACCCTTGGAAGCGAAGACCTCGCAGATCCCAGGGCAGATTGCTCCTCCAGTGACTCATTCCCGTTAGCTGCTGGAAATATGTCACTTATTTCCTGCCTCCGCTGCCCCCAGCTCCAGCACGAGGTCCCAGCCGATGTCCCGCTGGCTCCAGGAGCTGGTGGGCTGCAAGCCAGGAGCCAGGCAGGGTCCACACATCACCGGGGAAGGGATCTGCCAGGGATGGGGAGCTCAAAGGCACCGTGCTGCCTCCTCGTCTCCCAGCACAGGGGATTTCTCCTCCTCGGGAGCGATCCGTCACGGCCACATCCAGCACCAGAACCAGCTTCTGGGCTCCATCCCCACGCCCTAGCTCGGGCTGGAGGCTGGGAGGGTTGCAGGGCCGTGGTTTTCAGGGCCGTTTCCTTCCCTGAAGCAGCTGGTTTTCAGCCAGCCGAGTCCCAAGTGAGAGGTCTGGGATGATGGGAGGACCATCCCGCACCCCTCTCCTCGTCCCCAACCCCACGGGGCTTTCCGCCCGATGGGAACCTGAAGTCTGTCCCGGCGATGTTTTAACGCAATTTTTTAATTTTTTTTTTTGTGTTGTCATCAGCACCGGCTGCCACGGCAGCGAGACAAAACAGAGCTCACATTTTCCAGCTCGCAGGGATGCCAGCCCCGTTATCCCTGTCCAGCCCCGTTATCCCCGGCCAGCACCTAGCGGCACAGCACCCCCCCCCTCCGGCTGCGCTGAGCCCTCTGGTGGCAAGGGGAAGGCGCAGGCCCCCCCCCAGCCACCAAATCCCTGCCACAGGGTCCCCTCCTGGCCCAGGGGATGCGACAATCCCTCCCCAAACCCGAGCTGTTCGGGGGGAGCACCCCCGCCCTGCAGCGGGTGCTTTGCTCCTGGCTGCGCCTTCCCCAAGCCCCCAGAGGACGCAGCCCGAGGTGGATGCGGGGCTTTAGGGGGCTGCCCCTTAAATTTGGGACAATTTGGGAAGTGAGACCCGCTTTGCAGCCGGTGTCACAAAGCCACACGGCAAGCTTGCTGCTGGGAACCCCCCAGGACCCTTCCCCAAGCAGCTGCCCCAGGACCCCCCCCAAACCCTCCCCGAGGAGCAAAGTCACCAAACCCTCAGCAGGGGACCGAGGGGCTCGACGTGGGGCACAGAGGAGGTGGTCCCCCAGCTCCAACCCCTCCTTGTCCTGCCCAGGACCCTCAGCCCTCCCAGCACCCCGACTCCCGGGGGGGTCCCCTGTCCTTGTCCCCGGGGCTGAGGGTGGCTTTGGGGTGCCCCCCCGGCCCGCTGCCACACGAGGGTGCTGCAGCACCACGCAGCGCAGCGCCGGGTGGCCCTGGGGACACAGCCCGGCCCCGCAGCTCCTTCCCACCGGCTTTTCCAGCAGGGGTTGGAAATATCTCCCCTCATCTCACAAAGCGGGGGACCCCCCAGCCTCATCCTACTTGCCCCAAAAGCCAGAGCCCCCCCACACACCGCTCTGCCCCCTCCGCACCCACCCCTGCCCAGCTCCCTCTTCCTGGGTGTCCCCAGGGCAGACCCCACAGCTTAACAGCAAAAATCCTCCAAAATAAAGCTTTCCACCGGCTACCTTGAGCCCTGTAAATGCCAGGGACCAGGAGGGGAACACTCATCATTTCCCTAGAGGCCAAGCCTGCTGGATGCCTGTACCTGCAGAGCTGGCTCCTCGCTGTCCCCGTGAGTCACAGGAACACGGAGTCCTCATGGAAAATAACAGGATTTGCATGGCAAAAACCCCACAAAGGGGACAAACAAAACATGTTTGCTAGAGGAAGGTTTGGGGTGAGGGCAGAGCAGGCTGGGCACACACGGAGATGCCCCAAAGCCCAGGGGAAGGTCAGGATGGAGCAGGGTGGGAAGGGGCAAGCACAGAGCCCGGGGGAGCAAGGGGTCCTGAGCTGGCTGCAGCAGGGGAAGGGGCTCCCCGCTGGGTCCCCGCTTGCTTTTTTCCCCCACCTCCAGGGTCCCAGGGCTCAGGGTGTGCTGGCAGTGACTCATATTCAAATCTCTCGGCACCGAACACCGCAGATGTTTGGTCCCAGGTGGGGTGTGCAGGGTGAGTGTTTCACATCTGAGCCAGGTGTGGAAAACAAGCCCTTGGCACATGCGGCACACACGCACCCTAACATAGGGACTGGTAGCTGCAGCCACAGCCCCTCCAGGAGCTGCAGGGGACACCGGGGATCCCTTCCCACTGCACCGAGGCCAGAGCAGAAAATTTGGAGCTTCAGGATAACGTTGGAGCCAGATGCCCAAAGCCAGAGAGGGAGGTGGAAGGGCTCAGCACGGGGAGCAGCGCTGGGTGCAGGCAGGGAGCTCCTCGCTGCTCTGCACCCTCCTGCCCCAGGGGACGGCACCTTGGCACTAATGGTGAGCAGCCCCGAGCTCCTCAGGGCAAGAGGGAGGATATCTGGCTCCATCACCCACCTCCCACCCCCAAAAAATAACCACCCTGCAACACCCTGGCTCCCCACCAAGCCTGCTGGGTGCCCACCCAGGCTCCCCGCTCCCCCACGCACAACCAGCAGCTCCCAGTGCCACGGTGCTGGTCCCAGTCCCGGCCACGCAGGGACCAGCCGGGCTCTGTCCGGTCCCCCACCCGCCTCCAGGGTTTCAAAACAAACGTGATGGCTGGGCCTCTCTGAAGTCTGCCTTGTGGGCTTTCTCTGTTTGTTTTCTTGGAGCCAGGAGAGTTCACGTTCCCAAGCTTTTTTTTCCCCTACAGCCAGTACAGCAGGGTTTATTATTTTTTTAATAAAAAAAAAAAAAAAAAAAAAGCAAGCAGAGCTCTGCACATAACCTTGGCTTCCCCGAGCAGGGCACCAGCCCCAGGCACCAAACCAGCAGCTGGGAGGAGGCTGGAAGGATTCGCAGCTCTGGGGGTTGGGGTTCCTGCAGCCCCGCTTCTCCCTTCCCATCCCGAGCCTCAATCCAGCTACATCCCAACACACAGCAACGTGGACTGGACGGAGGCCATCCCACAAAGCCACCGCCTTCCTCGCTAGAAAACAAAAAGCAGAGGGAAAGGAGCGCCTGCCAGGGGAACCATTTTGTCCATCCCAGCCACCTCGTGCAGGCACGGGGCAGGCAGCACCTCCCAAACACCGACAGCTCAAGGAAACAGGAGGGAATCGGGGAGGTGAGGGCTTTGCTTCCTAGCAAGTTCCAGCAAAAGGAGGGGGCTGCTGAGCTCAAAAAACACAGGTGGCTCCTGTATAAGCCACAAGGACAGCATGGAAAGCAGCTACAGCTTACCTGCACATCTCCAGCCCTCCAGGATTTAAGCACCAGCTTGGCTCCACGAGGAAGGAGTGCAGGGAGAAAACTTGCTTGGAAAAAGCATCTCCCCTTGGGAGCAGGCATGGAGAAGGGCTGAGGGCACTCCAAACCTTACAGCAGCCTGCTGCTCTGGACAGGACAGCCAAGCACAGCTGCTTTGCAAGCCCCAGCTCTGCTAAATTTAAAGGATCAGCACAAACGATGCCCACCTGGAAAAAAAATTCCTCTCCAGGGCAGGTGGGCCTGGAGGAGGGGGTCCTGGTCTCTCCAGGAGCCCCGGGGGCACTGCTGGGGCTGGGCCCAGCTGCTGGCCAGCTGCATCGGCTGCTCCCGAAGGAAGGATGTATCAGAGCATAATGATTTGTTTTTATTGGGAATATTTGCTTCCTGCCACCAGGATGCATGTGCGGCAGCGGAGGAACGCGCAGGGGGCTTGAGACCTCGTGCGCCGCGTGAGACAGCGAAGGCTCGTGACGAGGGGAACCCCCCGGCCATCTGCTGAGCCGGGGCTGTGCCAGCGAGATGTGGCCAGGGACAATCTGCTGAGCCCTCCCCAAACTGCTCAGCCTGAGGCCACGTCTCTGCTGGGGGCTCTGGACGGGGGCTGCTCCCCAAATTGGGTGGGGGCTCAGAGCCTGAGCCGCCTTTGCCCTCTGTGCTCCGTGCGCTCTCGGTAAGAGCACCCAAGAGGAGAGTGTAGCAAAGGGAAGAGCTTTTGTGCTCAGGACAGGTGGAAAGGGAGTTTATTTTCTGCTCATCCTGCCGTCTCCCTGTGATCTTAGCAAGCCCTGCGTTGCCTTCAGAGGAGGCCCTGAGCAGCAGAGGCTTCCTCCCTCCTGCCCTGCCCTCCAAAGGGGCGTCCCATCGCCTGCTGCCGCTTGGTGTTGGGGGACAGCTGCGTGGCAGCAGAGGGCTTGTCCTGCAGTGCTTGTCCTGCAGTGCTTGTCCTCCTGCAGTGCTTGTCCTCCTGCAGGGCTCCGGTCCCAACCCCTCTGCTCCACCACCAGCCCTTCACGCAGCACCACGGAGCAGCAGCAGCACCCTCCTCCCGCAGGGGCACATTTTTGGGCTCGTGTTCAAAGCGGCTCCGCTCCTTTCCAGAGCTCCCTGCCAGCACCAGCTGATCGCGGCAGCGGCGGACAGCGGGGGGACAGCTGAAAGAAAACAACCCCAAAGCGGCCACGGCACGTTCCCCAAATAGCAACGGGCCGCCCCGCAGCCAGGGAAAGGCTGCAAGCGGAAGAGAAGAGATTTACCCCGCAGCCCCAGGAGCCTTTCCAAGCATCAGCGTGAGGATGCAGATGCGGGCGAGGGCGCAGCTCCCTGCAGGGCAGGCAGTTCCTGCCGGCTGTTTTGGGCACGTCCCTGGTGCATCCCGTGATGGGGCCGAGACCCAAAGCCTGGAGCAGCTGCCCCTGATCGTGAGAGGGGCTGCAGGGGGCTGCGCTCGCCCCCGCTGCGCTGGCTTTGCGGCGCTCCTGGCACCAGGAGGGTGTTTGCTTTTCTCCCTCTGCCAGCACCCACGTCTGCCAAACGAGGGCTTCTGTTGAGCTGTGGGACTGCTGTTGGCTTTTTTCCTCCCTGATGCATGGGGTATCAGTGACTGAGGAGAAAGGACACATCTTCCCCACCCCAGTTTGGGTCAGTTAGCCAGAAACCCCATTTTCCTTCGGTGAAACCCCTTCCTCGAGGACAGGACGTGCGCAGGAGCGAGGGAAGCCTGCTCAGCATCCCCTCCCTTCCCCCCAGGGTCTCCCCTGCCTATTTTCCACCGCAGACACGGGGACCTCACAGCAGCCACGTCACAAATCCCCGCAGCGCCAGCAGCACCCCCGCACGCACCCCCGCACCCCAACCCGCTCCAGCCGGGGCCATCCTGGTGCTGACGCAGCTGCAGAGAGCAGGACGAGGAGGGTTTTGGGTGGCCTTTGGGCACTTGTTGGGCTTTACCAATACGGGGCGGCGGCGAGGAGGATCTGTAGGGCCATGGAGAAGCAGGGCAGCTGCGCCACGCTGTAGGCCACGGAGCGTGTGGGTGCCCTGAGCCGCAGGAGGTAAGCCAGGGTGTGCACCACGCGCCCCACGCAGAAGACGAAGAAGTGGAGCCTGGCCACCGCGGGGCTGGGCTCCAGCAGGGAGTAGATGGCTCCGAGGAAGAGGAAGGGGAAGATGTTCTCCATGTCGTTGCGGTGCGCCCTGGAAAGGGAGAGAAGGTTGGCTCATTCCCAACAGGTTTCTCCCAGCCCACCGAAGGGGTGGATGCAGCCCCCAAAAGGCTCAGATCCGCCGCCCTACGCATGCACGCAGCAGGATTTTGCACCTGGCATCCCTCTGGAGGGGATGCTGTGCTCCCAAAACCGGCGGCGAGCTGCCCTCCGTGCCTGGGACGCCTTTGGCGCGGTGGCTGACAGCTCGAGGGCTGGAGTTATAAACAAACAAAGCCAAACAAAGACCCTGCGTGGAGCTGCGAAAGGCTGCGAGCTGGCGAGGGGCCAGCATGGCACGGCCCCAAATGCGGCCGAGTTGCTCAACAAGTGGGTGGTTTGCAGGCAGATGTGTCCCTGGGATGGGAGGACTCGTGGTGTGTTCGCCCCACGCCCCCTGCCCGTGGAACCGAGGTGTGTTGGGGCTGTGGTGAAAGCCGTGGCCCAAAGGGTGACCCATGGATGGCCACGGGGCCAAACCCTGCCCGCTCCCTAACTCCTGTGCCCCAGCACGTTCAAATGTCCACAAAGCCTAGAGAAAATCTGCAATAATTTCTTCTCTGAAGCAAAAGCCCCAGACTTCCCCAGGCTGCTCCTCCAGCTCTGGTTATTAATTTTTTATGGCAGCCTGTTTTTCTTTTGACTAACCAACGAAAGGGTTATGATTAACATTGCTTCTGTTATTTTCTTTCCCCTAGCAAGCGAACAGCTCACTGCCTCCTCCTCCTAACCCCTGGCAGCCCGGGGACTGGGTGATACGGGAGGTTTTGCAAAGCCCACCCAGCGCTGGGAGCAGCCACGCTGAAATTGGGGTCGTGTCAGCTGTGGGCATGGGACAAACCCCCAAGGACCAGCAGGGCTCTGAGCACCGGGGTTTTGTGGTGTCTGCTGGCTCCAAACCCGCGTCCTTCCACTTCTCCTCGCTCTAGCACACACTGGGCTCCCGTTAAACATTAGGCTGCCCTGGTGTACAGGAGCCTGCCTCGGACCTGCAGGCATTCCACCCATCTGGGTAATTACTTAATTAATGACCCTTTTAGCTTTCCACGGCGACGGCGGCCCCGGTACTCGCCTGCGGCAGCGCTCCACATCGGGGTCCTGGCGGTAGTACTGCAGCCCCCCGTTGCGCAGCGCGTCCTCGGGGTTGGCGAAGGCCTGCAAGAGAAAAATCCCCCAAGGGGGGCACCGTCAGGGGACACGTCTCCAATGTGGGAGCTTCATTTAGGGGTTTTGTTTGGATTTCCGTGCAAATCTTAAATGGGGAGGTTAAAAAAAATCATTAAATCAGCTCAGCTGGATGGGAGGAGCACAGTCAGTGCTCGCTCAGGGCCTCTTGTGCTGCACCTTGAGGTGTGCTGGAGATCATTTGGGTGCCCTTGGTGGTGCAGATCCCTGCCAGGCCCCCATCCTCGGCTCACTGCGGGGCCCCCAGCCCACCCTGGGCAGCAGGCAGGGCTGAGGAAGGGTCAACGTCTTGTCTGGACGCCAAGGAGATGTGGCTGATCCGCCACATTTATTGCAGGAGGTCCCAGCCAGAGCTGGGAGTTTCCACCCCAATGTCCCCATCCCTTTTCGGAGAGCTTCCAACGCTTCCTGGAACTCTCCAGGTGGGCTTTTTGCCCCTGGCCCTCGAGACCAAGGAGCTCTCTGAGCCCATTTCTCACCACCCTTCATGAACACAAGGGCAAACGCACCTCCACGTGCACCACCCTGGGGGTTAAGCCCCGCTCATCCCGATGGGTTTCCCCTGAAAACCCCACTGCCCCCTGAGCAGATCAGAAATTTGGGCTCCAAGCTCCCGGGGGTCCCGTGCTGGCCTGGCCCCAGCCCACTCCTCTCCGTGAAGCCCTTTTGGAAGAGCCTTTGCCAACCACTGAATGAGATCACTCCTGGCACGGCGCTTGCAGACGGTGAAAGAAGCATCCAAAAGATAACAGGGAATGACAGATCAGCTTGCCCTACCGAGACAGAAAATTCCCTGGCTGGCTTTTGGGCACTGATGCTCCGGGACTGAAACAAGCCCCGGGGGAGTTGGATCCATCATCAATAGGCTCACGAATAGAAATGATTAATGCAAGCTCCCCACCTATGCTCAGAAGCTGCTCGGCAGGGACCTGTTTACGCGCGACAGCTTCGCTCTGCAGCCTGCAAGGGACCCTGGCACTTCCTTCAGTCGTGTTACAAGCCCAGGCTGTGCCAGGGCTGCAGCATCTCTCACAAACTCAGGAAGAAGCCAAATTGTTAGCTGTGATGATGCTGCAGCACAGGAGTGTCCATCTTTGCATTTTGCCTGAGAGCAGAAATTTCTCCCTCGCACTCCCCTGATGCTGCGGGAAATGTCTCGAATGGTTTTCAAGTTATTTTTACAGACAGCGGAGTTTTGCCACCAGCTCCCACTGGGCTGCAGGCAGTCAAGCTCCTGCTCCTTTTCTCTCTGTGTCCAAGACCCATTTCCTCCCGCTATTGTTTTTGGTCACCATGACTTTTCGCTCTCCTGGAGCGCCCACGAAGCGATTCGGCCTCTGAAAGCACACGAAAGCTTTCTGCTCCATTGCAATCTTTTCTTCTGGCATTTCAACGATCTGTGCTCAAACCATTCTTTTTTTTTTTTCTCCTGTTCTTCCAGACACAGCAAATTAACTGTAAACAGAGCCTCCTTCCAGAAGCAGCTCACCTGCATGGCATTTTAAATCTGAAATTGCTATTTAGATTAGGATTCAGAAACGATAAACATCAAGTTACAGATGGTAGAAACAAACAAAAAGAGCCAAAGAGAAGCGAGATATTTATCTGCCGCAGCTATAAAACATGTTTTGCTTTCAACTCAAGTCAAAGGAAACCCGCCTTGCTGCTGCAAAACTTTGCGGCGGCCTTTCCAGGATTAAAAGAAGAAAAAAAAAAAAAAACAAACAGAAACCCAGGCGAAAAAGCAGAAATGGGTGAGGAAGGGAAAGGAAAACGGAGCGTACCTTATTTCTGAGTCTCACTTGCCCCGTAATGATGGCCACGACGTACATTTTCACAATCAGGACCGTGCTGTAGAACGCAAACGACAGGAACACTTTGTTCTCTATCATCTTGGGGGGGAGGCTCGGAGCCACCCGGGCCGTCTGCAGCGCTTCCAGCCCCCCGGAGCTCCTGCCTGGGCTGCGAGGGCTCTGCAGGGGCAGGGACAGCGGCGTGTCAGCGGGGCTGCAGGCAGGAGCAGGGGTGTTTCAGCACAGTTGCTCTCTCGGTGCAATCCCACAGCCCCTCGGAGCTGGGAAGAAGCAAATAACGAGTGAAAACCAAGGGTGGGCAGGAGAGCGAGCTGCTCGCACTGCTCCGTGCTTCTCGTGCCACCCCCCCGGGATGTCCCAAGCTGGGACACGGCTCCCTCGGCTGCTTGGGGGGTGCAGCAAGTACCACCCAGCCCTAAAAATCCCCGCCAAGTCCCCCCTAGACGCAACTCCGCTCCCGGTTGTGTCTGGAGCTGCCAAGAGCATCCCTCACCCATCAGCAGCCCTGGGAGGGAGGAGGAGGTGGGGAGAAGGAAGGCACCTACCTCGGCTGCACCCAGCCCGTGCTGCCGTGCTCCCTCTGTCCTGGATCCCGCAGCCACCCCTCCGATCCCACAGCCACCCCTCCTCCCCGTGGCAGTGCTCCCAGTGCTCCCAGTCCCGCCCAGCATGGGCTGAGCGCTCCCCTGGCAGAGGCAGGCAGCCCTCCCCTCCGCTGCCACCTGCCAAGGGACAGGGGACAGCAGAGCCCTTCCCTTGTCCCAAAAGGGCACTGGGGTGCTCCCGAAGCCCCCAAGCACCAACAAAACCCCAAAGCCCCAAGCAGCAGAAGGAAAACTCACCGAGTCTCCCGTCCTGGGGACAGCGAGGTTTGGGATTTCTCCAGCAAGGTGAAGCAGGGGAGCCAGGTACGACGTGATTCTGGGTCTGGAAAGCGGCACCTAAATTTGGAGCTGCCTTTCCTCAGCCAGCTAAAAACAAAAATAAAAAAATAAAAAAAAGCAGGATTTAAGCCTGCACGGAGGGGTCGCAGCTCCGCTGTGAGCCTTTAACTCCTCCTTCCCCAGCCCGCAGCGAGGGGCACAGAGGGGTTCCCCCAGCCTGGGGGGGGGGGTGGGAGGGCTGGATTTGGGGCTGGGTTCCTTTAAACACACACCAAGACGTGTGTCGGGCACATGGAAATTTCCAGAGATGGAGCGGAAAATGAGCGCCTTGAGGATGTCAGCGGTTTTTTCATTAACTGTTGTTTTAGACTAGAAAAAGTTGTTTCCAGCCACAGAAAAAAAAAAAAAGCTCAGAAAACCAATGAGCAGGGTCGGATGGGCGGTATCTGCCGAAAGGATCTCCCAAAGCACTGCTGCTTCTGGGTCTGCTCCTGCTCCTTCGTGCTTTTTAACCTTTTAACTACCCACTGAGCAAGCTTTGCTCCAAGAGGAGCCAGGACCAAGCTCAGGTGCCAGCCACAGCCCCTCCCTGCTCCACGAGGACGGATTTAACCCCAGCAGCTCGCAGCCCCCTCTCTGGGGGGGTTCGGGGCAGGACGGACAGCAGGAGCCCCCCTCTCCTGGTGCAGAGCTCTGCCCCCTCTTTGCATCCACCTCTGGATCTCCCTCGCTGTGGCTGCTCTGCGGTGATGCCATGGACCCCAAGGTGCTGTGCTCAGCCCCACGATGCTGTGAGCAGGAAAATGAGCGCTTTGATGGGCGAGGGATGCTCTTGGCAAGAAGGACCTCGGTGCCCAAGGGCTGGGTGATTTGAGGCACACACCAGCCCTGCCACAGGAGCAAGGGTTCCCTCTGGGAGTCTGGAGCCAGGGCAGGCAGCCGGGCCCCTCTCCGACCCCTCAAACCCTGCTCTGGGTTTGCCAGCCGAGCCCACAGGCATCCCGCAGTGCCTTCGTTTTGTGCCTTCCCCTCCCGAGGCAGCAGCACGCCCCGCTGAGCAGCAGGATGGCACGAGCCTGGTACCACCTGCAGGCAAGCCAGGACTTCTCCTGGCAGCTGGAGACGGACGGACGGACAGACAGACTTTCTCTGCGGTGTTATTCAAGCACTGGCAGGATGTCCTGGCCAATTACATCGATATCAATTACATGAAGTGATCAGGAAATGCAGTTTTAGGTGCAAGCCCCTGGAGCAGACCCAGACACACATGTGCTGGATGTGTGGGGTGGGATCCAGGGTGTTTAAACCTGCAGCAGGCAAAGAAAGGGCCTTCTGCTGTGGGGTTCTGCATTTCAGCCCAATTCCCACGGAGCTGAAGCCCGGTGCTTGGATGGGGACGAGGGGCAGAAGCCACCTTTGAAGGCAGAGGGGATGCCCCTGGGATCCCAGCCTCACCTTTTGGGGTCCTCACACTGCAGGACACGGCCTCTGCAGGGCGGCACCTTCCTGGCACGGGGCAATGCCGGCTGCCAGGAACGAGTTCAGCCCCCCCACGGAGTCAGGAGGAAGCAGGCTGTTATTGTCAGCGTGCTGATCCTCCTACACGGATCGCATCCTGCTAGGACAGAGCCACTGCTTGAACATAAACCGTGTCCTAAGGGCAGTATGGCTTCACAACACAAGCCCTGCCCTAAAGCCTTTAGGGCACAAGGTCTCAGCTCAGGAAAAAAACATCCCAAAACAATCCTGCTAGCAAAAAAAACACAGCGTTCTTTGGATAAACAATTAATAAGAATCAGGGCCAGGCTTTGAAAGGGTTGAAGGCTTAGTCGCTGGGTGAGAGTGACCCCAGGAGCTGCGGGGAAAGGAAGAGGGGTTTGCTGCATGGCTCCAGGGTGTTCCTGCCTGCTGCTGGCCAGGGTGCAGAGCCCTTCCCCGAGCACCGCTGGGATTTTCAGCCACATTCCCAACTTGATCCGAGGCTGCTGCCAGCGCAGGTTCCTCCTGCCCCAGTTCTCCCAGCACCAAGCCCAGGATCAGGCAGAGGGGTGCCAGCCCTGGGGAACCCAGCGCCCCACGTCAGGCAGCACTGCTCCAGCTCAGACACAGCCACGTTTTCAAGTAAAGGCATGAGTCGTTTCAGCTATTTATCAACCAGAACGGCGCTCCACCTGCGCTCCCTGCTCAGCCTGCATGAAGCCAGGGTGACGCGGTTGGGCCCTGCCCCAGCTGGCAGCGAAATGCCCTTGCCCCACGCGCAGCTCCCTGTCCCCTGGGGTCTGCGCTGCTCTGTGGGGTGTGTGGGACAGGAGGAGACACCGCAAAGTAACTCAGCAGCGAAAACAGCAGCGTGAGCATCTCCCGAAGCTGCTTCAGCCTTCCTGCAGACTCTCGGAGATTTTGTCTGCTGCTTTGCAAAGCTTTCTTCCCCGCAGCTGTACTGGCAGGAGCTGCCTCGGAGGCCTCAGGCACAAGGAATGTGCGATGGGACTCTCCCAAATTGTGCTTCGTGCTGGGGAAGACCAGATGCTGGCAGCAGCAGAGGGGCCTGGGGAAGGGGTGCAGTGGCTCGGGGTCCCCGGCACGGCAGAGGAGCAGAGGCTGCTCCTGCTCCTCCTCACCAAGGCCAAGTGCACGAGGCAGTGGCACGTCCCCCCTGCTTCTCCCTCGGGCTCCATATGCTCCCAAACCCCACGGGGCTGCCGCCCTGCTCCCAGCCCCGCTGTAGCCCCAAGGAGGTGAGGCCATCAGGCTGCGAGCATGTGGGAGGCAGATTATTTTTTCTTGGTCTGAGCTTCCCATGGATTCACGCCTGAGCTTTCTCTTAGAGGAAAGAATTCCTTGGCTGGGCTGCAGCGCACACAAGGATGCGGCCCAGCTGGGAGGGAAGCTCCTCTCCTCTCCCCTGCTTTTTTTTTTTTTTCTCCCTTTTACCCAGCTGGCCCAAAGGCTGGCTCCTTGCAGAGCTGCACCTGCCACTGCTGCCATGGGGTGAGGGTGGGCGATGGGGGACGGGGCACATGAAGCCAGCTTCTCTCTTGCTTCACGCTGCAGCAACTCACGATGTGTTTTTTTTCCCCAGAACCAGATCCTACCAGCTGTAAACAGCATGCAAAAAAAAAAAAAAAAACACACTTCAGTTATTGGCCAAAAAGAGGGGGTTTCCCAGCCAGGCTGGGGAGAGAAGAGAAATAAATCCCGCTGCCAAAAATTCCAAAATCAGGAAGCGTTTCCGAGACTTGAAGCAAGCATTTGCAAACATCCAAAACAATTACAGATGCCCTGCTGGGATGCTCTTGAGCAAGAGCGAAGGTAGGTGATGCTGCACGGTCCTGCCCCCACATGCCATGTTTCGGGGCACGTTTTACAGCTGTGAGAGCTCTGCCTAACACGGCCGGGACAGAGCACAGATGTGGGGCCACGTTTCAGCCTTGCAGAGGAGCTTGAAGGAGAAAACAACCCAAGGAGGCTTTTCTCCAGGGTCTGAGCACACTGTGACCTGCTGGGCTGCCCCACAGGGCTCTGATCGCCCTCAGGAACACAGTGGGGTGCCCACCTCAATGGCAGGGACCTATTTGGGGCAGGTGGGAACCTCTCAGCTCCTCACTGCCCCTGCCTTGAAACCTGGGATGAACAGCAGAACTCACCTATTCTGAAGCTTTCTGTTGAAAATGGGTCTTAAAAAGGCATTTTCAGGCAACACAGAGGTAGCACAAGGGGAAGGGAAGGGGCAACATGTCCTCACTTCTCCCAAAACCAGCAGCTCCATGGAGAGCCTCCCTTCACAGCCTGCCACAGAGCTTCACCCACCGCAAACCTTTCCACAACACGGCGCTTCTTTTCAAAACCCCAAGTCCTCTCCATCCCCTCCGTCGCCCCTAGACTAAACAGGGCTAATTCCTCCCTCCCCTCCTCATAGGTCATGTTTTCTAAACCCCTTTATCACACACGCCGATCTCCTGGAGGCTCGCACTTGTCCTCCTTCCCCAGTAGGCCGCCGCGAACCGCCCCGAGCTCCTCACCTCACCTCAGCCATGCTTTCCGAGCTTAGTCACCGAGAATGATGTGGCAGCCACCGTGAAGAGCTTAAATCAACCAAAAAACTGCACTTCCTCTCCCTGCCCTCCTCTCCTCCCCCCCCACCCAGGAGCTCGGTTACCTCGCCTGAGGTGAAATCCGGCTGCTTTGGTGGCTCCTTAGCGGGTTTTCTAAACCCACAGCAAGGAAGAAGGGGTTGTAGGACCAGCTAACATCCCAGAGGGAATGTCCAAGTGACATCATGGGCCGCATCATAAACGGAGATAAACCATCCTACAGCTACAATGAGCGGCCCACCAGCAGGCCTCCAGCAACCTGACGGGCCCGGTGCCTCGATGGCTCTCCTGATTCGCCGGCCATATTCCCGTGTCCATGACGTGCGCTCCAGAAATCTGCTCCACGCTGTGTTTATGCAACCACGACTGCTTTACACAGCCCTCCACGAGGAGAGAGGTTCTCATGTACAAATATTTACAGCGCAGCAGAAGGCATCTGCCTAGCACGGCACGTTTCTGTGGACAGTGCCACCGGCTTGGCCAAAACCGAACAAGCTCACCCATTAACAAGGGGGAAGCTGGACCAGGGGGGAAGAGATGGGGGCTGCAGGATGCCGAGACCACGTTATCAGGGCTGGAGCTGCCCCAAAAGGGGACTCGGGTGATTAAAAGGGTTTTGTGGGACGCTTGCTGGTGGAAGGGAGCAGGGAGCTGCCCAGCCATGCCTCAGGTCCAGCACCATTTCCATCACCTACCGGGGGTAAAAAAGCAATGGACTGGGGCTCGCTGGCCCCGTACACACCCTGCTGCCCTTCAAAGGTTGGGGATTAATTTAAGCTCTGAATCACGAGGTTTAATTCTCTTTCCCAAGTTGTTGTTGTCATAGCTGACGGTAATGCTTGATAATTACACGTCTCGAGTCACTTTCCCAAACTGCTAAAATTAAATTGCCCGGCTGACAATGGACAGCGAACTCGCTACAGACAATGAGTTCCGTAATAAAACACAGTTTAAGTTAAGCTGATGATAATAATCTTTTTATAGGATCTGCCTCCCCTCTTGTTCCTGTCACAGAGGCACGCTGGGGGTGAGGAAGAACGGCAGTTCTTGCTCAGCTTTGTCTAGCGTACTCCTCCTTTGATACATATCTGTGAAACCGCCTCTTACTCAGCTTTATCACAGTCCCGTTCACTTTCATCTCTCTTCAAAGGAGATTCCTCCGTGCTTTTGATTATCCCACTCATACTTTCTTATTTCCCTCCAACGCTGAAGCAAGCAGATGACCAGCACATGACTCCCAGCTCACTACGCTCCGACCGGCCTCCGGCCTCCTAAGAGCTCGTTTGTCTCTTAAATGCCACCAGTCCTCACTGAGGGGGGCTAGGATGACTCCACACCAAGTTATTTAGGACTCTGGAGGGGCTACTTCCAAACTGAAGGAATTCCAGCTATGTTCTGGCAGGAGACAAGCCCGGGACACTCACCCCGCAGCCATCCGGCAGTGGATCTGCCTTCTCATCTCTGTTTCTCCAGGGTGTTTCTGTATCCCCCAGCACAATCTCTTCTGCTGCTAGCATAGCCCAAACGCTGTTCTTTGTCGAGCGTGTCCGTGTTGTTTTCATCTCGCTCCAGCTCCCTGCCAGCCACAGGGTTCCCAGCTCTCACACGCATTTTAACAATAGCTGGAAACCGAAGCCCTGCGTGCCATCGGCTATTCATAGCAGAGTCCGTTCTCCTCCCTGTTAGACCACGTTTCTCCTGGAAAGAGAACCGAACCTTTTCAGATCCCTCCCTGATGCTGGCAAACAGCCTCCTCGTGCCTCGTGAGCAGCCAGCAAGCACCAGCCCAGCTCGGAAACCTCCAAGGGCAGCCAGGCTCTGCCTGTCGGAACAAATTGGGGAACAATTACAGCAGCACATGGCTACCTCCTGCTGGATCTACGTGTCCCTCAAAGCCAGGTTAAAACGAGGCTGAGGTCTTTACCCAAGCATGAACCAGAGGAGCAGGAAAAAGAGAGGCGCCAGTCGGAATAGCTGCTTGGCAGGACTAAATTTGGTGGCCTGTATTTACTGCTCTTCCACAGGAGACGGGCGAAGGAGCAGGGTGTTTAGCTTTGCAAACCCCGAGGCAAACACAGCCTGTGATTCGAGTCCAGCCCAAAGCCTCCTGAACACTTTCAAACCCTCTTTCACCTAAGGGTCCCGGAGCGCTGGACGATGATTCCTGGTTAATAGCTCCACCACCTTATGTACGTTGGATGAGATACAAGCCACTCGCCACATCACAGAGCCCATGACCAGAGGGCACTGGTTACTTACGCCCTATAATCCTCTTCCCGTAGCGATCCTCCCCCGCCACGTTGAGTGCGGTGTTTTCTTACTTAGTCAGGTTCAGGCTTCATCCTTTCACACAGTTTTCAGCCCCAAGTTATTATTTTTTGCAATAGAAATCAAGTTTTAAGAGAGAAGGAAACACGGGGTAGAGTTTCCCTATTATTTCTTGCTCTCTCGGTGAGAACTATTGCTACACAAATGGGCTCAGGCGAGAACCACTCTGCTCCAGCTGCTTCCGAGCCAGCCTGGAGAACAAAACCAGAAAGCAGGTCCCAGCTCCAGACTGGAACCCCACAAGAGTCTCCAGTTTCAGATTCTGATCTCAATTGAAAAAAAAATAAATATGGGAGTGAGACGGGCAAAACCCAGCCTCACAGCATCGCCACCGCACCGATGAGGAGCTCACAGAGCAGCTAAGGTGACTTCTGCACAGGGTGACACCTCCGTGGCCAGAGCCTTGGGGTGGCAGCGCAGTCCCCAGACCCGGTCACTGAACCACAGATGATGTGATGTCTGCACCAGGAGCTTACGAGTCAAAACAGAGACTAACCAGCAGCACGCAGCGCAACCTGATAGCCCGTCCGCTGGCTGTCATCTCAAATTTGCCCATTATTCACTCTCGATCTTGCACAACACAGGCCCTGAAATCCAAGCCCAGAGGCAACAAGGCAGGAGAGGAGCCAGCCCTGGGCAGTGAGGGGTGAGGAGGTGATGCTGGTGGCACACTGTCCCCCCCCTGCTTTGCCTCTCTCAGCCCAGGAGGATTTGCATGGTCCTGCTGTGGCTGCTGTGTTGTGCACCTGGCTTTGGGTGGCACCGTCAGACCTGGACTATTCTGCCCTGCAACCAGAGACACCGGGGCCAGCGCACAAAACACCTGGAGCCCCATTGTCCTCGCAGCTCAGGTACTTAAATCCTTTACAGAGGTTTTCTCCAAACTGTATCTTAACCTCTTCACTCCTGGCACCAAAACTAGAAAAACCTGGAGTGTGCTGATGCCACCAAAATCCATTTCAGGAACAAAACCCCATTCTCAGAGCCTGTCACTCCAGCAGTCCTGGCATCTCCTGGTGCAGAAAGTTCTGTCCTCCCAAAGCCAAAGCGCTGCCCCACCGTCCCTTCTCCCCCATGGGCACACTGTGGGGCGAGGAGGAGCAGAGCCAGGTTGGGTGCTGGGGCACGCAAACACCTCCCTGTGCTTGTCCTGAGAGCACTTCTCCATCCCTCTCCTTCCTCATTGCTGGAGGGGATGAATACAACAGACAGGCACCTCAGCAACAGCTCCCAGCCTTTAAGGAGCAGAGGGGCACCCGGCCACCCTGCACCTACCCCTAAAACATTACCTTCCAGTGGAGATCCCACAGGAGGCAAGGCAGCAGCTTCGCTCACCCACGCCGGTGCTGTAGGTCCAGCGTGGCTGTGAACACCTTTCCTCCTCCTCTCGCTCCTGTCCCCACCAGGTCACACCACCCGGCTAGCTCCACCTGCTGAAAACCACCTGGTATCAGATTAAAAATCCCTTTTTATTTTTTTCCTCTCTCTGCAGACCATCAGCATTCACCCAGCAGCATCAGGAGCGTTGATGAACCTCGCGTCCCCCTCAGCTGCTGCACCTTGCTCGGGGTAGGTGCTGCTCGTACAGCACGCTGAGGCTGCCCCCCGACCACAATACAGGCTGTGGATAAAAGATTTCGGGTTGGGCACCCAGCTGGGAAATCCTTTCCTCTTGTAGGGAAGAACCTCTCAGCTGTGCTCTCTGGAGACTGCATCCAGAGGAAAAAACCCTACAGGTACATCAGCACTTCACAGGGGTTCAGACAAAGGGATTATTTCACATGGGCAGAGGTTTTTGGACATGGGCACGAGGTTTCCCCTTCACCCACACCCCAAACACCTCCGTATCATTCCTTGTTGGCCTGTCCGCCCCCAGCAGCACACGCTGACATGAGGAACTCTGATTTTGTGTCCCAGACAAGGATTTTTAAACCTGCTCAAGGCAAATCACAGCTCAGGCTCTTGAGCAAAGACATCAGAGAGAGAGCAGAGCTGCTAATCCCTTCGCTAGAAGCTTTCCAGGTATGAACGGTCACATTAAAAACTTCCCTTGCCTCCAAACCTCAATTTCCCTACCTACGGGAGGAGGATGACAGTCTCTTGACTCCCGGGGTGTTGCCAGGATTAGACAATGTTTGCTCATGGTTAATGTAGGTTTACGGTGCCCGGTGTTATTTCTATAAGCACCACGTTGCAGAAAGGCCAACGAACACATTCCGGTGAGTCAGAGCCTTCCCGCAGCGTCGGTGCCGTCCTCAGAGCTCGGTATTTGGATAAAGCCCACCGCAACCCCCTCCTGCAGAGGTCCCAAAGTACGTCAGAGCGACAGCCTTTTCCTGTCGCTGCCTCGTCTCTGTGCTCAGGGCTTGGAAAGATGCTGCTGAAATTGAAGAAGGGGAAGAAAACAAACCCAAACCGCACATACAGAAGAGAAAAAAAAAAAAAAAAAGTAAAAATAAAGTCTCCTCAGAACAATTCTGAGCATCGGAGAGCGTCTAGCTAGGGTCAGATGGCAGGGAGAGGAGCATGTGGAAAGAGGTGTGCTTAGGTAGAGATTAAAATAATGATGGGAAAAGAGAGTTTCCATCTCTTCTCTGCCAGTGAGAACCTGGTGCCAGCCCAGCACCTCGTGTAAACCAGCAGTCACGTTACCAAACCTTTTTCATGGAGGAAAATACAAAGAACCTTGGAAATACAGAGAATATACACATTTTCCAACAAAAGCATTGGCTTTTTTGGGGAAAAGCATCACTTCCTTGACCCTACAATTCTTCCTGGATACCTCCTGCACTCCAAGGACACCAGGCAGGGCTGAAACCCCGATCCCTATCACCCTGCCCCAAGACTGAAGATGTTTTTTCCTGGCTCTGCAGGTACCAGCCCTGCTAACCAGCCCTGTCCCAAACTCCCCACGTTCAGCCACGGGGCTGCGAGCTCGCAGTCAGCCCCGGGAGCGCTGCTTTGAAACCAACAACGCACAAATCAAACCGTGGGCGGGTGACGGCAAATTTCAACATAGGGAAAGCAGAGAAAGGGCAGGCAAAGCTCTCTCCTGGGACTTTCTTCTCCTCACCCTTCGCCTTCAGCACTCCACCTCTGCATCCCCTGCCTGTCCCTGTGCAACACACCCTGCCCACCACCTCCCCCATCCCACCCCTGCCAACACCCCACATCCTCCAGCCCACCCCACCGCTCCCCAAATCCCTCCTTTCCCCCGTTTTGTAATTCCTCCATGCCTTTCCCCCCTCCCACTCCCACCACCCATCAACGCCGCAGATCACGGGCACCCCAAACCACCCCTTACACCCCAAACGCTTTCGGAAAATTCTTCCCAGCCACAAATTTCCAGCTCCCTCAGCCTGGGGCGGCTGATTCACCATGACTGGCTGCTCTCTGACCGCCCCCAGCCCTACGCCCATGGGGTGCCGGTGTCAGCACAGGACAGGAGGCCAGTTTGGGTTTTTTTTGGGGGCACAGGAGGGTGCTGAGCAAGGTGCTCATCAGCACAGCACAACTGGCAACAAGACGGCGCGGCGCAGGCTGCGTGTGCGGGGTCTGTGCTCCACTTGGAGCTTCCAGACAGCTGTTTGAGGAAATTGCCATCAGTGTCAGCCTCAGCACCGCTATTAGACATCTCATCCATGTCCGGGCCCAGCTTGAACCCATTTAACTTGTAAGGGATAATGAGATAACAGCATGACATGTTGCAGCTGAAGGTTATTTAAACACCCATCTGGTACCTGTTAGGCAGCATACATCCTATTGTTGTATAGGAAATATATGCCACCTCCCTCCCATATGGAAAGGAGAAGATCTATCGATGTGTCCCATGCTACCCCTTCTTTGTACGTGAAAGATAATTCGCCTTCTCTGCGTTGTTTCTAGCGTGTCACTTCACATTTTTTAACCCAGTTTGGGAGATGTGGTCCTCTGCAGGAGGGTGGAAGCTTGTGGCAGGACACAAGACCGAAGTGAAGGATTTGTCCCCCTCACACAATCAGTCAGAAGAGGCTCCATTCCAGATATATTTGAGGAGAAAACATAGATTATCATCTGTCAAGCCTACACACCCTTCCTAAGACACAACTTGCTGCTGTGCTTTATCCCAGAGGGGTTCAGGGCTGAGCGCCCAGCTCACCGTGCTCAGGACCCCGCTATCCCTACAGAGGAAGGGGAAAACATCTGTGGGGTGAGTGGTGCAACCTGCCTGCACCTTTACCTCGGATGTGCAGCCGAAAGAAGCTCCCGATCGCAGCTCTGCCGCCTCGTTTCTTTATTCAAACTCTCCGTCCTCCTTCGGGAGATAACTCGGGCTGCTCTCAGCCCCCTCTGAGGTTGCCTGGTGGAGCCCGAGCAGCCGTGAGCACTGTCCTGTCTGATGTCCCAGGAAATCCCATTTCACAACCCAACCTCTGTTTTTAAGGCGATGTTTTTACAAACCTCCTTTCCTGTTTTCCTCAGGAATGACGTTCAGTCCTTGCAGTCCTCCTACCCCCGTAAATTCTGGCCCAAACCGTTTGTCTGACACCCCATCTAGCGTTCAGCCCAGCCAAGTGCAGAGGAGCGGTGCGCCGAGGAAACAAATTCCCAGTATTTTTTCAGCCGTATCAAGCCACTTTTGTAAAAATATCCTTTGAACTGACCTCAGGAGAGTCCAAGCAATGAGGAAACCTGCACGATGCCTCCAGTGCTGATCCTTTCCTCCAGGCAGCCTCTGGCTGAGCTGATGGAGAAGTGGCAGCCTGACAGCACAGCAAGCCCAGCTCCGTGTGCTTCAGCTCCTGGGCAGCCCAGGGCATGGGGTTTTGGGGTTTTGGGGACACCCCCGTGGGGGAGCCGCCTGGGCAAGCTGCTTTGGAATAAGGAGCCAAGAGCAGGAGCTCGAGGGCAGCTGACAGCGAGCACCTGAAATGGGCAACGCCATCGCTTTCCCCATAAGCGGCACAGGGCAAACCTGGCTTCAAGAGACATCACATCTTGAACGTGTGTACTGGCTACCAAATAATGCTGTTTGGTGTTTTTCCAGCAAGGCTTTTAAAAATAAAGCGGGGATTATTTACAGCTGCTTTTCACGTTTTATCGTTTTGAAAACTGTTTACTGAGAAAATGAAAAATGTTTCGCTGCCTGTCCCTCCCCTGCGCAAGCACGCTGTTTTGGCAGGGCAGGGATCACGAAGCTGTCAGGATGAAATACCTGCTCTGAGAACCTGCTTGCAAAAAGCAGCTCTCTGATGTGTTCAGTCCTGTGAGCTGCGCAGAAGGAAACCTCTGGGCTGGGCGCAGAGCCCCGCGCTGAGCCCAGAACAAGCGCCGCTATGTTCCTGTAATCACCAGCTCAATTAGCACCTCGCCTCAGATGCCGTGAGGCTCCAGTCCTGCTCCCCTCAGAGCTGGGCTTGTTCTGATCAAATTCTCACTCTCCCCACGCGGTACCGCCCGCTCCTGGGCGATGCCCTGCTCAGACACTTTCACTTCTCCCGGCACAGAGCCGTAACCCTGCCCTTGACACGAAATCATCGTCACATCCAGCTTCCAGGAAATTCGGCTCCCATTCGCTGGCGCTGCCTGAAGCACCACACTGCAGGGAGTTGCTCTGCGATTTCTGTTTCGCTTTGCTTCCCTCCTGAGCCAGGCTGGCTTTCAGTTTCCACCATGAAGCCTCTGAGCCTTGGTGTGTTCTTTCTTCTCGTGCCCACCTTGGTGCCAGCCTT
The DNA here is from genome assembly GCF_963932015.1 of Anas acuta. Classification (NCBI taxonomy): domain Eukaryota; kingdom Metazoa; phylum Chordata; class Aves; order Anseriformes; family Anatidae; genus Anas; species Anas acuta. Next base: position 8,080,218 of record NC_088998.1, on the reverse strand, counting down.
GGACCCGCTCAGCGCTTCGCTCCTCATGGGGGGGGCCGCGGTCACCTGGCAGCTCTTCTCCCCACACTCCTGGCTCAAGTGCCGTCTCCTGGAGTGCTGCAATGTGAAGGACACGCTGAACTTCTCAGGTAAGGCAGTGGCAAGGGCATCAGGAGCCAGCTACCAGTGGGGCCTGCTGATGGTCCCAGGGTGGCGAGGGCTTCCCTCGTAACGCCAGCATCCCCGGGTGGTCGTGGAAAGATGAGAGTCAAAGCCTCTCCAGAAGGCAAAAGCTTCTCATATTGTTTCATTTCAGAGCTGGGACACAGATTTCAAAGGGAATTCTCAAGCACTTGAGACCTGTGTGCCTCCAGGTACTTCAGTGCATCTCTTCACACCAGCTCTGGATTTGGCTGGTTACAAACAGGATGCTTTTTAACACTGAAAAAGTCATGGTTCTTTTTTAAGAGGATGTGATACAGCAACAGAAGGAATTATTTCTATAAATACGAGGTGTGCTTGATGCCACAAAAGCTGTTAAGGAGAATTTAGCGCATGTAGAAAATGTCTCTGCAAGTAAATTAGATCCCATCCCAGAGCTTCACGGGAGGCAACAGGTACCCTGCTGCTGGGATGTTTGCCCATCTCTGCTGGTTCAGTCTTATCATGGGCTGAGGGCAGGGAATATTTGTTCTCTCTGATGGTCATTCAGCTATAGCCGAAAAAAGGGAGGAATAAATGGCATTTTCTGCCTCCCCTCTCATTCTTTCCAGTTGTGAAGATGGATTTGGAGCGAAAAGTCTTTGGCCAGCATCTCGCTGTCCAATTAGTTCTGAGAGCTCTGAATGCAAATATTCACTCCAAACGGCCCAAGAAACCCCTGGTGATGTCCTTCCATGGCTGGACTGGAACAGGCAAAACGTTTCTCAGCAGTATCATCGCAGAGAACCTCTATCAGCCTGGTGCACCAAGAAGGCGTTTTGTGCACCACTTCAACACGGTGCTGCATTTCCCACATGCCTCACGTGTCCATCTCTATAAGGTACTTCCAGCTTCACCTCATTTTCTCTAATTTGTCTGCAACTGTGAGTGCAAGCCCCAGATAACGTTGCCTCTTCTCACAGGAACAGCTGCAGAACTGGATTCGGGGCAATGTCAGTGCCTGTCCAAGGTCCCTTTTTATCTTCTCTGAAATGGATCAGATGCCACACGGCCTGATAGACTCGATTACGCCATTCCTTGGCTACCACGAAGAGATTGATGGAGTTTATTATGGCAAGGCGATCTTCATCTTCTTGAAGTAAGGAAAGCTTAAAAAAGGGAATTACAGTCCCAAAGAATCAGCAGGGACAAAGGGAGTAACAGTTTTGTAATAGGTTTGTGGCTGACTGCAACTTAAACCACTGCCAAGATCTGAGCAATACAGATGGCAAAGACACAGCTCTAACGAGCCCATGAATCTCTTTCCGAACAGCAATGCAGGCGGAGATAAGATAACAGAGATTGCTCTTGATTACTGGAGAAGGTCGAAGAGAAGAGAAGACATCCCTGTGAAGGAGCTCCAGGATCTGCTGTCTGAGGAAATTTTCAGCAACACAAACAGTGAGTACCTCTGGCTGCAGGTTCCAGGACCGCTGATGTCCGGTGTCTTCTGCAGACTGCTCCGGGAGGTGGGCAGCAACGCGCTGGCCTCCGCGGCACTCGGATGGGAAAGCTCCCCATTCTCTCTTCTAGGTGGTTTCTTTCAAAGTCAACTGATCCAGAAGAACCTGATTGACTATTTCATCCCTTTCCTTCCTCTTGAATATAAACACGTGAAAGAGTGTGTCCGGGAGGAGCTGCGTGCGCAAGGGCATCCTGAGGACGAAGGCATCATCACAGAGATCGCCTCGTCAATGATCGACTACCCCAGCGAGGAAGACATCTACTCCAGCAAAGGCTGCAAGACTGTTGCCTCCAGAGTGATTCTGAGCATCTAGACCTTACGAGGCCAAACGCCTTGTGTTCCTACTGCAAGACCAAAGCAGATGGAAGAACCCGTAACTCCCTTCCCCATCAAGCTACACGTTCTTCCTTGATGGGATTCGGGCTTTTCCATAGCAGAGGGGCCTTGAGATAAACACAAAGGGCAACGCAAAAATCATAGCACAGAGTAAGCAGAAGAGGGACGTACACGGAGGATGAGGTTTGCTCTCCTTGCCACACGATCACCCCCAAATGTAAATATTTCAAAGAGGACAATCTCCTGCTTTTGTGGCAGGACTGTTTGCACCCAGCATTACCCTAATTAATACAATCTATTAATAAATAACCATCGTGTGGAGTAGTATCTGCCTGCTTTATACATTCACCCACCTTCTTCAGAGCAATCACGCAGGAGATCAGCACCGCAGCTCCTGCTTTACAGGCATGGAAACCAAAGCAGGAAGGAGGAGACGAAGTGGTCCAAACCCAGCCGGCTTGGCCAGAGCCAGAGGTCCGGGGTCAGCAGCCCACCCGAAGGGCACCACCACCTCATGCCGACGGGGCCATCCCACCCTGCCCAGGCTGCCACACTGTTCCCTCGGGCTGTGGTGAGGGAGCAGAGAGGAGACCGGGGGCTGAGGCACTGTGGTGTGAGAGGTTAAAGGAGCTGGGGGTGATGCCCAGGCAGCCGTTTTTAGTGTCTCCCCTCTGCTCTATGCTCCGCACGTGGTTAACATTTACATTTGGGAGCCTAGGGGGCTTGCACGGAGGGCAGCCACACTGTGCCCTGGAAGCTTGTTTAGGGGCAAGGCTGGATGTGGTGCTTGGGACGGGGTGCAGCGGTGACACGGGTGGCAGGGGGCAGTTTGGACCCGGTGGGCTCGGAGGTTTCCCAACCCTGCTGTCGCTGTCAACATGGGTTTCGCTCCCGCTGCCCCTCAGCCATGAGGTGGGATTGTGCCCACACAGCCCCCTCAGCAGGGCTGGGGGGGAGCTGAAGCACCAAACCCCGGTCCCATCTCCCCCATGACATCACCAGGCCCTCACGCCATCACTCCGAGCCGTGACGTCACCCCAACATCACGTCACAGCCCTCCCGAATCACCTAAAAGCACCCCCCCCCCCCCCCCCCCCACTGAAACGCCCTTAACAAAGATGGCGGCGGCGGCTACAGGCGGAGCAGGCCCGGCTTCATCCTCCCGCCCGCTGCTGGCGGGACGGAAGCGGGGCCGCGGAGCCGCCATGCCGGGGGCAGCGGGGCTGCTGCTGCCGCTGCTGCTGCTGCTGCCGGGGCTGGCGGCGCTGGAGCCTCTCAGCGTGGGGCTGGCCATCGGCGTCGCCTCAGCGCTCACCGGTTACCTGTCCCACCCTAACTTCTACTGCAGCTACGTGGAGTGCTGCCCCAGCGCCGGGCATCGCCTCAACGCCACCGGTACCGGGGTTGGGGACAAGGGAAAGGGACAAGGGGACGGGGGGCAGCGGGGAGCCCTCAGAGCCGGGCTCTGAGGGTGGCATCTCCCCACAGCGCTACGGGAGCAGCTGGACGAGCGGCTGTTCGGGCAGCACCTGGCCAAGGAGGTGGTGTTGCGGGCAGTGACGGGTTTCAGCCACAACCCCAGCCCCAAGAAGCCGCTGACGCTGTCGCTGCACGGCTGGGCCGGCACGGGGAAGAATTTCCTCAGCCAGCTGCTGGCCCGCCACGTCCACCCCGCCGGGCTGCGCAGTAAGTTCGTGCACCTCTTCCTGGCCACCCTGCACTTCCCGCACCAGCAGCAGCTGCAGCTCTACCAGGTGAGCATGGGAGAGGCACGAAATTTTGGGAGAGGGGACAGGGAACAGGGCAGAGCGGCTGCCCCACAGCTGTCCTGCCCGCCGGTGCTACCTGCTGCTGGCTTGGTGGGAGAGGAGCCTGTTGTTAAAAGCCCTCCCGAGAACTGGAGCCCTTTGTCACGCTGTGCTTTGGGGTTGTGGCTGGAGCAGGCTCAGGGCTGTTTTTTTTCCTCCCCTCTTCCATAGTGGGCTGGGAGGGGGTGGGTGAGAGGCTGGGAGGGGGATGCAGGTGGGAGAGCTGGCCCGGAGTCACCAAGGAGTGTTTCGCACCATGCAGAGCACTGAGAACCACATCACTGGGCCACGAGGAAGTGTAACTTGCTTGAGAGCTTTCAGGTGACTTCACTCCTTGAAACAACAAGAGACTTCTCAGCTTCATGTTTCAATGCTTGAAGCTGCCCCAGGCTGATGAGCTGGTAGGCGTGGTTTCTGCACGGAGGAGGAAATGCTGTGAAATCAAACAGAGAACACTTTCGTTTCTCCAAAACTTCCCATCCTAGCCTGATTGTAGTGTCACAGCCGTATGCTAAGCAGGAAGAAAATGAAAGTCTCTGATTTGTGAGCAGGAACTGAATTCAGTTAAATTCAGTGTCACATCAAAGGTTCAATCGCAAACATGTTTATGGTCCTCTCCAGGGTACAGGATACAACCAGTGAGCGCAGGATCTGGACTGCAAGGGTGCCCCTGGAGTCCGTGACACGTGGCCACCCTGCAGTACGTCCTCTGCAGCCCTGGCTTTTCAGTGTTTCTCACCTTCTTGTTCCAGGAGCAATTGCAGAGCTGGATTCGGGGCAATGTTAGTGCCTGTCCTTACTCTGTCTTCATTTTTGATGAGATGGACAAGATGCACCAGGGCCTTATTGATGCCATCAAACCCTTCTTGGACTATTACGAGCAGGTCGATGGGGTGTCGTACAGGAAAGCCATCTTCATCTTCCTCAGGTCAGTAGCACTTCTTTCAGTTGTTGGAGACATCCAAATAAATCTGTATATATGATTCTAACGATGTTCCCCTGAGACCTAGCTCAGGTACAGCAGCAGAGCTGCCCTGGGGTGAAGACCATCCCTCAAAGACAGAAGGGAGCACCCTGCACTTGTGGGTGCAGGGCCCGTGGCCGTGGTGGAGCAGTTCTGACAGCGCAGCAGCTCACTGCAGTGTGCTGAGCTTGGGAGACTGGCCCAGAGCACGGTTAAGCTTTTGGGACAGTTCACTGGGGTGGGTGCATCATGTACCGGGTCTGGCTGGGATGGAGTTAACTTCCCCCGTGCAGCCTGTTTGGTGCTGTTTTGCATTTGTAGCTAGAGCAGTGCTGATAACACCCCGGTGCTTTGGCTGTTGCTGAACAGTGTTTGCACAGCCTCAAGGATTTCCCCCCCCCACGCACACAGAGATCAGGCTGGGGGTGGGCAAGGAATTGGGAGGGGACACAGCCAGGAGAGCTGTCCTGAACCACGTAGTGCCATGCTCAGCAAGAAAAACTGGGGTAGAGAAGGAAGTGTGAGGTGTCAGCCTCCAGAAGGACAGTTGTTGACAGACTGGCTGGGCACTGGTCTGCCTGGGAGGATGGTGAGGGATTTCCTTAGCCGTGTGCTTTTTAAAAATTATTATTTTGTCCTTTCTCTTTCCCTTATCTACTCAACTGTCTTTGTTTTGACCAACAAGTCTCCTCACTTCTGTTTTTCCTATTTTTAACTCCTGTCATGCTGCGGGCAATGTGGGGAAGTGAAAGTGGCTGTGGGAGTGCTTGGCTGCTGGCTGGGGTCAACCTGCCCCACACTGATGGCAGTTGATAAGAAGTGGAGATTTCCCCCTACATTTTGGCTTACAGTTTTCTGTTTCGGTTACTTCTGCGACTTCAAGGCAACTAGCAATTCATGTAACCAGCTAAAAAGGAATTCTGGCTTAATCGTGTCTCAGCTCACTGCTGTGAACTTTTCTTTTATGGACAGCAATGCCGGTGGTGACTTAATTAATAAAGCAGCACTTGACTTCTGGACAAGTGGGAAGGAAAGGGAAGAGATTCAGCTGAAAGACCTGGAGCCTGTGCTATCCGTGGGAGTCTTCAATAACAAGAACAGTAAGTCACTTTCCCCAGAAAATGGGAAGTTCCCTTACTTCTTGAGACAGGGTTATTTCTGCAATCTGCTCCTCACCTGCCATGACCCTGCCCTGCTTCCTGTGACAGCCCCACACCTTCCTGTGGTGTCCCAGCTCCCTGCCCTTTTGTCCCTTCACTCCAATGTCATCCTGCCAGGAGAAAGCTCTCAGCACAGAGGGTGCTATGTGGGGACACTGAAGAGTAGCAGCAACAACTGCAAGGTGCAATCCCTTTGCTCCATCCAGCTAACCAGCACGCCTTGCCTCCCTGGGCAGCAGTCGAGATAAACTGCTTTGTGAATTCAGCCTGCTCTGCTGATCCTGCCCTACGCAGGCCCAAATTAAGAGGAAATCCTTCCTCAGTAGCTGTTTTTCTTCCCCCTTCTCCTGCAGGTGGACTGTGGCACAGCAGCCTCATCGACAGGAACCTCATCGACTACTTTGTTCCCTTCCTGCCCCTGGAGCACAAGCACGTGAAGATGTGCGTCCGAGCTGAAATGAAAGCCCGTGGCCATGCTGTCGATGAGAAGGTTGTGGAGGCAGTGGCTGACGAAATGACTTACTTCCCAAAAGAAGCGAAAATCTACTCCGATAAAGGCTGCAAGACTGTACAGGCCAAGCTGGATATTCACGAAGACATCGCAGTGAAATACACGAATGCCAAGGATTGATTACCCCTCACCTCTCCAAAGCCCTGCCAGAGCTTTTGGAAACTTGTCTATTTGCACTTTTTTTTGTTTGGTTGGGTTTTTTACTATTGCAGGGAATATGGTAAAAATTCTAGAGAGAGCAGTGCGGGCTTTTAAACTTTTTTTTTTAAAAAAACATAAAATCCCACTGTTCATCTCTAGACTGGCTGATACCCAAATATCGCCCCCTTTTTTTAACCTATAGAAAACTTCTGAGCATGGCACATACAGCGCTGGATAAAGCCTCTCCTGATTTGTTAATTGCTGGGATAGTTAAATCCCTGATTTGCCTTTCCACAAAACAATTCAAAACTGAGGAACTCTTGCAGGCCATTTTACACCCTTCCACGTACACAGAAGGTCATGGGCTAGCGAAGTTAGAGGAGTTTATGGTGTGATCCTGCCTGTGATGTTGTCTGCAAGGGTACATACCTCGATCTATTGCAGGGAGAAGGTGCAGTGCTGGAAGGCTCCCTGTCCTTCACAGCACTCTGGTGCTGTTGTGGCTTCTGCCGATGAGATCCAGCTATTTAGGAACGGAACAGCAGGATTCTGGTTTGACTGTTACATCCTAGCACATCTCCTGCTGTGGTAATAGAGAAGGTAACGATGAGCTCAGAAGATCTGGTACTAAATGGGGAAGAAAGGGAATGAATGTAATGACTTGCCACTCCAATCCTCTGGGGAAACAGAAATGGTGATATTTTCTCTTTTAATACTTTTCTGAAGGGACTGAACTTACACGGTAACTCCAGGGTGTCTGTCTTCCTAAACAGAGGGGTGTCACTTGCAACCTACTAGGCTGGTGTCTTCTTCTTAAGCAGAAATCTTGAGGATTTGACTGCTGCAGCTTGTCAGGTTAGGCTGGGCGTTTGTTCCAGGGCCTGAAGTTCTCAAGATCTTCGTCAGTCCCCCGAGCTACACCCAAGAGCCTAGGAGTGGGTGATCCTCCTCTCGTGCTGCTTGGAAGACACGTCCATGGCTGAAGTTATTTTTTAAGAGTGTATTTTTATACTGAAGTGTAAGCAACAAAAATGCAATGCTGGAGAACTAGAGAAGGGAGCCTGGGGAAGGAGCTCAGCCTCCGATAACCCCACACCTACCTAGTGAAGTTTGTTTTATAGGAGCTTTTAATGCTAAGTGGTGTCTGTGTGGAAGGGTGAGTGACAGTTTAGGAGGCTGGGAAAGATTGGTTTAACCTTCACGTGTGTGGTAAGGCTGGGGTTAGACGTTGTTACAGCTTCAATTCTTTCATCACCTATCCATCCCTCGTGCAGGGCAGCAGTACCTATCACCTGTCTGACTGCAGTGTTTTTAAACTGTTTTAAGGGAGCGGGCTCTTCGAACTGCAGCATCTAACCCCTCACCCGTGCTTAGGCTTACAAATGTGATGCAAAACTTATAAGCAAATTAACATAATAATGTTGAGGAGTTGCAACAGAGAGCCCAGCGTTTATGTAAGGCTCTAAATGAGAAGTGTCAGTTGCCTTTTACAGCTCCACGTGGAGTTTGTCAAACGTTGGCAAACTCTTTGACACTGATGCAATCTCCAGAGCCAAATGCTGGCGAGCTGTTAACCTTGGGACATTGGACTGTTGCTTTTCCTAACTAGCGTTTTGCCTCTTAACTGACTATTCATTGGTGTAAGCGTCACCAGGTTCAGTTACTCCAAGTGCCAACTACTTGTGCAGTTTCAAAACACTAAGTAACCCTGCTGTGCTGCAGTCAGAATAAATCGTAAGTCACTTTGTCTCTTGCCTTGATTATTTCCAGCCCTAGAGAAGTCCTGGTTTATGGCAGCTTTCCACTAAGCCTCCTTTAGTCCTGCAGGATCAGAAGGATCAACTCTGGGAGCGGGGTCAGGCGCACGAACACTTCTCTCACCCAGCTGCAGGCGATGCTCCGAGCCAGGTCTGGTTTAGAGAGGGGAGATGTGACAGGGAGCCGGTCTCCACCCTTCCACCATCACTTCCACCTCTGGAGGAAGCTTCTTCCATCCACTCTAAGCCACCTTGGGCTTGGATATACTGAAACACTTGCTGCCAGTGCCTGTCAAATGCTCGTGATGATGCTGCAATAGCACGAAGCACAACTAAGAGGCTGGAAGAGCCACGGTGCTGCTCCTTTGAACAGTTTCCTCTGATGAGAAGCTGCCAGTCAGCACCACAAGTTTATCATTCCCATGCCTGCTTTTTTCCATCAATTAGTCATTTGCTAAAATCATGAGGTCAAAGAAGCAAATAAATACCTGAGGCCAGAGCACTTGCTGTCAGATTCTAGGCTTGTTAAGTTCATTAGCACATTGCACAGCTTCAGAGCAGAACTGGACAGCTTAAGTCTTAAGGACTTTTTTTTAATCCCCTTGGAGGTAAAACTTGAAGATGCTGCTTCTGAAAACGCGTATGGCCTCGATCACAGCCTGGAAGGTAGGTAAGCAGTGGCACCATGGTGGGAGGATATGAGAAGTGGGGTTTTACCTAGTTTCTAGAAGACAAGTTCATCCTTACAACAGCATTTAGCACATCTGTAGCTAGAAAGCCCTCTGCAAAAAGCATCTGAGCGCAGCTAGTATTAACGATCTAGTTTCCAGTACAAAGTCCACTTGTTTCCCTTTCACCAGGCAGCAGAAAAAAAGAAGCACAGCTCCCTGCATCCATTCCCTTTGTACTCAGAAAGGGAAATACCTGCATTTAAGCACTGCAGAACGCTTCAGAAAACATCAGGTCACTCAACGCAAAAACACCAGAAGGTAGCTATGAAATACGTTTCTGATGAGGAAAGTTTATTTGTAATAGAAACGGGAATGAAAAAAGCCTCTGCATTTAGAGGGAAGTCGGGCACTCTGCAGTCACTTCAGCTGAGAGCTTTCACATTGGTCACAAACGCAGTTGTATTGCTCTTCATCCTTACCTCCGAGGCATGCGGGGCTGTGAGAACAGGAAAGGCAAAACCCCGCAATTTGGCTTCTGAATTCTACAGGGGGGTGAAGAGGAGAAACCTCTTTTCCAGTTCCTTGGTGTAAAATTTAACCTGTGCACGTTTCCCATCACGTTGCAGCCTTCCCATGAAGCTGACCCAGCACTCACACAGCAGGCTTCTCTCCCAGGAGGATCACTCCTAGGACAGAGCACTGCGGGCAACTTTATCCATTAAAAAAATAACCAAAAACTGGAACCAACTACAGTATACAAAGATTTTCACTTATTTCCTCTTTCTACTTCATACTAAGTCTTCCCACTGAACAGTATTCACACCAAAGAGTTTCACACTAACTTTGACTCAAAGGAAGCCAATTCATAGCACTGTTCTGAGACAGACATCGTTACTGCACAGCATTGGAAAGAACATATGGATTTTTTAATTACAGAACGTCCCCTTATCTTTACTGTGTCCGAGCTACTTGGGGAGAAAATACACGTATGCTTTTAATGCTGTTACAGGAATTCACCCACACAAGCCCAGTGCTGGCTTTCACAAGCAGGGACTTTGATCACGATTCTCAATCTTTCCCAGAGACCATCCACATCAAGCCAAAACCCAATTCAAATCAGGTCATAATCTTAGTCCCAATCTACGTGCCAGCAGCCTGCCGAACGGTTCCGGCGATCGATACACGATTTGAGAGGAGTTTTGGGCAGGATCAAAGAGTCCCCACGTTCACAGAGCAGCTCTTCCTTACCTTGATGGCACAGCACGACGTACCTGGGAGCCGTGACAATAAAAACGCAGAGGCACTGCACTTATTTACACGCCAGTTTAAAACAACGGTCCTTTCTTTACAAAGTGCTTAAAAATGAAATGTCCCGGGCTCTTCATTTTGTGATTAAGTTAAATTCGCAGCAATAAAGCCTTAGAAGTCATAGTAATAATCCAGCTTCGCATCCACAGTTTTACAGCCTTTATCCGAGTAAATTCTCTCCTCTCGGGGGAAGTAGGTCATCTCATCCGCTATCCTGGTTAAAATGTCTTCATCCACGCTGTAGCCACGTGATTGGATCTCAACCCTGACACACATTTTCACATGTTTGTATTCCAGAGGCAGGAAGGGAACAAAGTAGTCAATGAGGTTTTTGTCAATCAAGGTGCTGTGCCAAAATCCACCTAGAAAGGGAAAGAGAAGGGCCTTGTTTCCTCTCCTCTGGTTAAACACAAGATCGCAGCCCTCTGCTACGAACCAGTAAGAATTCATCTGTATTTTTAGAGCCCTGTAACGCACAAGTCAGTTCATTCTCATGGTGCTTTTTGCATGATCTTACACACACAGATGTGCACGGCCTGTTGGATCTCTTTCAAACAAACACATTTGCTCCCCAGACACTGGTCTCACACCTTTACCTTTTCCACGTAGAGAAGAGCAAATTTTCTGTTAAGAGCAAGAAAAGCTGCTCTGGGAGAGCTGATTTTTTTTTTTCCCCAGAGCCTTCATCCAGCCTTAGATTTCTTTTATTTTTGCTTTCCCCTTAGCCCACGGGCATGTCAATAAATGCAGAGCACAGACTTCCCCCCATGTATGTGAGCCAACCAAGGTGCACGCAGAGCTCCTAACCTCTATTTCCTCACAGGAGCTGTCCCACAGGCCCCCAGACTGCTCTGTGGCTCCTCAGTAGCCAAACCCCAGAGGCCACACCAAGCAGAAACCCACAGCAGTCAAAGTACAGCTCGTACACTAAACGAGGCCATCGCTTTTGTGGGGCTTTCAGCACCTCCAAAACGATCACAGTTTCACTCACTATTTTTGTTGTTGAAGACAGACACGGACAGCGCGTTCTGTATGTCTGTGAGCTCTATGTCTTCCCTCGTCCTCCCGTTTCTCCAGAAATCTAGCGCCAGCTCCGTTATCTTTTCAGCCCCAGCATTGCTAAGTAAAAAGAAAACAAAGGTTGTACCTGAAGGTAGTTTTAAAAGGCACCAAGAGCACAGGACAGCACGCCTGAGGTGTCACCTCCTACCTGAGGAATATGAAGATGGCTTTCCGGTAGGAAACTCCATCCAGGAGCTCGTAATAGTCCAGGAATGGCTTGATGGAGTCGATGAGTCCTGCGTGCATTTTATCCATTTCATCAAATATGAAGATTGATCGGGGACAGATGCTCACGTTTCCCCGAATCCATGATTGCAACTGGTCCTGAGTGGCACGAAAACAGAAGCAGCTGAGAGAATTTGTGTTGAAAAGACAGAAAATAGAACTGGTGCCTATAGGGTTTTGTATTCTTTTCAATTGTGTCACTTCAATAGCTTTGGCTTCTTGGCTAAAACATGGCTGAAAGCTGTAAATAAAACTTATAAAACCAAATGTCATGCTAGCGCTGAGAAATTTTGAAGACACCAAGAGACAAGACTGAACAAGCAGGAAAGCTCCTCAACAGATGTTCCTGAAAACATATCAAAAATGAAAGCCTGTCATCAGGACAAAGGACAGGTACCACCAAGGAACAGCAACACAAAGCAAAGCCCTGCCAAGTGAGCTCATTACTTTTGGCAGCACTTTGGTCAAAACTACAAACAGTGTTATATTTACTACGTGAATAGCACCACCAAGAAATGCCACCTTTAGTCACCAGCACAAGTAGAAACAGAATTCAGTTCTCAGCCCTTAATCATTCTGAAGTTAAATGAAGACAATTATGGGCCCTTCTTAAACCACAGCATTGCTCAGACAGGCTGATGCTTTACTGTAAAGATTCTCTCACTTAATGGTTACATCTTTCTCTCGTGGGACATTTAAGATCAATAACAAAGTAAATCAGAAAAAAAATGGGTTGATCTGCTGGCAAATGAATGAGAAGTAACTGCTCTGACCATTTCCAATGATTCATCACTTTTTGAGATTCGCTGCACAACCAGGCAGCAAAGGAAGGTGGCATTGGATATATTGTGGACAAGGAGCGATAGTTCCTCCTACTGCCACGGGCAGCAACTTTACCAAGCAGTGCGTTCATCTCAGAAGAAAAGCAGAAAAGGGTCTGTTTTATTTTAGAACAGCTCAGCTGCAAGGAGGATAAAAGCAAGCTGTAAAAGAGGAAACACTTACTTCTGCCATTTAGAAAGTAGGCTTGGAGACCTATTCCTATTTTCGACACTCACAAATGGAATATAAACATCCGGTACTAGAAAATGCAGCCCTACTCATTCAAACTCTGCTGTCAACACAGTTAAAACAACAACAACAAAAAACACAACAGAAAACATGCATCTGAAATACTGCCCCATGATATCCACCTGCCTACAAAGCTGCACTGATGCTTCCCAAACCCTGGGAATGATTCCAACTGAATTTACCTACACCCTTCTGGCAACACAGCATTCTGTTACTTTGTTTTACAGCTGGGAGATGGCAGCATAGCAAAACTAAACAACTTGCTCAGTGCAAGAAGCAGGAAGTTACACACGTGCCTCAGACAGCAAGTTTCAGCTTTCCACAGTACCTAACGTGCCTGGTGGCCACCAGACAGCTCTCCAGTGCCACAAACTATTCCTTGTCTTTCTCAGTGCCCCTCAGCAAATCACCTAACCATGGAAACCTGCCCATTGACTGTTAGCTTTAAGTCACACACATCTCTAAGTAAAGTGGAGAACGATAAAAATTAACCATGTTGTTCTTCTTAGGATTTACCCAATTCTATGCAGAAGGTTCCAAAACTGCCATTGGGTACATTTTACAGCATAAAAGAGCACCTAGGTTTTTAGTTGCAGTGGTGGTGTCAGAGAACACAGGAAGTCCAAACATACAATAATGAGAATACAATTTTAGACAGCTCAGACAGCAGCTTTATTAACCATGATCATAGTGAAAAAGCATTTGGGTTTGGGTGTGCAGTCAGTGCTGGCAGAGCCCATGGGGTGGCACAGCCCGAAATGCCTTAGGTTGGGTACAGGAGGTGCAAATACCCCCCCGCTGCCAGCTGTTAGGCACAAGGAACGTTCCTCTTCTTATGAAAAACTCAGCCATGTGTCTCAAATCATAAAAGTTAATAATTACAGCACCACGAGGCTGTAACGTTCACAACTGAACGCAGCAGTGACTGCTGCCCCCTGCCGCGAGTTCCGCCTTACCTTGTAGGTGTTGATGTCCTGAGCGTGAGGGAAATGCAACGTAGCCACGAACTGATGGACGTATTTACTCTTCAGACCGTTTTTATAAATGCTTTCGGCAATTATCTTACTGACAAAGTTTTTGCCTGTTCCAGTCCAGCCGTGCAAGGAGAGGGCGAGAGGCTTTTTGGCGTTCTCGTTGTTGAGGAAGCCCTTCACGGCCTTCACGATCACCTTGCTCACCAGGTGCTGCCCGAAGAGCTTTCTGTCCAGGTTCTCCTGCAGGGCTGGGGAGCAGGACGACGAGGTCAGAGGCGAGACGGGAGGAACCGCCCGCGGCTCCCGGCCCTTCCCCGGCCTCACGGGAGCCACGGGATCAAAGGGCTGGCCAAGCTGGAGTCAACCCGCTGTCCCTTCCCTGTCCTCCGGGCCCCAATTCCTTATCCCCTTTCTCTATCCTCAAATTCCCCATGCTCCAGGGCCCCCTTCCCTGTTCCTTGGGGTCCTTTGGGGTCCCCTTTCCCTGTCCCCCCAGGACCCAATTCCCCATCCTGCAGAGCCCCAGGACCTTCTACCCTCAGGTTCCTTTCCTCATCCCCCAAGACCCCAATTCCCCATCCCCCTTCCCTATCCCCCATCCCCTGGGGCCCCCTTCCCCATCCCTGCAAGACCCCATCCCCCAGATCCCGATTTCTTACTCCATTCCCCTATCCCCCTTCCCCATCCCTCGACACTCCCTAACCCCCAGACCCCCTACCCCTTAATCCCCCTCCCCACCCCCCTAGGACCCAGCCCCCTGCCCTCAGAAGCCCCAACACCCCCAGGTTCCCTTCCTCATCCCCGGGACCCCAACTCCCCGTTCCCCCATCCCCAAATTTCCTGCCCCCCTTCCCCATACTTTGAGTCCCCCTTCCCCGATCCCCCAGGACCCCAACTCCCCCTTCCCATCCCCCAGGACCCCCGGGACCCCCTCCCCATGCCCCGGGACCCCCCCCAATCCTCCCGCAGCCACCACAGGACGAGTCCCCCCCGTCCCCTCATCCCCCCCCCGGCCCGGTACCGGCGGCGGCCCGCGGGTCGTGGCGCTGCAGGCAGCACTCCCTGAAGTAGCAGTAGAGCCGCGGGTACGAGATGAAGCCGGTGAGCGCCGAGGCGGCGGCACCGGCGAGGGCCAACCCCAGGCTGATGGGCTCCACGGCGCCCACGGGCCCGGGCAGCGGCGGCAGCAGCAGCAGCAGCAGGAGCAGCTCCAGCCCCGGGGCCGCCCGCGGGCCGCCCCGCCGCCCCGTCATGGCCCTCACGGCCCCGCCGCCGCCCCGCCAACGCCTCAGCCCCGCCGCGCCGCTTCCGCCGCCGCCATCTTGGGACCGGGCAGAGGCGGAGCTGGCGGGAGGGGCGGCGGCCATCTTGGGAGGGGCAGATGGCGCTTTGAGGGGGGTGGCGGCCATCTTGGGTGTGGCGGCGGCCATGTTGGGAGGGTGCTGTAATTAAGGGCTGCTCATTAAGGATGGGCCAAAGACCGCAGCCAGCCAGCCTGGATGTTTTGTTTTCTTTTGTTTTGTTTTGTTTTCACCCCCTATTTTTGGCTAAAGGAGCAATTGGGGTTACCCCCCGGCCCTGCAGAGGGGCATCATTAGCTGTAAAGGCAGCTGTGCCCAGCCCAGAAAGAGTAAAAAAAAATGTTCATTTACCACAGCTTCAAAACACTTTTATTGTTTTTAAATTCCAAGTTTTGCCTTCAGGCTCCCCCACAGGGCAGTTCCCGGCTCACAGGCTGCAGGGCCTCACCCCCAGCTGCCCAGGGAGCTGAAACGAGATGTTTCTGAGGCTGCCCAGGTACAGCCACAGAGCAGGCAGAGCCGCTGCAGAGGCCTACGGGCACAAAAATACAAAAGGCCACACACAGTACAAAGCCCTAACACGCACGCTGGGTGCCTGCTGTTACTCCTCACACTGTGACACGACAGCACCGGGCTCCTCCAGGAGCACCGCAAGCCCAGCTGAGGAGCAGCAGCACTGAGCTCACCGCTCTCTATTGCATTTAATGCAGCGAGGGCCCTTGGGAACACAGAAGAAGTGTTTTACAAAGTTGCATCCTCCCCAAGATGGCTTTAAACCTTCCCTTCGTATTCACAAGGCAAACAGTACTGCTGCTTTTAAACTATCTATGTTTTCCATATTATTTACGGTGTAAGAATCTGTAAAAGCAAATGTGTTTTCCCACTAAAAAAAGACGAAAGCTCACATTTTTATAAAAGAAGTTTTATAACTGAAAATAAATTATATACACAATTTTACCGACCAGAGTTCACAACCACCTGCAAACTGATTCACTACAAGATCACAAGAAAAGGTTTGTAGTTAACACCAGCACGCGAAGGCAGTGACTCTCTCCACCTCCGTTTCAGGACACTGACACAGAATTCTTTATTAGCAGAAAACAAGAACTTCTGCAAAGACTTCAGTCCATGTTCATTAGTATCGCCTGTTCATCTTCTTGAATTTCTCATAGTGATAATCGTCGGTGGCTTTTTCATTGGGTGGACGTTTGCGATTTGGAGGAGACCCTTCAAACAACAGAGAAGGAAATAACATTTCCTGTCCTTTCACATACGCAACAGAAAGAAGTTTTAATTCTACCACTTCCCTTACAAACTCCACAGAACTACAGCCCCTTGCCATGAGAAAAGGTATTCCTTTAGTAACCCGTGCTCCTTAATCTAGTGCCCTTTGTCATCCCAGCTTTCAGCAAACCCTCGCCCATCAGCTTGGCCAATGTGTTTCGGTTCTGACCTTTGCTACTCCACCTTCAGGAATCCCTAAAACATCCCCCACCCTGTGTGACCTGCCATGGGTACAAGTGTAACTGCCCCCTATGGACTTCAAATACAGATTGCTTCACTTCCCCACTAACTCAGGGCACCCAGAGAAGAGAAAGCAAGGGCAGTTAGATCGGTTCTCTGTTACATTTCAGCATCTTCCTCTTACAACATTTCAAGTTCTGAACTTACGCTCAGGTTCTGGCCTCTCTGTATCCCCCACTCTCAGAGGACGGGGCTTTGGCTCTTCTTTATTTCTTCTCACTGGTGCATTTAGCTCCTCATGATAAACTAAAGGAGGGAAAACATCGGATAAGGAACATTTCAGAGGCATGTTATTTAGACAAATAACTAAATTTCTATTTGTTACAACCGATCTTTAGCAGAAAGAACAGAACAAGCATTCCTGTAATTGGCTTATATGGATAATCAATGCATGCAAGATGGGATACAGCAAATTTCAGTAGCACTGTTTCATCAGAAGTGGTCCAAAGATTCTTCATTTCCTTTGGAACACACAAATCTGACTCCAAATCACCTCTGTAGGCGTGGTTAGACACAGTAGAAGGCTGCCTTTCCTCCAGATGGCTGCAGTATGAGCGTCTCTCCCGGAAATTAATTCCCATCTCCTGTCTAGTAAGATCTATGTATGCTTGACCACCTGTGTGCTTTGGCAGCCCGGAAAATTGATTCTCTAAATTATAACCCATCATTTATAATCACAGACAAGGCAGGCATTTACAGCACACGTTCACGGAACAACTTAAAGAAAAAGTCTGGAAATTTATGAGGCACTGTCAGCTGGGAGTTCAAGAGCAGAAAGTTAGCCCGTAAGTAATGTGTCCCCCTCCTTGCTGATGGATGGGAAAAACAGGCCAAGCCACATGGGGTCTATATGAGCATCCCAGAGAAAGGAATCAGACAGCTGCTTGTGCTGATCCATGAACTAATTTCTCCTGAACCAGACTCCATCCCAGCTGACTGATTTTCTGCAGCAGAAAGAAAGCAGAAAGGAGCAGGTCACACCTGGGTCAGGAGAGCTACAGGAGACTTACATCTGTTGTGCTGGACATAGTTCACAGCCATGTTCGTAGGAACAAAGGAAGTTTCGCTGTCTTTCTTTTTGTTCTGCTGCTCTGCCAGCAGCTTGGCCTTTGCCTCTTCAGTTGAGATGATGTTTTTAATTTTTGCACTAGAAGGAAAAAAAAAATTCATATTTAAAAACAACAACAAAATCATATTTAAGAAGGGTAACAGGCAAAGGAACTATCCTAAGCAGAAGGATTTGGGTGTAGTGATAGCATTGCTATTGTATTTGATATGCTTTTTGAGGGAGGAAGCAGCGCTATAGAAACTTTGATGCTTAGATGCTTTGCTTCCAAGGCACAAGGTTAAGCTCACATCTGCTGAACACCTCACTAATCCAGACTAAGGCTGAACCCCATCACAGAGCGCAGTGGGAGCTGTATAATCCAAGCACACCACTGCTCTTCCAATCGAATGTCTCTAGTCACAGTGCTCCCCCTGCCACTTCACGCCACGACTACCAGCTCTGTGAACAACGTACTCGATTCCCAGATCCACTTCAGGGATGCCGCTTAGCATCTGGTTGGACAGCATCTCTTCAGTCTTCTTGGCAGAGGAGACACGGATGTTCTCTGGCAGCTCATACAGAGAGTCCTCAGCATTCTTAAGCTTCACCTTCTGCTCCTCATTCTCCACAATTCCTTTCCTCTTCTTCAGCTCTGTCTCAATGTACTTCATCCTAAAGTGCAGCACACAAGGGACACGTGGTATTTAGCTCTGCTTTCTGTACTCTGTCCCAGCGCTGCTGCGCACAGCTGCGAGCACTCTGTGAGCACTCAGTGGCTGGGAGGGAGGAATGAAAAATGTCTCCAAAAGCACTCAGCTAACATCAACTGCAAGAAACAAGGTATTTTCAACTCTGTCCAAGAAATGATCGGATCCTCCAAGCTCTTTCACAACCAGCAGGGAAGGCGGCTGCTGGTGTTTAATGCCACATTGCCCGGCTGACTGGCACCTCCCAGCTTTGCCCATGAAAATGCCTTCCGGAGTCTGACAGCCAAAAGGTGAAAGAGCAAGCGAAGGTTTCTGTGAGAACCAGGAGGATGTTTTGGGAACACTCGGTATTGAAGATAGGAAAACAGCCACAGCAACTGTGAGAGGACACCCAGCCCAGAATTCAACATCCCAGTCGCACAGTGCAGCTCAACTTACATGTCAGCATCTTCATCTCGCCTGTTGGTCTCAGCCGAGAAGGAGGTTCCCAAGTTGAGATCTTCCTCTTCATTAATCCTAAATGGAAACCACAGTGCTGCAGTTGTTTGTTTTTAACTGATCTGACAGGTTAAGAAAACAGGAGCTAGCCAAACTGAATTATATTAAATTCTTCAACATCTGGTCAGTTTGTTGCTGTGTCTTAATACCAAGTCCAGGGAAAGGTCTTCAGAGCTCACACGCACCCACCTGTCCTTGCCTCGTTCTTTCAGTTTCTTCATGTCCACCATCCCCCCAGATTTTATCTTAAATGGGTCATCCTGGAATTTAAGAAAAAATGAGAAACCCTGAAGCTTCCCTTCAGCTTAATGCTAGTTTTCAAAATCCGAATGAGAACAAAGAAAACCACTGAGCTGTGACATCAGCCCTATTCCAGGCCAGACTGCCCCACTGCACCACACCGCTGATCTCTCATCGTTACAGCTTAGCAGTGAGGTGCTGAAAGCATCGAGAACTTACCACAAGCGTTGCTTCTTCTTGCAGCTTCTCTCCCACAAGCAGAGCTACAGCGCTAATCAGGCAGATAAAGTAAAAAATTAAAAATCAGTAGAATTAAATGTATTATCAACCACCACCTTTGTTCACCCCTCACCAAATCTAACCCGCGATCTCAAACATTTCACTCGTGCTGAGTTGTCAATCCTCTGAATCCCTTCACATGGGCAGAGGACCTATCAAGTTTTAGGGAGACGAGAAGATAATGCAGAGAGATTTTAGTGCCTTACTAATTTAGGTTTTAGTCACCAAAACAAGGAACACAGCTCACTGCTGGGGCACATTTCAAACAGCTCACCAGCTAACCAGTGACGGTAGGTAAGAGAGGAAAGAGGGAAATTAGGATGCAGATGAGAAGGGGCCCAACTTACACCTACCATTCTGTTACGTGTACGGGACAGATGTAACCTGATTAAACGCATTTCATCATAAATCCCAATTTTAATCTTTTTAATCTTTTTTTTTAGACTTTGCCCGCTGTAAACTGATACTGAACTGCGTGCCTGTAACTGACTCACCCTCTTTTCCATCCTCAGGCTTTAACATATAAACCTCTCTATCAATAACATCCTTTTGGCACTGCTGGACAAGCAGCTTCCTATGGAAAGGAGGCGCAGAGCAATGGAGAAATTCACTGCTCCCTGCAGCACCACACAGAGCACATCCTCACCCCCCCGGTGCTGCAGCCCTTACCTCACCCCATTGGGTCGCTTCCTGAGGCTCTGCACTTCTTTGGCTTCCTCGAGTTTTAACCTGAAGAAAAAACATCGGACTTGGTGCCTGATGCTTTGGTTTCAGTTATTTCACTTGGTTTGGTTTCATGCATTTACGTATTAGTGCCTGCCTACTCTTCTGGTTACACATTAAGTAGAAATTTTCTATTTTACTTTATTAAAAATTTTATTAAAGAGATCAGAAGTGGCGTCTGCTGGGCTGCCCCTCCAACATATCTGCCCTCAGATGAGGAGCAAAACCCCCAGACCCTGCAAGGCTTCGAGGAGCCAACATGGGGAACGCGAGGCGGGGATCCCCGCTCCTGGATTCAGCTTGGTGAGATCTGCAGACAACGAAGATCTCCCTGGCAGTAAGGCGGAGGGACACGAGGAGCTGACGCGGGGCTCCTTTACCCCTGCAGCCACCCTGTGAGCTCACAGCACGACGCAGCCGCTTCTGTCACGGGGATGTGACAAAACGCTCGTTTTGGGCAAAACCAAGGGCAGCTCTGAGGACGAGAGCTCACGGAGGTGTCAGCACCTCAGGAAACCCCGCCCGCAGCGTTCCGCGGGGTGCAAGCGCAGGGAAGCGGCGGGGAAGGCCGCGATATGGCGCGACAGCGCGCGATATGACGCAGCACGACATGCCATGAGGCAGCGTGACGCCGCGCAGCGATGCCGTGACGCGACACAGCGGCGTGGCGCGGCGGTATGACATCACGCTGCGGCGCGGCAGCGCGATATGACGCCGCGACACGACGCGATATGACGCGATATAACGCGATACGCCGCGACATGACATCACGGCGGCGCGGCAGGCCCGAGCAGCGGCCTTGGCCTACCTCCCCCGCGGCCCCCGTGCTCTCACCTGACCTCCCTGGCCAGCTCCTCGTCCTCCTCATCCTCCTCGGGCTCCTCCCGGCGCTTCCTGAACGTCCTGGCGGCCGCCATGCCGCCCCGCCCCTCCCCTCCGTCGCGGGGTGATGACGTCACTCCGCCGCGCCGACACCGCCCCTTCCGCCAGGGCTTCGGCCTGGCAAGACGAGGGCCGTGCCCCGCTCCCTCCGCTCCGGGCGCGCCCCGCGGCCCCGCTCCTTTGGTTCCCCCCCCCCTCAAACGTTCCCCCCGCCGCCCTCCCGCTCCCTTCCCGGCGGCGGGGCGGGGGCTGCGGCCGCGGAGATCCCCTGGGGCCCTTCAGGGATCCCCAGAGGTTGGTGAGAGGGAGGCGGAGGCTGGGTCCCGG
This sequence comes from Anas acuta, assembly GCF_963932015.1. Classification (NCBI taxonomy): domain Eukaryota; kingdom Metazoa; phylum Chordata; class Aves; order Anseriformes; family Anatidae; genus Anas; species Anas acuta. Next base: position 8,059,056 of record NC_088998.1, on the reverse strand, counting down.
CCCAAGGCCCCGCTCCCGAGGCGCAGAGGCCGCAACGGCGCCCGTGGGGCCTCAGCAGCGGGGCCCGGGGGCTCGGGGCTGGGCTGAGGAAGCCTCGGGAGGGGCCTGCGGAGCCCCTCGGGGAGCCCCGGGGAAAAGGGGGGCGAGCCCCGGCCGCTGTGAGGGTGTCTGCACAGCTGGGGTGATCCCCAGGCCCTCAGTGTTCAATATTTGTTTTCAGGCAGGGCCCCAAATCTCCGCCTGTGCTGACCCCCGGGGGCTGAGGCTCGGTGGAGACCGGCCCGTGAGGGGAGCAGAGCCCGCGCCGTGCTGAGGAGCCCCCGGGTTCGGGCTCCTTCTCCAGAGAGCGGTTGGGTAAGTCATTAATTCCCTTCGGTAAGTCATTAATTCCCTTCGGTAAGTCATTAATTCCCTTCGCAATTCCCGTCGTGGCCCTGGGTTGTGCGGGATGAGCGAGCAGATCTGGAGATCGCTTCATGAAAGCAGCGCCGGGGCTTGGTTTGGTTTGTGCCAGGCTTGGTTTTATTTCTTTGTTTATTTATTTGTATTTATTCCCTCTCCGAATCTGCGCGCTCTGAATCTGAACTGTTGAAAACCGGCTTTCGTTCCGGTACCAGCCCGAGCAGTTGTTTTGAAATGAAAATAACAAGAGAAACGTGTCGCCGCGCAGGCAGAGCCGCTGGTTTTGGCAGCGACTGAAGCGAGAGAAAGTAGGTTGCAGTTGCCGTGGAATTGTTCTGACATGTTCACGTCCTGTTCTTCCCCAGCGCTTCTGGAGAGAGACAGGCTGGAGGACTTGTTTTAAGGTAACTTTTTTTCCCATTGTGCTCAATACGTTCTGACAAGCAAAGCGAAGCTTTCTGGCAGTGCTTTTGTTATTAAATTCCTAGTTTCCTGAGCAGCGTTTGAGAGCTCTTTGCGCCAGGTAAAGCTCTTGGGGCAGAGCCGTGGGGAGGCAGGGATTTAATACTTTCCTCTGAACAGCCACAGCTCGAACCTTTCTGATGCGTTCGGTCAGGGCTGAGAGGAGAAAATGATGATTTTGCTCTTTTATTTAGGAAAGGAAAGGAAAGTGTAGGTGGGAAGCTCGGCATCCCGGTGCTGGAAAGCTGAAAGGCACGGTTTTAATTTGGGATGGAGGGGTGGTCCCGTGGAATGCAGTAAAACCATCCACAAGACTGTGCTTAACATAGCGAGTTCCAAAAGCAGTCCCCAGTTAGCTTAAACTGCTGGAGATCAGGGGGTCTGGAGTTCGTTTTAAAGCAGTATTTTGTTCATTTGGTTTTCTGGGAAACCTCTTTTGGGAAAGGGATAAGAAACCAGGGAAGGCGAAATAGCAAAAATGGCACTGATACTAAAAGGAGTCGGTTTTGTAGAAGGATCTGTGAGTCTGAAAGCGTCCCAGTTTTCTGTGTTAGCCACAGATACAGCGGTCTTGTCACTTGTCTGTGAAATCAGTGTCTGTTACGAGGCACTGCTCTGCCTGTCTGTGAAGCTGCGTGACGTTACTCGGTTGTTTGTTAAGCATCAATTCGCAGGTTGCTGTGATCCTGGTTCCAACCACAGCTGTTTGTAGGATGTCAGTATTATTCCTTCCCCCTCCAGTTTTGCATTGCTCTTCCAGTTCAGTTCCAAAGAGTGTTGCAAAAACACTGTTACAAAATTATCCTTGGGGTTTGTCTTCTGCCAAGGCAAGGTGCTAGGCAAGCTTTTCAGCTCCCAGGATAAATGATGCTGAAATGGCTTATTTGTTTACCTCTTTTTTTTTTTTTTTTCTCTGTACTGTTAGTGATTTAGACCTGCACTGGAAATTCTTTCAAATGTCTTCAAAATGTGAAAAGAACACAGAGTAGCAACCGTTGTTAACTTTAAGTTCATCCAAATTTTTAATTTTTTTGGTAATGATGTAAGCTTTTCATGTCTGCTTTGTGTCCAGCCAACAGCAATATTTTGGATCCTGGGTTGTGTTGTTAATATTACTTATCTTTTTTTTTTAAACAGTCACAAGTCAGGTTACTTGCTCTATGCTTAAGAAACACAAGCCCTTTTCATCTTCTTTTTGTAGCTGCATGTTTCTGAGACATGTTTCAAGTCCTTAATGTGCCCGTGGACCACCATGAAAGTGTTTATTGTGCTCGGAAGCACGCAGCTCTGAAATCCTCTGTGCTTGCAGCGCTTGGATGAATGAGATGGGTGGAACAGGGTGTTACATTTCGTACAGTCTTTGAGAGTTTTGTGACTCGTTAAAAACCTATATTAAATACTAAACTCCTCAGAGGCTGAAGACTTGTTATCAGTTACAGATCTTATAAGTCTTATTCCCTCTTGCACAGCTTCATTAAAACAATCATCGTATTTTTAACATTTGATAAAGTAGCGTGATAAGGGACTAAATGTTAGATCCAAATCAGCACAGTATGGGCACCTCGAGGCCCCCAGACACCGTATGCTAAGTACTTGTCTTGGGCTGCAGCACCCTTTTGCTTTTAATCTGAGTTTCATGCAAACAAGCTACGTAGATTTGTATCTCTTCGTGCTGCGTGTTTGTTTGGCAAGAGGAATCACCACATTTGTTTTCCCACCCTACCTGCTGAGCTAGAACATAAAACCCATTTTCTAGGGGGAAAAGTGGAGTTTATCAGCCTAGTCAGGTTAATGGAGTAGTGTATTCATGGCATGTAAGCCCAGTTAAGGTATGTAGGCAAGGTGTGTGTGAAGTAAGGGCAGTTTTTATTTGTTGTTTTAGGCCCCCACATCATTCAGAGATGCTACTTGATCAGTCTGGGAGCCTGAGATTAAGATGAGGGTGGTCAGTGGCTCACTGTACCACTGCTTTCATTTTGTGGTGTGATTTTACCAGCTATAGCAAATCATCCCTCAGCTTGATAGCTTATCTGAAACCAAAGCAGCAGCTGTGCTCCTGCTGCTGTCCCTGCGTGCTGAGCACCCTCCTACATTTCTGAACACATTCCACGTTACACACATTATTAGCTTTGTTCATGTGTTTCCTCCACACCCCATTCCCTTGCTCACTTACCTACAATATCGTAACACAGCCACTCTGCAGGGGGTCAGAACTGTGCTAGCTAATGTCAGTGGGTCCAGATTTAGATTTGTTTTGGTCTCATTGAACCTTAAAGATGAATATTTTAACCTCCAATATACAAAACAAGCTAATTTCTCTTCTTGCAGCCTGTGAGAGCAATTCTGACACATGACTGAGTACAGCTATCCTTTCCTGTCCTAGGAAAACACCCTCCCACAGGTGAGAATGGGGGATACAAGAGACATCTGTCCTCACCTGGATTCCATAGGAGAGGTGACCAGGGATGATCTGCTGCTCAAATCCAAGGTACAGGGTGTTCTGATTGTCAGTCCTTTCCCTTTTTGCTATTGTGCATGCTCTTGCATATTTGCTTTTCAAAGAAAATGCTGCCTGTCTCTGTAGAGAAGAGTACCTTGCACATGTCCCATAAAATAAGCCCCTGTCAGTCCCATCTGGTGTATTTCTCACTGACACTGCATCCTGCTCAAATGTGTCACCTACCTAAGGCACTGCAAATTGTATATTTAATCAGAAGCATGGGTTTAAGAAATGAAATACTGTGAGCTGCAGGCTGGGGAGGCCTATCTCACTGAGAAGTTTCCCAATCCTGAAGGACTAGATTACTTTAAACAAACAAACAAGCAAACAAACCTTCTTTTATCATGAATATGCAGGGAACCTGCCAGTCATGTGGAGCTGTGGGACCAAATCTCTGGGCTTGTCTTCAGGTAAAAATGGCTTGCTATTCGCGTGCATGATATGGTGGGACTTTTCTTCAATATAAATCTAAATAAAAATATAAAAAGAAGATATATTTGACCAGAAAAAAAGAAAAAAGAAGAAGAGGGTGCTTCGCAGTAGAAATATGCACTGTTTTTTGATGGATTCCAAGAAAAAGTCTGCCTAGATTAAAAGCTAATACTGTCAAAATACACTCAGATTTAACAGTTTGCTTCTCATAGGTGATTTCCCCCCGAATAGCCCCAGTAGGAATGAATATCATTCCCAGCATCGACTGCCTCTGCTGGCAGCTGTGAAGGGAGGCTGCAACTGTGAGACCTTGGAAGAGAGGGCAGGTGCTCAGGGCAGTGAGGCAGAAAGGAATGACAAAGGGCACGAGGGTGGGCAGGGGCAGTTTATTTTTACACTGGAATGCCCAGATGCTTGGAGATTTGGCAAATGAGCTGCCTGTTGGAGCAGTTGCCTTGGAATGGGGAGGTTACACGGGTGCAAACCCATGTAGGGTTTGCAGGTTTTCAGGTTTTCTTTTCTTAAATTCAGCAATTCCAAATTTCTGTCTTATTCTGGGCCCTGGAAAAAGAGAAAGGCTAGACAAATGGCAAGATCTGTTCTGAAGTTGCAGCTGCTGGTAGGACTGGGGTTGCAGACTGTTTTGTGAAGGGTTTAATTTGGTGTGCCACTGTACTTTTGCTCTTTCTCTCACCAGCTCGGTTGTTCTTATGTTGGTTGTGGAGAGTCCTTTGCTGACCACAGCACGCTTCACGCACAGGTGAGCTTTTCTCTGCTGCCCACCTTAAAACAGAGAGAGTTGGATTTTTCCCATTAACCTAATCCTCTTCTGCGGTAATCTGGTGGTCATGTGCTTCAGTTTGAGCCAGCTGTCAAATCGTTCTTTCATCTTTCAATTTCTAGGCCAAAAAGCACAACCTGACAGTGAATCTGACCACTTTCCGGGTCTGGTGTTACGCCTGTGAGAAGGAGGTGTTCCTGGACCAGCGGCTGGCCGCGCACCCGCAGTCACCGCCAGTGAAGTTCACTGAACCGGTGGGTCTGTGACACAGCACGGCAGGGTTGAATGCTTAACAGGATTTTTGTTTACCCCTTGCAAAATTAGCCAAGAAATTTCCACTATTGTCCAGGCTATTGTTGTGATAACTCTTTCACTGAAGGTGGCAAACTGTAGGCATATTCCAATAGCTTTATCTTACAGAATCTCCCCACAAGACAACTTGCAAATGAATTCAATATCCATTTTGATTTTTTTCTAACCTTTCCTAGCCTCTTCTGTGGGGCATCTGTTTCTGGGAGGAATGACAGCAGCTATGACATCTTAATTTTCATTGCATAGCCTATCAAAATTTTAGCTGTCAGACTGGAAACACATGTACTTGTGACACTGCTGCGTATTCCCGATGCCTCTTTCATCATGCACACTGGAAGCAATAATTGTATCATTTCTATTTCCTGTGTGCATTACTGAGAAGGACAGACAGCACAACTGGTTCTTCTCTCCCAAATGTGCTTTTCTAAAGGCTGGCTAGATTTACATATAAGATGATATCTCTCGTAACTCATCTTCTGAAGTAGTACTCTCGCTGATGCTTATTTTTCTGTCTTTAATCTAGGATTCTCCATTGCCTGCTCACCCTTTGAAGGCTGTTCCAATTGCAGTGGCTGATGAAGGCGAATCCGAATCCGAGGATGATGATTTGAAACCAAGAGGTAACGCTGCAGCGAGTTGATGAAAGGGCTGTGAGGGTAACTCTGCAATAGGAGCAGAGTGCAGAGCCTCCCTAGCAAGGGCCAGATTCCCTCTCCTTTGGGAAGGAATGTAGAAAGCAGCACTTCTGGAAAGTTTCATGCTTCTCTTGTTTGTGCTTTAGGCCTTACTGGAATGAAAAATCTTGGGAACTCCTGCTACATGAATGCAGCACTTCAGGCTCTCTCTAACTGGTAGGCATTAGGGCCTTTCAGTTGAGTCTTTCCTAGACTACACTAAATATCAAAAGTGGCACCTCTGATCTGAGTCCTTTGTGAGTCATGCAAAGAGAAATCAGCCAGGCTAGGTGCAGAAAAAGGAATATGAAAAGGAGTATGAAAAATTTAGTGTTTAGGAAAACAGAAGTTTTACCGTAGGAAAATGAGTGAAAATAGAAGTTTTAAAGTAGGAAATGAGTGAACTCGTGGCTTGTGTATAGATGAATAATGGAAGTAAATCTTCTTTCCATTGTGAAAGAAATGTATTTATCACATGGGAAAGAATGTCACCTCTTTCTGTTCTCCCCGGTGATATCATTGTAACAACTCCTATCCTAAAATATTTGGTAGCCATCCTGCTGAAAACTAGTTTCAGGATCTCTTCTCTATAGCTGGTACAGATTTGCATCAGCTTTTTCTATTTAAGTTAGAAACTAAGTCTGCATCTGAAATCAATTCTTCCCTTGATTTAAAAGCAGTATCCTATGCATGTTTTTAAAAAGACATGCATTCAAGTTTTGATTGATCTTATATAGAGGCAAAAGAGAAGTCTCTATGTGCTGAATTCTTTGTTTTTTCCTGGTAGCCCACCTCTCACACAGTTTTTTCTGGAATGTGGTGGACTGGTCCGCACAGATAAGAAACCAGCACTGTGCAAAAGTTACCAGAAGCTGGTGTCTGAGGTTTGGCATAAGAAACGGTGAGTGGTCGCTCCCTAATCTAACATGGACAGTTTTCATGTATATGTTGGTTCTGAAATACAGCATCAGCAAAAAGAAGTGGGATCTTCAGTGATAAAGGCACCTTCTAGGGCAGTCAAACCCTGCATAGACAGGTATGCATGGATTTCCCCTTATTTAGGAGATCCTACATGCTGCTTCTGGTGCATTTTGTTGTCAGTGATCAAAATAATACATTCTTAATAACTTTTAAAAGAAAAGGTATATATAAAAAAACCCTTTCTGTTGGCAGAGAAGGAAAAAATGGTGGGATAATGGAACTCTGTTGGCTATTTCTGAGTCTGTTGCATGGACTGACCAGCACTTGAAGGCACTGCTCTTGATTAGCAGAGGGAATGATGATTTGGATGGAGAAAGTGGTACAGAGCTGACACTGAGATTTTACCAAAGAGAGTGGAAAATGCAGGTGGCTTTTTGGGAAGCGTTTGCTAGTGGATCACCTTCTAGACTAGTTCAAAGCACAGTGGAAAATAATGCAGCTCTGCTGAAATGTAAACGTCTGCTCTGTGCAACTGTAATTGATTGAGGGGAAAAAATGCAATACCATTTGGATTCCTGGTCTGATGTTTGTTTCAGGTTAGATTTTAACAAGGGATAAGCAAGATGCAGAGCAAAAGTGAACTGTAACTTTATGTACCAGGCTGCAGACTTTGAAGCAGAAAAATATCAATTTAGTATTTGTTTTGACTTACCTCGTTTACTGGTCCCTGGCCAGCCCACCCAGATTTTGAGACAGAGGTGCTGCTGCAAAAGGAAACTGAGTAACTAACTGCAAAACCCTGCTATAGAGAGAATCACTTGAGACAATTCAAAGTGTGGACAGAGCTTTAAATTTAAATGTGCTCTGGGGACGATTCTCTCTGGAAGGATAGGCTGAAATGACTAAGATGTTTTTCTTCTCTTGATTTGTATGTCACCCAGCTAATAGAGGAACTAAGACCAGGATTTGCAGGTGCATAATTATTTTTTGTCCTCTTTAACTAGCGACCACACCCTGTTCTGTTGCTTATTACACAAACTGGCTCCAGGCCTGATAAGCAAACTAACTTCTTTTTTTCTCCATATTTAAACAGCCCGAGTTATGTTGTTCCAAGCAGTCTATCTCATGGAATTAAACTCGTCAACCCCATGTTCCGAGGCTATGCACAGCAGGTGGGGCCTCAACACAAACATGCCATTATTACAAAGATGGTGATTTTTTTTTTTCCTTCCTGCAATGGTGGTGCTTGTGAATAGAGAGAAGAGCTTGAGCTCAGGTGTCACGCCTGTCTTGTGTCAATATTAGTGATCTGATGGAGCACTTGGGTGGGATTCAGGAGAATGGGTTCTCTTCTAGGCTCTGCCTCTGGCTTGCTGGTTCCAAGTCAGTGCATCTTCCTGTGTCAGCTTTATCACCTCTAAAATTATGATGGTGACCTCCTCTATAAAGGGCTTTGAGATCTATTGATACGTGCTATATAAGTTGGGTATTGTTTATTCATATTATAGCTGAGAAATCTGGATTAATCTGTACTGAGAAGCTAAAAATACTGATGATCTATATTCTTTTTCTGGGGAATTACAGCCGACTAAATCTCATTTGAAAGATAGTATCTTCTTCTTTGAAGTATTTATCGTGGTCTCCAGTGTTTATTCTTTAGAATAAAATGTAAACATCAAACTAGGTTTGATTTGAAAATTTACAAAAGAAAATGACAGTAGACAGTATATCTAAACTGTGATTCTGACAGCAAGTCAAAACAGAGGATAAAAATAATGATTAATGAAAGAATTTCTATATTTATCTTTGATGTGAAGTATATTGGATTGGAAAACTTAGCTGTTATGAGATAGAGTTGAAAGGAAGACAGGGCAGGCTGAAAGCCAAGCTTCTTTAAAATAACAGAAACATCATAATTAACTTTCTGGAATTGTCAAAATACCAAGTTGCTTTCAGCAGTTCCTTTGAAGGCAATGTATCACTTCTTTTACCATGCATTGCAAATTTAGGAGCTTGCACCTTGACTGTATAGTCTTTGGTTTCTGGTTCCATTCCCTATTTATTAAAGATTTTAATCTGCCCTCTCTGAGAGGGATTCCTGTAAGCAGACATCAGTGTTCATGAAAATTGTTTTGTGGTTAGGAGTCTGTTTTCTATGGCCTGCTGCCTTCCTCAGCTTTCTCCTGGTCTCTTGCTTCTTATCAGTGGTAAAACCCTGACAAATAAGATTGTGGTTTGCATGTTGCAGCTGCTCTCTAGTTTTCCTCTGTGTTTTTCAGCTGAAGATGTTCAGGTAAAAATACAACTCCAACTCTCTGCTTTAGGAGGGTCTCCGTGTGTTACGGAGCTGGATAACTCGTGGGCAGCATTGAAAGAGGCTGTGAATGGAGCTGTATCTGTTTTGTGCCCCTTGTTTGCCCGATTTCTGGATGGATGCTAACATGGAAATACTGCTGCTTTTCAGGACACTCAGGAGTTCCTGCGCTGCCTGATGGACCAGCTTCACGAGGAACTGAAGGAACCGATCGTTGCAGAGACGAGAGATTTGGATACCAGTGACCAGGATGACAAGCGAGAGGGTGACCGAAGTCCTTCAGAAGACGAGTTCCTCTCCTGTGACTCGAGCAGTGACAGGGGTGAAGGAGATGGTCAAAGCCGGACCGCAGGGAGCGTGGGCAGCAGCTCCCTGGCAGAGACAGAGTTGTTGATCCAGGATGAAGCGGGGAGAGGGATCTCCGAGAAAGAGAGGATGAAGGACAGAAAGTTCTCCTGTGGCCATCGGCGCAGCAACTCGGAGCAGGTGGACGAGGATGCAGATGTGGACACTACTATGATGCCAGTGGATGGCAGAGCCTCACCCGAGATGCTTCCAGCTCCCCGTCCTGCCAGCCCATGCAGGACACCAGGTATAAACTTCTTCCAGTCACGGTGTTTTTTGAGATGTGGTGTTGTCCTACGTGGGTGGTGGTGTAGTGCAGTGGCACACAGCACATGATGTGTGTGTTCCTTCTGTGGGTTTCAAAAAATTTGACATCCAAGACTCTCTGCAGCGTCTCTGGCAGTACTTCTGCCTTAGTGCACGCTTGCTTCTGTAAGAAAACCTAAGTGAGCCAGGGAGGTGCTTAGTCAGGCTGAAGTGCTTATGGAGCTGAGCGAAGCCTACATCCTGAGGCAGCAATAGCTACCTCTGCCAAGCCTGCAGATGCAGCATTTGTGCATTTTCCTAACTTAAGAACAAGTTTTGATGTATATACATTGCTTTATCTGATAGGCGGGCTTGGGGAAATGTTGGCTGTGGAAAAAAGACATGGAAGAAAATATTCATTAATGTTGGACTACAGACTTGAGAGAAGAGGGCGATGCACAGTTTGTGCCTTTTGGTGTGTTAGGGAAAAGAGCAGCTGTTAAGATGTAGGTGTGGAGTCACCCCGAACTGAACATATCCGATCTTTCAACACTTCTTTATGTAAGAGTCTTATTCTGCCAACTGGCACTGAAGGCAATGTTGTTTATGTGGATTAGGGATACAGGAGCAAGCTGTAAAACCTAATTAGTCACAAGTGTGAAAAAATAGCAATTTTTTTTTTCTATATATATAATTATTAGCTGTTCAGTATAGCTCTGTATGCACTCTTATAAGTGCACTGAGAGCTGTATCTGCCAACCCATGCAAGTAAGACAATCCATAACATCTGAACTGTGAGTGCTGAGAAAGGTTCTGTGCTGGAACACAGAGCTGGGCTGACACTGACTCTAACAGAGTTGATTTTCGTAACAGGTTTTCACCAGTGCTCTTCTGCCTCCCCTTTTTCCCAAACAGAACCTGATAACGATGCCTATGTGCGCTGCTCCTCACGCCCCTGCAGTCCTGTCCATCACGAAATGCACTCCAAGCTCTCTAGCAGTCCTCCTCGCTCCAGTCCTGCCAGGCTCGGACCTTCCTACGTCCTCAAGAAAGGTAGGGCAAAGGGGTCGGGTTATGCTGGGAGGCAAAGGGGAGCATGTGGAGGAGGAGGGGTTCAAAGAGGAAAGAAAGATTTCATGATCCTTGGTTAGCAGTTGTAAGAAGTGCTGGAATATCAGTGCTTTATAAAATCCTACCAGGCAAAGACTACAGGAAACCCACAGGTAACTGTCTGGGTACAACGGATGTTCTAGTATGCTCATACTGGGGCATGAAATGATTTCCATGTCTATGTCTGCATGCTGTGTTTAAAAAATTAAAGCTATGAAGTCCTAGGCACGAGCCCCGTCCTTTTAGGGAAGCGTGTGTAAACGTTTGTCTGCCAGGCTCGCACGTCACAGCGCGTGGGTCCAGGAAGTGTCAGATGATGTTTTACTGAGAGAGAGCTTCTGGGCTCCTAGATGTCTTGGGCTCACAGTAATAGAATTAAGCTGCAAATGTCAGTCTGGTGCCGGGAGCATTGTTACAGTTCAGAGCCTGGTTTCTGTTGTGTCCAACTGTCCTCTTTGTCCCAAGCAAATTGCAGAACAAAATCTCAGCATTGCGTAGCCAGCAAACACAATGGCATGTGCTTATACCACTGTCCCTACAGCTGTTCAATAATACTGTTCTGTCCAAAACCGTGCCCCAGCCCCTTGGCTGAGGTCAGCACAGCCGCAGATGTTCTGGCCTGATGAAAAGTGCTCTGTCTCCATGCCTATGTGCATAGGGAAGGAGGTTTGTGATTAACCAGAACTCTGTGCTTGGCCAGTCCCTGCTGTGCAGTCTTCCCCAGCACAAGACACCTGGTGAACACCTGGTAAATGTTAGAGGGGAAAAAAGGGACAAAATACACGGACAGGTGAGGGGGACAGGAAGTCAAGTGTAAAGCTTAGAGCAAAACACACGGGATCAATCAGTTCTTGTCCTGTGTTATTGCGTGTCTGTGTGACTCTGCATGAGACCAGAGACTGGGAAAGAGCTACTACGTGATGGTCTGTCTCTCTTTCAGCCCAGATGCAGGCTTCTGGGAAAAAGAAGAAAGAACTTCGTTATCGCAGTGTGATTTCGGACATCTTCGATGGCTCCATTCTCAGCCTGGTGCAGTGCCTCACCTGTGACAGAGTGAGTCTCCTGGTAGCTGTCAGTCCAAGAGCAGTCTTCTAGCTCGTAGAGCTCTTCTTTGGAAATGGAGCTCCTATTGCCAAATACTGTGGGATGCATTTTGGAGGCCAGCTAAAATGTTGAGAGGTGGGTGGTGGAGGAGGTGTGAGAGACCTGCTGTGCCAAGAAATTGTCTGCCTCCGTAGTGGTCTGTTTATCTGTGTCACTTAGTTGGTCTAGCAATATCACATTCACATCAGAAAACAGATTCCAGTGCCACAAACATGACGGAAGTCTTCCTGCTGACAGCAATTCGATAATTAGCCAGAGAGAGCTGCTCTTAGTGCCAGGCCAGGTTTCTAGCCCAGACAAAATCCAAGCTGTGATGATGAAAGTCAGGTCGCAGCTCCGTTACATGCACAGGAAACCCAGAACTCTTCCTCTTGGATATTTCCAGGTTTCTACAACAGTGGAGACATTCCAGGACCTGTCACTCCCAATCCCAGGGAAGGAGGACTTGGCCAAGCTGCACTCTGCCATCTACCAAAATGTGCCAGCTAAGACAGGGGCATGCGGGGACAACTATGCCTCACAAGGCTGGATTGCTTTCATCATGGAGTATATCCGGAGGTGTGTTCCCTGTGTGGGACCTCTTTCTTCTGGGGTTTGTCCTGCAGTGGCTGGAAGGCAGCTGTCCCTAGGCAGTGGAGCTTACAGCAGAAATGCCAGTTGTAACCGTTCCCTGGACAAGGATGGTGTGTGGTACCTCACGGGTCTGTTTTGGCCTTTTCACGTAAGCCAGCAGCTGCTGTTCTGCTTCTGTCATTCACCTTGAGATCTCGTGTGCAAATGATAATCCCTCAGTTCTGCCTTTAGCTCTGTCTTGCCCTCCAGAGCAAATGAATTAGCAGTGTAGTTCTCCAAATCGCTTCCAGTTTGAGCAATTAGAATCGGGTTATCAGCTGGGAGAAATCGTGCTTTCCCTGTGCCATGGGGGTGTGTGATGAGCTTAGGATGTACAGCAAGAAGAACGCCCGTCCACGTGGGGTTTTGCAAGCCAAAGTGTCCAACTGCTGTACATGTAACTCTTTCTCTTGATCTCCTCTCCTCTGCAGATTTGTGGTGTCCTGTATCCCTAGCTGGTTTTGGGGTCCTGTTGTGACGCTGGAGGATTGTCTTGCTGCCTTTTTTGCAGCGGATGAGTTGAAAGGTGAGTTAGCTTTGGTGGGGTCTGACAGCCAGAAATAAGAAAAACTGCAGCGTGTTTCACATGCATTTGGGGGGCGGATTAAGTCTGGAAGGCATGCTGCAGTATTTCACTTAGGATCTGACACTACCAATACTTGACAGTTCAGCTTCTCTGAGCAGAAATGAGTTTTCCCATGCTCTCAAGGGTGCTGCTTGTTCATTTTGAATGCGGATGAGACTGTTCTTAGCAAGGAGCAGACATGGCTGTTGTCTTTAAGTGCTACGGATCCTTTGCCTTCTCAGATTGTTTGCTTTCTCCATTCATTCCCTAAGTCCTAGAGGACTTAAGCAATTTGCTGTATTCACTTCTGTGTGAATTTTTCTCCTAGGTGATTCCATTCTCTTGCCTGTATTTACTGAGGGAAATAGTTAGTTGGATCTCTTCTCACCCTTAGAAGAGTTTCAGGATCAACTTAATGTGATCTTTCTGCATGAGATGGAAATGTATTCATATCAGAGTTGTGTGCTCTGAGTAACTGCATAACAACTTTCTTCTCTTTGTCTACAGGGGACAACATGTACAGTTGTGAACGGTGTAAAAAGTAAGTCTGCTTTCCATGTATTATACCTCTGGAAATTTGTTTCTTTATCCTACGGTTAAACATTTTGTTATACCCTTTGCCTTGACATTTCTTCTGCTGAGTGTCATGTAAAATCTGCCTTGTCTTATACTGAGTTTCTTATACTGAGTGTTGAGAAGTCACTGACTGCAGGCAGAAGTGCTGGCTGCAGGTGGGGGAAAGAAAGGAAGAAGGGTATGGACAGGGACATGGCTTGGCAGTAATGGAGTTACTGCATTAGAAAGAAGAGGCGTGACAAACTGCTCGTGTTGTGCCTCCTTTGGGAGGGATGTTGCAAAAGCCTGAATTTGTTGCTGCTGCAAGTCAGCATTTGTCTTGGATTTCTAAGTGAGCAAGATGCAGCCAGACAATTGCCTTGCCTTTTGGCATCCCTTTGCTTGAGAGTTTTCTCACAGCTAGTTTCTCTCTCCCTCAGATTGAGGAATGGAGTAAAGTACTGCAAAGTCCTCCGGCTACCAGAGGTGAGTAAGAGCACTTTGTTTCTTACTTTTCTTTCAGCAGCTGCTGTTTGAGGAGGTAAGGCTGGATGTAGAACTGAAGTATCAGTTATGGTGGCAAAATCCTGTATGTAGGACCAGAAGAGACTTTCCCATTTTAAGCTGATGAGCCAGCAGGATTTGTGGCTGAAAGGAAAAAAAGCATTGCAAAGATCAGATGCCCAGAGATACGCTGTTGGATCAGAATACCCACAGCAAAACTGCACTTTGTTGTTCCCTGTCTTTGGTCTTTTAGATTCTCTGCATCCACTTGAAACGGTTCCGGCATGAGGTGATGTATTCCTTCAAGATCAACAGTCACGTCTCCTTCCCCTTGGAAGGGCTGGACCTGCGACCTTTCCTAGCCAAGGAGTGTGTCTCCCAGATCACCACCTACGACCTGCTGTCAGTTATCTGCCATCACGGCACAGCAGGCAGTAAGTCCTCCTTCCTGGGAGTATACGGCAGAGGTGAACGGGAACGAGACGAGTATGAGCAAGGCAGAGTGTGTTCTGCTATCCCTCTTCTGGGATAAAGTGCAGTGTGAGGCCTGCGCCTCCATTTCCCAGCCTTGCTCAGCCTCTGCCCTTTGAAAAGTGAACTCGACAGCGTCTGACAGATTCTCTGCAGCTGCTGTGGCCTCACCCATGGGTTGGCCTAGAGGCCCTTTCCCAGGAAGGGAAACCACGGTGACAGTGACAGACTGCCCTGCTCCTGCAAAGCTGCCTGAACAGGAATTATTATTACTATTATTATTTTGTTCTCTCTCCTGTTTCTGCTAGCAGCTAATCCTGTTGTGCTGCTGACCTTACCCCAGGCCTGAGTTCCACCTGCACTCCGAATCTCAGCTGTGTTGTATTTCTTTTTGATGCAGGTGGGCATTACATAGCCTACTGTCAGAACGTGATCAATGGCCAGTGGTACGAGTTTGATGACCAGTATGTCACCGAAGTCCATGAGACCGTGGTGCAGAATGCAGAAGCCTACGTCTTGTTCTACAGGTGAGCAGCGCCCCAGACGCAGCAGTCACTTCATGGCTGCAGAATACTTAGAAATATTGGTAGAAAACTAATTCAGGAATTGCTTCATTTTCTCTTTCTTTCCCTCCTTAAGGAAAAGCAGTGAAGAGGCTGTGCGAGAGCGTCAGAAAGTCGTGTCCCTTGCCAGCATGAAGGAGCACAGTTTACTCCAGTTCTACATTTCTCGAGAATGGCTCAACAAATTCAACACCTTTGCTGAGCCTGGTCCCATCACCAATCACACCTTTCTGTGCTCTCATGGAGGTAAGGCGGTGCTGCTGAACCTGGGAAAAACAACTTTCAGCTATGCTTTTTTGCTTCCTGGTTCAGTAACAAATGCAGAAAAAAAGCTTCATCTGTAGATCTGTTATAGTGCGTGCTTCAGTAGGATCTGCTTCATTTGCAGAAGCTCCCGCCCGCTCAGGGAGAGATGAGAAAATTACCCCATTGTCCTGCTGATCAGAGGACTGGAGGAATGGCTAGTGCTGGGAAACAACAGCGTTCAGTTCCCTACTTGTTTTTAAAAACAAACCTGTAGAAAGCACATAAGACAATGTTGTTTTGTGTTACCCTATCAGCAAGGTTGTCCTTCAGTGTTTGGACAATGGAGCACACGCTGATGAAGGGAGCTGATACCACGTTTTACTGTTCTCTTACATCCGTCATGCTTGTGAGCCCTTGTGCTTGTGTATCTCCAATTGGAAATGAAGCACTTGATTTGAAATTGAGGCAGTGAATTGAGGAACTTTCAAAATCAATAAACTCTTTAGGATCTTCTGTTACCAGAGGAAGCAGATTCTGGAATCAGGGAGTTTTCAGCAAGGAAGATCTCTCTTTTTGCTATTTGTGTCTATCCAGCAATAACAAGTTCCCTGGTTAATTCTCCTCCTTGCCTTTCTTTCACAGGCATCCCTCCTAATAAATACCATTACATTGACGACCTGGTTCTGATTCTGCCCCAGAACGTGTGGGAGTATCTCTACAACAGGTAAACATTACCATTTTGTTATTTGTCCCAATGTATTTTGTTTTATTAGATTTTCCTGCAGTTCTGCATTCCTCTCCCTCTCTTCCTGTGCTCAGGTTTGGGGGCGGCCCTGCCGTGAACCATCTATACGTGTGCTCCATTTGCCAAGTGGAGATCGAAGCGCTTGCCAAACGCAGGAGAATTGAAATCGACACCTTCATCAAGGTTTGTATGGGAAGGATCTGGAGGTAATGGCAAAAGGTTGAGGTGGGAAATGGAGATCTGTCACAGGCAGTCAGTGGAAAACTGTCACCCTCATTTTTCAAACGTGATCTAGAACATGGTCAGGAGACTCATCCTGGGGTTCTGCATAGCTAACACCATGGGGGCAGCTGCAATACAATAATGCTGTGTGTGACTGTGCAGAGATGTAAAGCTTGAAGCCATCCTAGTCTCTTGCCTGCTCTAGTTAGCAGGAACAGGTTGCAAAGAAGGTGGTGGAATTACAAAGGGTAGTTCTGAAGAGTGGAAAGGCTGCCTGACAGTTAATGGAAGGGGCTCCTCCGGATCTCAGCAGTGACTAAATCTTTCCTGCATTTCTCTGCTCTCTCAGCTGAACAAGGCTTTCCAGGCAGAGGAGTCTCCAAGTGTCATCTACTGTATCAGCATGCAGTGGTTCCGTGAGTGGGAAGCCTTTGTCAAAGGAAAAGATAATGGTAAGGAGCCAGAGACCTCTGGAGACTGGTGGTGGTGAGAGGTAGAATGGCAAGAAGTGTGGATGCTCGGTGTGCCTCCTCGGTGAGCGCTGTACCTGACAGGAACGACTTGGGGCTGCGAGGAGTCCAGCCACCCAGACTGCCTGCAGGGCCCCCAGGGCAGGGCAGAAATAACAAGAGAACTAGCATGGGAAATAAGCTGAATTGGGTGGCAACAAGGAATGCAGAATGGTTTTAAACGTGTTGATTCTTCTCTTACAGAACCTCCTGGACCAATTGACAACAGCAAGATTGCACTCACAAAAGCAGGTGGCCACGTGCAAGTTAAGCAGGGTAAGGCATGTCCTTGCCATCTCGTAGTGCTTGAGGGAGAGTATTCCCCTGGGTCTGTCTGTAATGAAGCAGGAACAGAACAAGATGGTGTTGTAGAGGAACACAGTTCTCTGCACATCCCTGTGCTGACAGCCCTGAGTGAGCCGTCTCGCTTCTCCATTGGCAGCTCCTGCATGACCAGCTCGCTGATGTGACCTGTTAGAGCAAATCCCGCTGTCCTCCATCTCCTGGTGTTGCTGTCCCCAGATCCTTTCCATCATTTCCCTTTCCTCATGTTGTATCTGTGATCTTGTGTTGCTCTTGCCTTGTCTTTACTCAACATCTGCTGTGGTCCAGCTTGTGAAACAGCACTGATTATGCTGTCCTCATTGGACTGCTGAGTTTTCCTGCCAAGCAGATGAAGATTGCATTTGTATCTTGGTTTTCTCTCAAAGCAACTGCTTCTGTTCTCCTCCTCCTTTGTAAACTTCAGTAGCAAAGGTCTCTGCTATCCCTGCTTTGTGTTTTGACCACTTTTTGTCCCTCTTAGGACAGCTTAGAGGAGTGTTTTTAGTCTCTCTGAAGCAGTGGAGCTGCCTGGGACTGGTGTGTCTGAGTGCATTTCTGTAGGCCCCTTGGGCTGCCAGAGCTCATTCACTGCTGGGCACGAGAGAGGTGGGCAGGCAGGCCCTGCTGTTGTGGCCTGCTGCTGCTCAGTTCCCTTTGAGGCCAGGAAGAAGTGACTGCAGTGGGTTCCAAAACTGTCAGCTGAACTGCAGTGGAGCCTCGGTGGCTTCCAGCAGCAGGTGGCACTGCAGAGGGCTGGAGGAGACGGCTGCTGCTGCTGCAGCTCTGGTGCAGGGCTGCCACCGGGCGTGGGCTTTGGGTGACTTGGACAGTGCAGCTGCAGGCACCAGGTGTGCCTTGCTTTTGGGAAGATGTCCTCTGTGCTGTGATGTATGTCCTGGTTTCAGTTAGGACAGAGTTCGTGTCCTTTCTGTCCGATGGCTGCATGTCTGCTTATCTGCATGTCTGCTGTCCTTTTCAGGTGCTGATTATGGGCAGATTTCCGAGGAGACATGGATTTATTTAAGCACACTGTATGGAGGGGGGCCAGAGATTGCTATCAGACAGAACGTGGCCCAGGTCCAAGAACTGGAAAACCTACACGGGGAGCAGAAGATCGAAGCAGAGACCCGGGCTGTGTGATCTGTGCAGGAGGGGGCAGGGAAGGTACGGCACAAATATGTCTGCGTGGGGATGGATGGCTGGGGAACCCTGAGGAGTCAAAACGCTTCCTTTAACTGGTACTCGAGGTGTGTGCAGCTCCCACCACCACTGCTGGGGAAGGCAGGTTTCCTCTGCCATCCTTTCACGGGGCTTTGAATATAGGGGTAGTGCTGGGAAAGACCGGGAGAAATCATTTCTCTGTAACTCAGCTTTGCAGCCCCAGTGGGGAAAAAAATGGTGGTGAGACTGCAGCTAAACGTCACTAGGATCTGTTTTGACCTGAGCCCTCTCCCTTTTGTTTGCTTACAAGAAATCAGCACTCCCAGCTTGCCCCGAGCAAACTGAATCTCTCTGCTCCTTTGCAGGTTTTGCTTTTGGCACTTTCCTTTTTAACCCAAATGTGTAAAGACAAAATGAAATGTTATTTATGTTTCCAGTGAGCAATGTTGCAACTAGAGAAACCTGTTTATTTGAAGTTAACTAAAGCCACAAGGTCTCCTTGTAGTTTTGTGCTGATGGTGCACAGCTGTCACAACTTCCTAGTTTTGCTCTTTATCTAATTCCTGCAACTTCAGTTGCAACTCAGAAATTTTGAAATAAGCTGTTTCTTTCTCCCCCAAGCCCTAAAGTCGCACCTTCACCATCCTGGTAGACTTTTCTTCTCCTTGTATCTGATGTCATGTGTTCAGCATGTTTTCAGAGAACAAAGCTGGAAGACAAGTTCTCCTGCACACTGGCTTCCCGCTGTACTGTTTCCTCTAAAGCTCCTGGCAGCTCTGTAGATATGGGATGCAGCCTTCCAGGTATTAAACCCATAGGGTTGGGATGTGAGCAGCTTCATCATAAAGCTGTTTGATGGTTAGATTTCCTTGGAGCAGGATACAGGACTGCTCTGCTGCAGGCTTTAGGGCTCCTGGGCTGGTTCATAAGCTTGGTCTGTGTTCTGAGAAGGACCCTGCTGTAAGCCTAGACCTGTCTCCACGGCTGTCCTGAGAAGCAAAGGGTGTGTGAGGGAGGAGGAGGAGCCCATGTGTTTGCACAGGGCCTATTCAGATGGGTCAGCCTTGGCTGGGGCAGTAATTGAGCGCTGGGGAAGGTGCCTGGTTGAGCAGGTCCAGGCTGTTGAAGCAGCTTTTTAGGAACGAGCTGCTTTCTGCAAACAAGCCCCCACCTGTGTGCTGAGGTCATTCTAGCTTCTCAATGCAGATGTTACTTGTGTATACAGTGGCTCATTTAACGAACAGAAATAACTAGCTCCTTAATCTACTGCCGCTAATGCAGCCATAGAGTATCTGATAACAGCCAACAGAGAGGCACAAAGACAAGAGGCTAAACACTACTTTTCTTAGCAAGGCTATTTCCAAAAGTTCTTCCTTCATCTAAGCCAGCGAGGCACTAGTATAACCTTGTACGCCTGTGCAAATGTTTCAGTGAGCTTTAGTGGAATCGGAGTGAGGCAGAGCTGGCAAGGCAGAGCTGACCTTTCTTGGGCTGAGGACACGAAGCGCGTGCTCATCGTGGTGCTGGAACCTGCATGATTCCACAGCACCAAGTCTGGCCACCCCGCGGTGGTCTGGGGCTCTGAGCTCCCCACGTGAAAAGAGAAAGAAAGGGAGGGGGTAAGAGGAAGGCTGCTCTTTGACTCGCAGATAAAAGGTGGAAAAGCGTGTAGGAGAGGAGAGTTAGAAAAATGTGGCCTTCAGATTTTTTAGACCAAATGTTTGCTGCCAACAGCAAATTCTTCTTTAAAAAGAGTGTCTGTAAATGGTTCAGCATGTTAGTTTTACTATCCTGTTTATTGGATGCTTGTATATATCCAGCCAGGCCCAAGGGGAGGTCAAAGAATGAGCCACTGTTGGGATTTCTTTGTTTTAAGCTTTGTTAGCCACTGCAGCCTTCTTTGAAGCTGCTGCAGAGCCTGTAGGGCTGCATGTCTGTGTTGTCTGTGCTGTTCGGAGGATGCTGTACAGATTGTAATAACACTCCCGTGCTTAAGTGTTAAATTCTGTGCTAAAAATGTGTTACAATAAATATATGTGCATTCAACGAGTTGCATGACTGCTGCCTGCAGGGCCAGAGGGTCTGACAGTTTCCATGGCACCTACAGTGTTAATGAAAAAAACACAGAAAAAAAAAAAAACAAGTTTCTTGCTGCCAGGAGGCCTCGCAATAACAGATCTATCTGAGCAGCAGCAGTAGCCCAGTCCATGAAATCATACTGCACTTGCACCCTCCCCTTGCAGCCTCTGTTTACGAAGATTTCCTGTTCACGTTGCTTCATTTGCTGGGTTTCAGCTGCCTGTGTCTCAGAAAGCCCGTGTTGTCCAGGAAGCAGGTGCTATCTGTGACCATCAGTGTGATGGAAGTAACACACAAGGGGAGAGGCTGAAGTTCCACGAAGCTGTCCTTAGAGCCTGTGTGGTTTTCTGTCAGCCTTGGGTGGCTGAGGATTTCATTACTGATCCAAACCTCTTCTCTAATCACACTCGTGTGCATAGCTTTGCTCGTGGGCACGATGCAGACAGCAGCATTGCCACCGCGTGCCAGGAAACGCTAACTAACAGGCTGGCAAGTTCTGCCCTTGTGAGCAACGAGGTTGCTAAAAGAGGTAGGTGATAGGAACACTGCCCCCAGGGGTGCGGGGCTGGAAGAGGCGGGCGGCTCGCTGCCAGCTTGGCAAATGCTACCGCATTAGCTGAAACTCGGACTGTGTGAAGAAGCAGAGCTGGAGCTGGGTTAATAAGGACACGCAGCTCGTTCTCTAGCAACTTGAAGTCGACCGTCAAAACTTGCATCTAGCAAACAAACCCCGTAACCTCAGCAACTGCAGAACAGTTTGTAGCATTCCAGGAGACGTTAACAAACTACCTCCCCTAGGGGTGATTATATAGTGTCTAGACAAATGGCTCGAGCACTGCACTGGCAAAACCAGAGTGGTACTTTTTGTTATTCTCTACCCATTAAAACACTCAAAAGCTTAGTTCTGCATCTATATTTCATTGGAAAGCTGACCTCATTGTTGCTGTTCTCTGCCTCTCATAGTAGGTGTCTGGGGTATTTTCTGAGCACCTCTCACTGCAGCTAGCTCTGTGACCCATTGTCAATGTCAGCCAAATGTTACGGCTGAGCTGTATCAGCTCTTTTTGCAAATCACTTCCTTTTCCCTCTATTTTATCAAGTCTCTTGCTCATTGTAAAAAGAGGAAAGAACTGTTCCTGCATTGGACTGATGGAGCTAGCCTCGCTAGTTAGATTATTTGCTTCCTTCCCCAGTCTTCTGCAAGTACTGGGGACTTTGTTTTACATGAGCTGCTGCTCTGTTGCCTACTCATGCTTAGACTACAGCCTTACAGACACAGTTTTGAGGCAGCTGAGGCTGTGATACAGAGATGTTAAGTACCCTGCAGTGACCTGCACACACCCTTACCTTACAGTGCACGTGTCACACCTCCATCCCTGTAAAGGAGAAATCAATAGCTCTTCCTTCGGTGATGCAGGGCCAACGTACTGGAGCTTCACCCCACAGCTTATCTTCGTGACCTCTTGCTGACCTGGTCACAGCCTTATTCTGTACCACGGTGGTGCCAGTGGCACCTCTCCACCCTCCAGAATGACCAAAGTAAATAGCATTCTGTATTTTGGGACGTGTCCAGCAACATACCTGGTGTATGTAAAGCTCATTTTATTATTCTCCTAGTTACTGCTCACCTTGGCTTCAGTTTCCTGCCTTCACTCACTCATTTGGTTGTGCTGTTTCTATTTCAAGTTCGCAATGCTAATAATACCGCTTAAGATAAAAATGAAAGCGCCAGACTGACACTCCCTGCTGTTCGTTGTTTCCCTCAAAAATGCAAAGGCATGAAGCACATTATCTCTCTGCCCGGTTTTAATAAGTGTTGTTAGTAAGTGCTGACAAAGAACAACTGAAACTGTTAAACAAAACAACGATCTGATCTTAGATCTCTATATAACTGCTTCAAGTAGAAGTATCACCTACTATGAGCTGCACAACTGCAAATCCTCACGGTTCCTAGATGAGGCTATTTCCAATGATCTGGGCTAACAGGTGATGAAGAAGCTGTCCAGAAGCTAGTCAACTTTTTGGCTCAGCTAGAGAGAGGAAGAAGAGATTCTTAGATTAATGTTCTCAAGGACAGGGAAGCCTTTTTAGGTCAATCTAGAGCTTAATTGCAAGGCCAGAGTGTCAGCAGAGCAGCACTGTGCAACACGGCACCACACAGATTCCATGAATCTGGCACACCACTTCAGCCCCACGACCAAGCAGAGGGTGGAGGAGGTGCTGCTTCCCAGAGTGAGAAAGTTGTGTTACACTTTAATTACCTGCCCATTTCTCTCTATTTCCCTGATGCCCTGATTTACAGAGCCCCTGCTTTCCTACCGCAGCATTTGAGGGAGCCGAGGGAACTCCCCATCCGCCAGTCCAGGATCGCTTCCTCTTTGGCATAAGCTGTTTCTCTCTTAAAAAAGAGGAAGGGAGATTTGGTCCAGCCACAGTTTCTTTGTGCTGTTAATGCTGGACAAAAGACATAAAAGCAAGACTAAAGTTGCCAAAGGAACTTCACAAGTTGTCTGAGTCCTAAACCATGCCCTTGTGAGCTCTGTGCCCTTTTCCCCCCATTGCTGTCTGGCTGCTGTTCCCTCCCCCAAGCTCGGTGGCCAGAAAAATATCTGCAGGGAGAGACTGTCTCAGTTCTCTGCACAGACACCCACCAACTGCTGTGTTCAGCTGCATCCCTTACATTTTTTTCATGATTCCCCATCCAGGTGCTGGCCAGGGAGCCAGGTTCCCATCCCCTCCGATGAACCACCTTTCCCCAAACCTGGGCAGAAAGAGCTCAAACAGGAGGCAGCTGTAATGTGCAAATGCTGGAAAGCACCAGCATGGGCTGAGAAACAAAGCAGCACCTCGGCTCTCATTTCAGATCTCTCCGGGGCTGTGGTGAGCTTCAGACATTTAAAATGCAATCTTCTAAAGATGTTTTTTGTTTCTCTTCTAAAGGAAAATAAAGGCAGCCAGCTCCAGCAAAGTACATGCACAGTACCCACAGCACCTGGCAGAAGATTTCTTTGGAGCCCCATCCATCCACTATTGACCACCCCTTGCACATTAAAACAGAATTATAAATATCCTTATCCAGCCTTACAGAAATGTATCTGGCTTTCAGATTATTCAGTGAAGGGAAACAGTACTGTATTTTGTACCTCTGTCTGTTCCTGCATGCACATACAAATGCATTATTTGCTAGGGTCACAAGACTTAATTTCAGTTTATAAGGAATTAGGATCAAAACCATCTGCCAAACCTTCCAGTTAAACCAAAGCACTCACTATGGGCACCACAAGGCACAATTCTGTGTTGGAGGGAGTATTTTCCCCGAGCTTCCAGTTCCTGTGTCCTCCTTCTGAAGTAGGAAAGTTTTAAAATAAAACAAAAAATTGACAACAAACAAAGAATACCTGCCTTACCCAAGTGCACCAACAACTCCAACCAGAACGATGCTTTTTTTTTCCCCCTCGAATAACCAAATTTAAAAAAAATAACCCCCCCCACCACCACCACCACCTTTTTAACGTTCAGTGCCAGCTTCTGGAAAGGTAAAACTTTGATAAAATTGGGTCTCAAAGTGACCTGCTGGGAACTGGCTGCGTAGGACAGCCACCCAAAGGTACCGGGCAGAGCCACATCAATACTCCAAACACCTGCAAATTCTGGTATGAGAAACAGAACCAAAAGCCAAGCGCCGTGAGTAAGGATGTCATCATTCTTGTGAATACAGCAGCTAGCCACAAACACTGCCTGGAACAGGCTGTTTCCGCTTCTCCGCTGAAAATTTTACAGCTAGATATGACTACAACATCCATTCCCAGGCAAGGTGAACGCTGAGGAGTAGGAGAGCAGCTTAGGGGAGTTTCAGGCTATAAAATTGATGTCTGGCTGAAACAATAAGTCACAGCTAAATTCCCTTTCTCCACTGGAAATGTTTGTGGCAAGACAGAACGGTCACTGGAGAGCAATGGATATAATGCCTCGACAAATCAGAGAGGCCCCGGCAAAGAGGCAGCGCCTTTTTTATTGGGAAAGAAAAGGAACAAAACCATTTTTCTTCTTCCCTGGAAGATCAAAAGGGTCCAGTGAACTAGATTTCTGGAATTAAATGTTTATTTAAATATGCGGATGACTTTCCTTTCATTGTTACAAGGTCAATATTCGCTTTCAAATGGAAGCACTTTATTTAAGTTGAATTCTGTCTCCAGAAATGAATGGGCAACACCAGAACCTTTTACATTGGCAATGAAATCACAACACTGAGATGCCACCGAAATCTAGAGATCAGTGCTCAAACACACATACACACACATATACAAATAAAAAAAGTGCTCGACATCATCATGTTAAAATAGAATTTGGCTTCTTTTTTTTTTTTTAGGTCTTCAGGCAGGAAAAAACAAACAAACAATATGCATCAAACTAAATGAACCTCTGAAAAATACTCAGCATTAAACACAACTTTCCGTATCAGTAAATATGTTTCTTCTCTATTTACAGATGTTAAGAAAGGGCATTAGAGACTTTTGCTGAGGACAACGTGATTTTGTAGGCTGTACAGTCCACAGTTCTGGGCAGGATTAGTAAATTCAAGCAGAGTTTTTAGAAGCCAGTCACATATTTAGTCCTTCGGATTCTGTAAAAGGTAAACTCAACAAAAATGACCCATTCTTTACCCTGAATAAAGGCAGCAGAATAAAGATGTGTAGGCTACAATACGTGACTGTCACTAGTTTTTCTTGTATTTAGTTTTAAGATCCGGGCATTTGGGAACTACTTGCCAAGTTTATAAAAACTCTGTAAACTCTGGCCTTTTCATTAAAACGGTCAAAGAAAACCAGGCAGCTAAAGCTAATGCTCCTTCTAAAGCGCTATTTAGCGACACAGACATTGCAATTGTTCAAATGTTCCACAGAGGCTGACAATAATATACTGTCCACCTAGATTAAATATATAAAAGCAACCTTTTATCTAATTTGTACATAGATGGCACAACAATAGGTGAAAACAAATTCTCCTAGCTGCTGATTCAACAGTGCATTGGACATGAGAATAAAAATACTGCAGCTAAAATATTTTAAAGATATTCTTGCACGCCTGTTAACTGCTTAACCATTTAGATCCCCTGACGGCCGTACGTTGGCTGTGCAGTGCAGCAACGCCTTCGCACCGCTGTCACGGATCCCTGGCCGAAGCCACGGGTGCCGAGGCTCTCAGAGGCTCGTGGATCTAAGCAGTTCAGGGACCACGGTAGCAGCAATAAGGATGGCAATTCCCTTGGGGATGACCCTTCCGACTCCGGTAACACTGTAGCTGAGGTGTCAGTGCTGGTTGTGCCTGCCCAAAGGTGCAGGCTCCTGAGCCCCTTTAATTAGCTTAAAAAAACATATAACCTTTTGCTGGTTGATGCTCACAGGTATTAAGCACCATAATACGACAGCTACAGTCCTAATTGTAGGGCTGAGGGACGTTGTGCTACTGGAAACAAAAATCGGGATCTTGAGTGGAGAGAAAGGGACAAAGTTATGGAGACAACATGAAACTAATTCAAAAGTTACTTCATCCTGAGTGGGGATGACCAAAGCAGTCCCCAGCGTGGAGAGCACATGATTCCTGGACACGTTTCCGTATGCTGACCCCGCACAGAAGCGCAGCAGGCAGCAAAACGCCACGCACACACGTTTGTCTGCAAACTAAACCTGAGAGGCTGCATTTTAGGGTTGCTAGCCAGAGCGGCTTCCATAGCAATTTCCTCCAATTCTGGGGATTTTACAAGAGATGCTGAGGTTCCCTAAGAGCAAGTAGATTTCCCCCAGTGATGGGCTGATTTATGAATAAATTAGGCCCTCAGGAGCTATTGGGAGCAACTGACTCTTACAGGGCTTAACCACATACAAGATTAATATCCTAGCAACAGTAAAGATGCAGGGGAAACCAACACTTTCAAAGTACAGAGGTTTAGAAAGCAATTGACCCCTTTTTTAGGCAGTTTAGGTCCAGATCATGTGGTATTTGGAGATATTAAAACTTCCTCTCCACTGCATGACATGATACAGTACAGCATCACTTATGCTACTTCTGCTTCAAATAAAACCACGTGGAAACAGGGTGGCTGAGGAGTAAGTCACAATTCCTGTCTGGCTTCTGGGTCGAGGTCCAGTCCACGATAAGGTGGGAGAACGAAATAGAGTGCAGTTTCTTTTTTTCTTCTCTTTTATTTTTCTAAAAAAATTCTGTTACTCAAACATTAACTGATGAGAACGCACAAAGAGGTCATGCAAAAGGAGAAGGCAAGTCTGAAACGCTGAAAAACAAACCAACAAAAAGAAAACTGCAACGAGATTAACGACGAGCCACAAAATAACGTGGCCCTCAGGAAGGTGGGCGCAGGCAAGGCAACAGGGCGAGCATGCAGACCGAAACAAGAGCAAAATGAGGTCTTTGTGACAAGCAAAATGGGGCTTCAAACCAAAACGCCAGTGTCTGTGTTCGTGTGTGTGTGTGTGTCTGTGTGTGTGTGAGGAAGAGGAGGGAGAAAGGAAGGGGGAGTAAAGAGGAGGGAGCTGAGAGAACAAGCAGGAAAGCAAGTGTACATACGTGAGCTTGAAGGCTTTCAGGAAACAGCAAGGTCATAGGGATTTAATACTTGGAATGAGCATCAGCCTAGATTTAAAAAAAAATAAAGGCTGAAAAGTATTAGTGACCTTTTGGGGAAAGCAGAGTATTGAATAATGCACGTGGATAAAGTTTAATATCCGCAAATTCAGAGTCCAGTCCAGCTGCCGTAACACTGTTCCCGGAGTGGCTTTCTGTGTGTATTACACCTCCTTTCCAAGCTACCTGATGAAACTACCCGCAGGATTAGCGCTAAAGGCACCACGTGAAATGCTGATGGACCAGTGCGTACATTCAGATGGACTGAGGAACAAGGGAGGAGAGAAGACAGACCAGTACATGCGTGGGACTCCCTGGTTACCCTTCGCAAAGGGCAGCCAGCGGTCCTGTGACTGGTATCGGGAGCAACTGGGTGGGGGAAGTGTTGGTTATTTTTTTATGGAAGGGCAGTGCCAAGCTGGCAGAAGAGTAAGGAAGGCTGATAAGTTAATCTGAGCCACAAGTAGCATGCCATGAAAAAGAGCAAGCATCTGAATGATACTGGGATGGAATTTAGGTCTGAGTTTTTCAAGTGGGAACTCCAGACAAGACTGGGAGTCTGGCTTTCCGTGGGTGTATTTTAACTGCCTGCAGGGTAAACAGACCATTTTGTTTCTCCTTCTGTGACAAGCTCGCCCCGAGGTTCTTGCACCAGCACAAACACCTTTAGGAATCTAAAACATAAGAAAGACAAAAAGAAAGAGACTGGATTAGAAAGAGACTGGGGAAAAAGGAATCCCTTAAGAGTTGCACTGCCTGCAGGAGATTAAAGGAAATCCAAGCACCTACCAGGTTACAAAGAGTTAAGAAAAGCTCCTGAACTCAGGCATACATCACCAGCAGTCATCATTCACCCTCAGCCCTTCCCTCCAGGAAGCATCTCTGGATCACTGCTCCCCCCTGGGAGGAGGATGTAAAACCCTGGAGCAGGACCCTGCCAGCACTTTCTCAGTGCAACAGTAGAGAAAACAAACAGCTTTCTCCTTTTCGATCTGCTCAGAGTGCTGTAGCTGATCAGGTGATAGCTCCAAAGACCATGACTGATACTGAAGAACAACATGAAGCTAAAACACAAAGAATTTCGCAGATGAGACCAGACTAGCCATCCTTTACACAACGGGCTGTGAAGATCCTTCACTTCTAAGGGAAGCCCAGTAAGAAGCAGGTAAGTGACAGTGCTCTTAGCTTCTAAACTCACGCTTTGTCACATCCCTGTAACCACAGACCGCTGGCTGAGGGTAAGTTTTCTCTGTGGTCAAATAAAGCTACAATCCAGGAGTTTGATTTGGCTGAAGAGGCTGCTGTATCAAAAGGGATGGATATAGGATGAGTCCAAACTTCCCTGACACTTGGGAGCAGGTTGGAACCTTCAGATCTCCTTTGCACACACTTCCGTAACAATAACAAAAGAAAAAAATCCAAACGATAGCACAAAAAATGTTTTCACAGATTCACAACAAAATATTCTTCCTGAAAAAGAACTGCATTTATACTTCGTGTATCTCTGTGTGGGAAGCAAGTGAAAAGCAGCTCTGGACCATTTCTTTGCCATTAATAAAGTTAAACTTAAATGAATAGCCATTAATAAACTCACAGGAATGAGAAAATATAATGTTTATTAGAAGAAGACACCACGGTACATCAAGCTATAAAGAGATTCCTGACAGATGATGATTCTTCAAAAAATAGGAATAGAAATGGAACAACCACACTGGCCAGATTTAACAAACTTTAACACAAAACAAAAGTTTCTATGCAATTCCAACCAGATGCAGGCAGCTGAGTAACCAAAAAGGCTTATCAATGTAAGGACTGAATAGTTACCAAAACAACAGCTAGGTTAAGCAGAACAACAACCTATAAAACCATTTATATTTATATATTTATATAAAAGGATAAAACCAATTCAAATTCAAGTAACTTTAGTTTTTTAAGTTATGTTATATACAATTTTTTTTTATACTGGGAGAACTAAGGACAAGTATTTAACAAAAGGATTTAAAAAAAGATACGGTCCAGTTTATAATTAATTACCATTTCCTAAATAATTTGGCAAGCATTAAATAATCAGATATATCCTAGATAAAAAGTGCATCAGCATGGTTAACTTTCACCTATTTATTTATATAAGTCAAGGCTCTGCCTAACGGTTAGAGCAAGCAAACAGCAGAGCCACAATGCTGTCTGTAAGGGATTTATTTATATAATTGGGGGGTGGGGAGGTAAACAGGAACAGACCCACAGTGGCAAAGGAACTGAAATGCTAATCAGCTCAGGGCTCCAAAGCTGTTTTTCCTTGTTGTTGTTCTCCCCCCAGGAAGTTTAATTTCACACATCAGTCTGCTCACTGCGCATCAACCCAAGCAGCCAGTCCTTCTGGTGGGAGCACACAGCATTTTTGCTCGGTGCAATGCAGAGTTTACAGAACACCAGTTACTTCGTGCAAGTTTCTCGTGTGTATCACATTTTATTTCACAACATCCCTCAGTGAAAGGGAGCTTTGTTCCCAAGCAGATTGAGGTACCACATTTAATAACACAGAATGGTCAGTCTTGGGCAAAAAGGTCCAACTAGTTCCAGTATTTGTCTGTTGTCAGCACCAGACACCTGACAGGTAAAAGCCCTGCAAGAAGCGACACCAACGTGCGCAGAGGAATTGTGTTCCTTGTCCCCTAGCAGTTAGAGGTTGGCACAAATCCCAAAACGTGAGCTTACAGCCAAGAGATCCAGTTCTGAGTCTGCACGGTTTTAGCATTTATAATAATTTCCTGCATGCATCACAAGGAGAATGAACCGTGTTGGCTCTCCTTTATGTTAGGAAGGACAACAATGCTGTTTACAACTGAATTGGTACAATCAGGCCAGTGCTTTTATTGGCAGTGATGCACATTTAAATTTCAAGGAGAACTTATACATGCATCAGCCCAGGGAACGGTACCTAACGGAGTCTTTCAGTGATGGAGATATGACTTGTGCATTCATCTCTTCTAAAAGAAAACCTTCTGAAATAGATCTCTTAAAACAATCGTAGCAGCAACCCAGTAGGATAAAAGGTGAACAGGCCTATGCAAACCTACTCAGAGATTTTCTGAAGTGATTTGTACACATCTGAAAAAAAAAAAAAAAGGCAAAACAAGATAGACATTACCGTTCTTTTTGCAATAGGGTTTGCTACCAGCCTCTGACTGGAGGTATTGTAAACTTTACAGGCAGCCCTCATGCAAGTATTTGCAGAAACACACAGCCCTAGGCTGGCTTGCATGATGACTATGGTCAGAAGGGTGGCTGCAGCACACAACTTACCTGTCCCATCCATCTCAGGTGCTGTAGCACTACAGCCCTGACAACACAGCTTACAGCTAACTGGAAAAGCACA
This sequence comes from Anas acuta, assembly GCF_963932015.1. Lineage (NCBI taxonomy): Eukaryota > Metazoa > Chordata > Aves > Anseriformes > Anatidae > Anas > Anas acuta. Next base: position 8,028,879 of record NC_088998.1, on the reverse strand, counting down.
CCAGCTGCCGAGTGGCTTTTCACAGTGCATTTAACAACCCCATTCTCAGGAACCTGCAGCTCATGACAGGCAAAGCTTCATCATGCAGGCAGGCCTGCAATGCTATCGATTCTGCTGGCTGCAAGAGTCATGAACATGCTCAGTTGGTGGAAACGCTCTTAGCACTTCACACAACTACATTTAGAGGTACCAGCTGCTCGAGCATCTTTTCAAAAGCAGGAAAGAATTACCAAAGGTTATAAATGCCTTAGCACTTAGTGACATTTTCAGGAAAGCTGTAGTTCCCATTTTAAGTATGCAAGGACTGAATAAGTCACTTCTACTGATGTATTAATATCAAATGAGAATATTCAACTTGCAATAAAGTTCGACTTTTAAACACAGCAGCATTTCCCACAAATCTTTATACTGCTACTCTGACATTTTTTGGGAATTCAAATTTTTCAGCAGAGATTTGAGAAAAAATATGTAAATATTATAGTTAATTTACATCAGATACTCGCACATCCAGTTGATTTTGTTCGTAAAGTCCAGCAAAATTAATGGAAAAACTTAAGGGATCAGGAATGCCCCCACTGTTGCTGCAGAAGTGACTGCAACTGTAGCAGCACTCACCTACCCCCAGCACAGACTGCCTGTTTAGGACCATTCAGCTTCATGCTGTAATTTGCATTATACCATTAACAGACTTTTTTCAGGAGAGTAAGTTAAAGAAAAGTTTCACTGCTCCAGTTAACAGGACTGTGCCAGAATTTGTCACCCTACCCAGAGAGATGCTTTGTTTCATTTCCTATCCAACCCACTGCTCTGCTCATAAGTAGGTGATTTGCTGTACCTGCCCTCTGATGTGAACCACACCACGTATCTTGGGCAGGAGAGCCATGCTTGTTCCTTGGGACAGATTTAAATGCCATACTAGCTTAGCTGTTTCAAGCAGCCTACTCTGCTGAAAGCAAATTTCTCCAGCAAAATAATCATGTGGCTTTCAACTACTGCCATACACAGAGCAGTCAATCTCCAAAGGAGAAAACACGGAATTATAAGAAGGGGCCTCTCATTCTGTGCTGTCTTGTTCTGAACATGAAGGAAAACGTACGATCCACAGCCGTCTTTCAAAGGTTAACAAAAGCAGACAGAGGGGCGCTAAGCTTTCTGCGCTCTTTTGCATCTCAACTGACTCTGTATTTGCCAACACAAACAAAACTACTGTATGATGGCAAAATACAAGACCCCCGACATTCATCTGCAGCAGACAAGGCACTGCGCTGTTTAATACTGAATCCAGGAACAGCGAACTAATCAAGTTATAGTGCTTGTTTACAGAGAGAGCTCTACTCTCTCCCAACTGTCTGCAAACCCCTGTAAGAATGGTTCAACTTTCTTTTAAATTGGATGAGGCAGCTTGCTTCACACCCAGAACTTCAAGGGCTAGGACACACAATAATCTGAAGGGTTAAATGACTAAAAAAATAACTGTTTTGGAACAAATGTCCTGTTTTGGAACAGGATTAAAATAATTTGTGTATTATATTACCAGGCGTTTACATGTTAGCATGTGTTCTAGCCAGTATTTCCCTGTCTGCTCTGCTTGCTTACACAAAACATCTATTTGTGAGGAGTCAAGAGCAAAAAAGGAAGCAGAAGATACCTCAGTCTAAACTCAGCATGCCTCCATTGATTGTGTGTGAGCAAAAGATGAAGCCATTTCTTATGGGTCATCTGAAATAACCGTATTTCATCTGAAATAGCAAATACATCCAAAAGACCATTTTCTGAAATGTATCAAGATGGAAAAGAATAGAGGATCTTCCTTAATGTCAATGATTTAAGGATGACACAGTGCCGTGTAGACACCTGGCAAGATCTCTCCTTCCTCTTCCAAGGAGGCTAACTAAATGATGAACAGCTTTCAATTCAAAAGGTCCCCAGAACTCATTAAGCTCTGAAAAGCTACAAGACTGAGATACAAAACAGCAGCTAAATATTTCCTATGTAACGGTTCACTGAACCAGTTTGGAACAATTGACTTGTGAATACCTCTGAGATGCCCCCTGGATATCTAAGGAAAGCCAATAATCATTCCAAACGGCTGTTTCCTGCACTAAGTTGCGCGTGCAATGGCAGTGACAGTTGAATAAGCACCTACTAGGAAAGGCTGCATTTTCCCTCTACCACACTATCCTCCTCTGATCAATAAAAAGCATGTTTTGCGTACAGCACACGGTATTAGTCCACGTACAAAATAATGCACTTTGTGGCATTGTACAGACTTTTAAAAGGCCCTCTCTGCAACGCAGAGCAGTTGCAGGGTTGGGTATCTCTGTGAAAGCAAATAAAGTAATAATAATAATGGTATTAAATATAAGTCATAGCACCTTTGGCATTTTTGTCCAAATAGACTTCAACATACGACGTGGGGACGTAGCCCTCCTCATCTTCATTCCTTCGGATTCGCGTCCACCCATCACCTTTGTCTTCTTCTATTACATAGAGCATTTCTCCTTCTGCTACAGAAATTGTTCCTTCATTCTGACCTGAAAGACACAGTAACATGGATTTTAGGCTACCCTGTGCAATGAGGATTAATAGATGGAGTAGGGGATGCTTATGGCGTGTAGGGGCAGGGTGCTGACACCTTTTTGTGTCACTGCAGCATGAACAAGAATATATGATTCTGGAGCCAAGAGAGCACGTTCAAAGAACCAGAGAAATGTGATCCTAACATCAGGGTTGCCATAGGAAATGCTATTGCCACCAACAGAGAAAAAGCACCCATGAGCCTCACAAAATTTCGTGTAGCTAATGTCCAGCTTTTACAACTGCTCTATTGGAAAGCAGTGATCACAGGCCAGAGCGTTTACTTACCACAGGCAGCCTAAAATTACAGGGCAATGTACATACCACTAAGATCTTTCTTCAAATGAGTATCATAATCCTAAATAATGCTACCCTTACACAAATTTCTCCTCGCAGAACTCCCAAACACGTAACATAACAGATTTTTCCACCAGCGGTTTGTATAGTGCTCCTGTGATAATATGATTAGAGCTTACCTCCCAGCAAGCAATCCCAGTCAAAAAAATCTCATGGAGACCTTCAGTAAGTATGGGATAAAGCACACTGAGGGAAGGAAATGCCTTAAATAGATAATGTTTTATTTCCTATTTCTCCCTGGCACTATAAGATGCACAGTTCTAGATATTTTTTTTCCTTGCTGAGGCCCTGCAAAATGCAAAGGAAATCATTGTTCTGATGCCTCTGCAAAACAGAATCACACCAAAGCCTCACTCAGCCTTTCTTTGCCTACTTAAGTGCTGAAGGGGTTAAACGGATGTTTCCCACTTGTCATAGGAACCAAACAAAACAGTAAGCAAAACAAGAGTAAAAGCTGAGTAATACCTTCAAACGTATAGAGCGCTTTACATGTTCCTATGGTTGGTAGTGGTTCTTCATCATCAAATTCATCATCAAAATCCGTTGCAGGTACTTTCATCTCAGTCTCCTGACTTTGCTCTTCTGTGTAACTGCCATCTGGGCTGCTCAAGAGAGGAAAATACAGAGCAACTATAGCAACCAGCCTCGGGAGCAAAGAGGATGGCTTGTTTACCAGATGCTTAAGGCAAGGTGAGCAACTCAAGCAGGAGCCACTCAGCAATTCCAAAGCGTGCTCAGGACAGGCTGCTACCACTAGCAGCTGTCACAACACAATGGGTAAGACTAATCATTTTTCTCTTCAAAAGCTGTAAGATATATCCACCTCACTTGCCTTCACAGCACTGAGCACTGGGGCTATTATAAATTTCATCATACTTAGAAAAGCAGCTGTTCGAGTTGGAATCTTCTATATGCTAAAAAGAGTGAGCAAGACTCCCTTCACCGAGTGCCTGCCTTTTGTCTGCTCATCGAATAAACTTCTGAACGCTGCAGAGCAACAGCTTCCCTGTTTAAGAAGCTCAGGAAATCAGGTTTAATGTCATTCCAAACAAGTCAGCTCTGTACAGATACTGTACCTCTCCCGGTCCTGTGCGCAGCTGTTTACTGCTGAGGTGTTCTGGGCTTCATACAGCCCGCTCTGCCGTCGGGCTTGTTCAGTCCGCATGGGCAGCCTGCCCTCCACCTCGGCCAGCCAGCCCTGCGAAGGAAAAGCAGCGGTCTCACACATCCCCGGTGCTTAGACTTGCAGGGGGACATATGTTGTTTTTACTTTGCTTTGTTATGTTTGACATTCAGACTACGGAACTAAAACCAGATTGTAAATATTTAAAAGTTTTCTTTTGAGTTGCAGTTGTTGGGTATAAATAGATTCTGTATGTTCAACATTTATTAAAACTCATGGTCTTGCCACAAAACACGCTTACTGAAAACTTGATTCTTTTGTGACGCTGGGTGCTGAAAACATCGAGTTAAGAGGAGCAGTTAATAGCTGTTTGGACATGCTGCTGCTCTCGTCACAATAAAGTACGAAGATATGTGGCAGTTTAAGTAGTCTCAATAACATCAGACACGCAGCAGTCTTAGTGACTGCTGAATGCAAGAGGAGTAATCTGGGGAGAAAAAAAGAGCCAGTGATTTTCAAATGGCTAAGCAAGCAATGGATAGTAAAGCCAACGACTGCAAGAAACATCTAAAATTAACGAGCTTTATATCTTTTTATGTTCATAGCCTAACTTAGAGAGTGAAACCTTTCCTCAGTCCCATAATCCTTCCGGTGTAATTATAATGGGATACACTTATAATTGCTTCTTATATTCTAAATATTTCTCATACTCTTGAGATTTTGCATCTCTAAGAAGCCTTCTGTTAATGGCAGACTGTTCCTTAAAATGTATTTCTTCTGATGGCTTCTGTCTTGCTGTTAAGACTTTAAACAGTGCTTCACATTTACGTTCCTCTGATTTTCCACAGACATCTGTAACATGATGCTTCAGATTATTTAATTAAATAAGCATCCAAACCCCTCTGAGCAGTCCAGAGAGTGCTACAGTTTCTCTTATTCTCTACTTAGCATAGCTCGTTTTCTGTGGCAAATTAAAGAGCATGCAAGTTGGCTGACAATCATAAGAGATGGTACATATTTATGTTACACAAATAGGCTGAAAGATCTCAATTAACTTAAGTGCTTAAGTAGCACTTCCCCATACATAGGGAGAAAATGCTTCAATACATCTCTATCTAGAAATGCACTGAAGCACCTGCTTAGAATCGAGCATGTGCTGAGCTACTTTCCACTGAAGCAAGGCGTATTCACTTAGACCAGCATCACTAATGTACATTTACTCTTGTATGTCTTCCCATACCTCAAATTTCTGAACTTCTAATCGTAGCTTTTCAATGTTCTGTCCGAGTTCTGCTAATCTGTGGTCCACACTTGCTGGATCTCCCATCTGTGGGTTCTTGATATACACATCTTTCATTTTCGTTAAGGCATCTCTGAAAGAGAAGAAAAACAATGCATATAAATGCTAGTGCACCTGGGGGCAAATCTCTTTCTCTAAATGAGGGAAAGCAAAAGGATAATAGACTGCCTTTTCTTTACTCTGTGGTTCAAGTCTCATCTGTTAAAATGGTAATGGGGAACACCCAGACAGGGACTTTTGTCTTGTATAGAACCAACCATCGAAAAGTGACAGCAAAATCACTCACCAAAAGAATTCACATTGTCAGAGGTGGAAGGAAAAAAAAAAAAAGCGTCTGTGACACCTTTACCTACAAGGTAATGAGAGGCACTGTCCACAAGCCTAACTCTTCAGTTCTTACATTAGAAGGAGCTTCTTCCTCTACAACCAGCACAGGGTTTTTTTACATGAGCAAGGCTGGCAGCTGGAACATCACCAGAGAACCGTTTGACCACACAGATGTACTGCACTGCTACAAGCACACACTGCATTGAGACCAAATGACTCGAGCTCCATGTGGCCCACATGAAGAACCTCAGCAGAGATGTGACTGGACGCTTGGATAATTGCCTTTTGCAAGGCAAAAGAATGAATTTGGTATTGACTTTTAGCCTGACACACTGTTTTACTTAGTACTATGACTTCCACTTGTCAGCCCAAAGGGTGGGGTGGCAATCTCGACGGGGTACGACAAACAATTGCATCATTCTCCTCCATCACAGGCTGAAATCCAATTGAGAAGCTAGGACGAAGAGCTGGAGATGGATGTATTAATAACAAAAACGGAGTGATAACCAGGAATTCCTACCTTGCTTGTTGGATTTTGTCCTTTGCAATGCAAATCATTTGTAAGATATTTATTTCACACTGCTTAAAATGAAGCGAAATCCAGATGGTTTGCATGTGTCACAGCATAGCAACAGATGGACCTTAGGCCACATAATGCGACCCTGCATCCTGTTAAGTTATACATTATTTTTACTAGACTGTTTCTGGGGGCTGTGTTTCATATCAAGCCAGATGCCAAATGCCTTGGGTTTCAGAGTTGTTAATTTTAGGGCCTACTATGATGAATTTACCAACATGAATGTAGTACATGCATGAGATCCCTTAGGGAAGCCTGCGGAGCTTTCACTGACAGCAATGTGCTGCCTTTGACGTGAGGCAAGCTGAAGCTGAACTTAAGGAAAAAAGTTATCTGCATGATGAACGTTTCAGAGCTGAGAGATGGCTGACTTACGAGCCAATTTCCTGTATTACTGGCACAGCTATTCAGCTTTTCTCTAGGCATTACTTGGGGGGAGAAAGGTTAATGTCAGTCCCACGACTCAAGTTAACACTCTTTATATTTTAGAGTTTCCCACCGAACTCTTGACAATTGCAATCCTGTGCCTGCTTTTGCTTTGTGTGTAGAGAAAATGAGAAAAAGAGTGGGTGGCAAGGAAGCGGGACTGCTCTGTGGTTGAAGCCCTAAGGGACAATATTGCAAACCTATGAGTCATGATGATTTTAATTTTTTAACTCTTGCTTAACTGCTGGTGCTACTTCCTCAATTGTTTACTATCTTCATTTTAAAATCGCTTCATTCTGCTCTGATTTCATATCAGGTTTTAATATTGGGTTACCTCAGAATCAATACAGAGCAGAAAGGAAAGTACATACAGAAACAAATGTTAAGTTATCACAGAGGGAAAAATGCTATGGAAGTAATATAACCATGTGCAGTCTTCCTTTCTCTTTCATGATATAAAATGTAAAAGAAAGAGTCTGGGTTACCAAACCAACATAAATAGGATCTTCAAAGCAAAATAGCAGAAAATGTAGGCATATCTTCGCAAATGCGAAGCAGTATTTTGGGATGGACTAATACCAGTGAGGCTGAGTCTTAAAATCATTCAGAGAAGAAAAAATTTGTCTCCTACAAACAGAGCATGCTGAATCTTTAATGCAACTGCAGGAGCCAGAATACCAGCAATCACTGGAAGCAACAAATACAAGCTGCCAGAATCAATAAAAAGTGTGTAACTAAAATGGTCTTGTTCTCAACCACAATGATAAACAAAGCCTTGTAGAGAAAACATCCACAAAAGCACAGGACTCATCTTTTCTGCTTCCAGGAAATGTATGCTACAGACAGAGTAGCAGACCAATCAATCTGCACTTCTGACGATGTTATCACGCTCATAAAAGCCTCTTTTGTTGGGATCTACCCATGCCCACCTTTGCCCATCATGTGTTTATAGCTGACCTGCTAAGTGCTGAGAGGTCTGATTGTGCTCCTGATTGAGAATGTACTTACACCCTGTACTTACCTAAAATAAACAAACAAACAAAACAGAAACCACACAGCCATCACCCACCCCCAGTACCAGATCACATCAGCCAAAAACTGTCTACAAAATTGTGTATCTAACACTGATCTTTGTCTAGGTCGTGACTAAACTGCTACTACTCTGCTGCAAAGAGCCAAGACAGAATCTCCACAAAGAAGGAAAAATTGTTTGCAGTTATCGCATATCTAATTCCCATTTTTCTCAATATGTAACCTCCGTGCCTTTTCTTGGAATAGCACCTTAGAAAACCCTAGAACCTTGCTCTTACTTTTCAGTTGTTTCAGGTCTGCTGTATAAGACCACCTATTTCATTTTTCATTGGGGGGCGTTGGCTTACCTTTGATCCATTTCCTTCTGAATGTCTTTGTTTAGTTCATCGACTTTCTGCTGAAGCTTCTTTCTTCTTTGCTCAGGTGGGAGATTGCTGAAGTCTTCTGGCCCAGCTCCCTGCAGAGTGGAATGGGGGAAAAAAGAAAAAATCAGGATCTAAAAGAATCATTTCAGGATTGCATTTTGACAGTATCTCACAAAAATCTGTGAAAAAAACACAATGAATGGTCTGAAGCATTGTAATTGCTTGTACTAGAACTTATCAGTCCCTAAATGGCTAGGAATCTGAGTGCCTAACTACTAATCCCTGGACCTCGTCCCACTTTCCTACCAAATGGCTATTGGTGATCAGCAACTAAAGAATGCCAGAATTCAATGGCAAAGCTGAAAACCCATTTTTATCCACATTTAATAGCAGATTTTAACAGAGTTCCAGTCTAATGGAAAGTTTGCTATCCCTGTCTTTCCCTACTCTTCTACAGACAGCAACCCTTTCAAGCAGTCGCTAGCTTCTACTCCTGTGTCACAGTCATGCTTCTTGTGCCCACTACTAATTGCTGGCTTGCTCTACGAAGTCTGAGGGTTGGTCCAATGTGCTTAACTTATGTCAGGACTCTCCTGAACACAGGAAGGCAACAGAAGCACTTAATCTGGGGTTATACAATTTAAGAGCACGTTGCACACTGTCTGGAATCCACGTTTCATGTCCAAGCCTCAGTATTTCCTTTCTTACTTCTATTGGCATAGCAATCAGGAATTTTATCAAAGCCACTTCAAATAGATTGAAGTCATAACTCAAGGAAAAAAATGGAAGACCACAGTGGTTCCCTTTGTGTGATTCTACTTTAAACCCCCCTTTTCTGCCCTCAGACTGCTATGGCTATTCTTGATTGTCCCAATGTGATATTGCAGGTAGACTTTCCATAAAATGTGCCCTCAGTATTTTCAAAGTACCAACAGTTTTTGGCTTTTAAGAAGGCAAGGAGGAAAGTTTGGGTGAGCTACAACAAACACATTTCAATGATAATTAGCTGCATTGTCAAAGAATGAGTTACTTTCATGTAATCTACAATTTGTAAAGGTTTTTCTTGTCTTGGTTTCTGCACATTCCACATGCCATTTCTAAGAGGGAATACTGGCATGTGCGAGACAGAAGGGGAAAAACCACAAAGCTGAGTAATGCAATTCAATAGCTCAGGAGCTTACTGAAAGCTGGTGAGCGAAGTTACAACATTAGTTTTACTCAAATGCCAAATGTTTCTCTGAGAGGAAAGTGATTTAGTGGACACTTGGCCACAAAAGCTGCCCATTAGACCCCTTTGGCTCTGCACTGAGTGTGCCCTCTGAGACAGGGCACTCTCTTCTGCGTTCACAGGACATGCCATCGATAAAGAAAGCATGCAGGTGTCAGAGGGATGGAGCACTACAGAGAGCTAATCTCCTCCTCTTCTGCTCTAGTAATTGCAAGAAAGCAGAGCAGAGCCTAATGAAATGTTCAGTACAAGACAGCACATGCAGCTAAATCAAAGCCTGATCTTCTGTGTAACAAACTCCTAAAATTCCATTTTATGATACAATGGGAAAGCAAATTTAAAATAAATGAGGGAAACAACTAAATAAGCCAGACTCATTCTAAAACTTGTGTCATTTGCAGTCCTTGCAGTTCCGAATTACTGCTCGCATTACTGGCTGCTCATGGTACAGGAAAGCTGTACTTTAATTAGTTCTTTAATGTTGATAGCATTTTGCTTCATAGTAACCCCCCCCGTCACGTTAACTGTAAAATATATTAAAACAGTTTATCTGCACACTAAAGCCATGCATATGTTTTTAAGGCAAAGCATCTGGATATAGCTTCATAAATGAGTAGTTAAAAGAAATGTTTTTAAGGTGTTCTACTCAATTCTATCCAGAAGACACCGAGATGCTTGAAAATATCCCCCGTTATACTAGATTTAGTCAAACCAATTTGGAAAAGCTTTTTTTATTTTTGATTCTTTGCTTCAACCTTACTCGAAAGCTCCAGGCTGGGCTAAATTCCGTATCTGTGCTGACAATGCTTCAGACCAAAGCACTAGTGTCACGTGGAAACGCATGCCTGAGAGCAGGTGAACTCACTGAGACTTGATTCCGTGCTTGGTAACTTCCCACCAGAACAGAAGCTACAGATCCTCTTCTAGCAGAAAAGAGTCAAGAAGCAATTTTTGCACATGCCGGGCACATTTCATGCTCTCAAGCAAAAGACGCCTGGGCTATCTCTTTAGTAGTAAGCACTGCCTGTGTTTTCTAGAAACGCACATCTTTTTGGTTTGTGTAGTTCTTGGGGAAAGGCCAGGTCAGGCATTTGTTTGGGGAGGATGTGTTCCTACTCACTAAGGCTTGGCTCAGCTACACATCACACTGACTTTGTGGCCAGGAAAACAACAAATGGAAATTCTTGGTATAAACTCTTTGGGCTAATAGGCCAGCGGATGGCAACAGCCAAAAGAAGGTGGTTTGCAAGTAAGCTAGGGATCTCCATCATCCCTCAGGCCTACCACAGGTCTTCAGGGAAGCAATACTGCAGTGAAGCCAAAGCGAGTCGCTGTGGTGCACAGTGCAGCAGCAGGGCTTGAAACCTCTGGAGACATACCAGAGCTACAGCAGGCAGCTCTCAGCGCACAGCCCTTTCCTCAGAATAAGCTGCTACGAACAGAACAGGTCCAAAATGATGCATCCATGAACAAGGTGTATGCAGGGAGGAGAGGAGGAAGAGGCAGAGTGCACCTAAAGGCACTGACTGGTGAGGAACAAGAAAACTTTGAAGCTAATGCAGTTCAGGAGCTACTGGGGATCCTCGGAAGCTCCCTGAAATTGCAACCAGTCATTTGTGGCTCCGGCATGCTTGCACCAAGTGGGTCAGCAAACCAGTCGCATTCCCCTTGTGACTGGGATCATCAAAGGCAAAGGAATCTCCACAAGCTATCAGGAACATCAAGGCGTGGAATATCTCAAGCAGTACAGTACCTTGAATGTAAAGCTGAGCACCCAATTTGCTTTCCCCATGAGGTTCACCCGTTCCCTTTCCAACCCAGTAACATTAGCTTACCGTAGTTCAAGCAACCTTCGCAGCTGCATCCGAGATAGAATTTAGGATTTGTACACATAATTTGCAAGTTCAAATCAGACTGAGTTAACCTTGTTGGTTAAGGTTTACAGAACTGTAATTAATATCATTATTAGTTATTCGGAAGGACTACATAGGGCTGTAAAATGTAGGCGGTGATGCAGATTTCCAGTAATACCTGGACACGGAAAGTAAACTTTGCAGCTATGTTACAGTTAAACAAAATGCATGCATTTCTCTCTGAAAAGGGTCCAAATATAGACACCTTTATTTCTTTTAATGTTTTAATTTATACTTATACAGTAGCAGAATTACTTGATACTGTTTTTCTACATTTTCGTAGCCCTAGATTACAAAAATAAAAGCTAAACTAGATATTAGAGTTAATTTTTTTTTAGCAACTTATTAGAAAGACTGAGTTCCGATCACCTCTATTAGACTCCAGACCTGTGTATTCAGAGTTATCTGATAAACATCAAAAAAAAAAAGCAAACACAAAGAAGAAACAAATTTAACAATTTCAGTGTCATGTCACATGTGGCACAGTGCACATTAACACACACAGAAAATTGTGATTAAAACACAGGACAGGCATGCTGTAAATGTGCTTACCAGCTTGAGAGAAAGCTTCATGTAAAAATTGGAGAGATACAGGGTGGGGGGAAAAAGAGAAAAAACAACAGTGCATCAGTAGAAGAGGAACTTTTCCAGGCTGACGTTACAATACAATGACACATACTCCCCTTGCTGTTGGAACGCAAAATGGGTAACGCTAACAGATCTGTGCAAAAGTTCACAAGAGGGCCCAGCATTACCAGCCAGCTGCCATTTCCCCGCCAGGAGCAGGGATGGAAGTGTTTGTTGTACCTCTGCGTGTGTGCTTCAGTACTGCAGGTGAAAATCTGCCCTGGCCTGGCTCATTTACAGCAGCTACCACAGCGATTCTCTCATTAATGCAACAACTTTGAAGTGGAAAAAGCCCTCTGAGCTTGCAAATGTATGCAAGTCGCTTTAGATCAAAAATGTTGAAACGCAGTCACAAGCATCAGCTGCTTTATGCAAGAGAAGGGGATGATGACGCCTGGCCAAAATGCCATGAAGAGGCACGGTGCTATTGCTCAGCCTCCTGCTGCACGGTGCCATCTCCAGGCACTGCCAGGAGCCAGAGCCTCGCTCGCAGGCCCGTGGCCAAATATCCCTATTTACTGGGGACAGCGCCATCCAGGCAGTCTCTTAAGCCATTTCATGTTCTTGAACAATTCAAACACAGACACTCATCATCTCAAATTTATTTTGGCCACACGGTCAGACAAGGTCAGGACCAAGAACAAGGAAAAAAAAGAATCCCTTCTCTTTATACCAAATCGATTCAATGACAGCCCAGTCCGACATTATTCAAGCCCCTTAAATGATTTACATGATCTAATTTTTCAAAGGTTAACACGTTTCCTGGTACAGAGCCAAAACGTTATCTTTTACTTACTCTGGGAAAGAAAAGAGACTGCAAAAAGTGAAGTGTACATGCTTAAAAAGCCTTCACAGCAGCACAGCTCGCCTCTGTCCTACATCACTTACACGTCCAGCTCTCAACAGTGCTGCAGGGCCTCAAACTGACAGGTGGACAAATGTGCTTGGGCAGGCGACCACCAAAATTACCAAAGCCCTCTTCCAGTGTTGCAAGATGTTATGACAGCTGCTATTCGTGACGTTTTCCAAGAGATAGGGAGCCTCAGTGTCACAGCGCCTTTCTGCTCCATGCCAAGGAGCACAAGCTGACTGCTATTCAAGATACAAACCCAGATTTTAAAGGGAAAATCAAACCTGCATCCAGCCTCCTCTTCCAGTAACCTGCACTGTGACTGCGCTGCCAGATCTCTGGGGACAGTCGTGAAATGCTCAATCCATGCAACAAACTGAAGTGCATAAATGTGTGTGCTGTATGTTAAAGACAGCTGAAAAGTGAAAACAGGGAAACGCCTCTTGCTCTAGGTGATGAGCATATCGTCAGACTTCTGCATGTTCTTTTCAAGAGTTCTCTGTAATTATTACCACTGAGAGCTCCCAGGTATGGTGCTCTCAGAATCAGATGCTCCATTTTTTATTTTGTATTTTTTTAGCAGATTTAAGATAAAGGTAGCTCTACATCTGTGGTGTTTTTGACAGCATGCCTAGCAAATACAGGATTTTCAAATAGAATAATTATCACTAGTTAGAATTTATACAGTGATATATACCAACCATTCAAAGAAAATATACGGTCTTAAAATAAATAGTGAAATCTTCCCTTTGAACTGACAATGCAGCAGTTAAACTTCCCTCTGAAGTTCATTCTTCTAGTACGTAAACACTTGACACTCACAGTGCAGTGAAGAAATTTACTCTCTTAGCTAAGAGGCCACTGAAAAACCAAACACAACTAATCCGTTTGAGAGAATAAATCACAGAAGAAGAGAAAATGAGCTACAACGTGTTGCTGAAGAAATTCAGCGGAGGCAGCTTTGGTTTGCGTAATTGCTTTAGCGTTCCTGTGAACTTTAGCATAGACGTGATCAGCACAAACTGAGATCCTCGTACATAGAGATACAGACAAGACTTATGGTGCGGAAGAAATATTTACCTATGAAGCGCTCTATCAAAGGCACAAATGTAGGCTACATGCGCTAGTTTCTACACACTACTCACTCTAAAGGCACTACGCTACTGCGAGGAACCATCTGCATCAAGACTAGTCTTTCGCTGTGCATTCAGCAAATTTGAAAGTGATTACAGACACTGTATGCCAAATTCGTACACTGTTAAGTATGACAAAAATAGAGAACTTATTAAAAGCATTTCCAAAAAGACCACATCGGGGCTTGTTACAACCAGTACAAATAACAAAGCAGCTCATGGACTGAAAACAGTGAAATGCTGAAATAAGTCATAGTCTGTTTTCCATTTTTGAAATGCATTGGTGATTTTACATGACAGCGATTCAATTGCTATAAGCAAATATAAGCAGACAAAATAAATCTGCATTAAACATTCACTAAGTAATTCTTTTGCCCACTCAGTTGGGTTTTCAGAGCTAGAAACTCGCTTACAGCTCCTGGAAGAACCGGAGCATTTTTCCCTCCAAACGATCAAATAAATTGCATTGCTAGAAAATACACAAATCTGTTTCAAGTTGTCAATTTAAACCACGTCTAGCTTAGTCTTGCAGGGAAAAGATGAAGAGCCTAAGAGCCACAAGCTTCAATAACACATGAGAGCATGAAAGCCAGCAAGTCCATGTGTTATTGGACAGTCACAGACACTAACCTCACTTACAAAAAACAGGGTTGAAATAAAGCACTGCACTTCCTAGAGGAAATTTTCTTTTTTTAGTGCTCCTGTAGCAATCTGCCCTATACAATGCTTTATCTGGGTATCAGATTTAGAGGTCACAAGTACCGATTCCATGAACTATCATCATTAGAGAGAGCTCGGGGAAGCTTCAGAAAGCTTTTCAGAGCACTCTACCAAGGTAAAGAACGTGTCACCGCACTGCTGTGAATCAGGGGTTGGCTCCTGCTGCTCCAGACTGCACTCATAAAATAATTCAGAATAAACGCATGGAACCCACCTGTAGTTCTTTTTACCCAGAACAACTGAGTTGTAAAAGCAGGTTGGGTAAGCCTACAAGCTTAACCAATTTATTTTTTTTTAGTTATTTCTTTTACAGCCACGCACACTTAAAGCTGTTCCCACTGTAGTCTGAATTTCACAGGTCCGGCTGCTTTAATTCTGCCAATTTCAGCATTTCCAGGACTAGCAGACAAATCTTCCTGCACACAACACAGTAAGCTGCAACTTGCCTCTCACCAAGATTGCAGTTTGCCATTTATCTTTGACAAAGCACATTTCCAAAGCACACTCTAGCGGCGTTGTAAGTGGGGTTAGCGACTGTGCAGCGACGGTATGGGCTGATCACACCATACGCGGACTTACAACATATTCCCTAGCCTCAATGGCACACGTGGGTGTCCCTAAAGTCCTCTTCATGAGTTCTTTGTGAATATACAAAGACTGTGTCTGCTGGTGAGTCAGCAAAAGAAAACACATCCGTTACGGTGGAGACTAGCACAGCACCTGCGTTTACTGCTTCTACAGCAAAAGACAGCTTGGCGCTTAACG
This sequence comes from Anas acuta, assembly GCF_963932015.1. Taxonomy (NCBI): domain Eukaryota; kingdom Metazoa; phylum Chordata; class Aves; order Anseriformes; family Anatidae; genus Anas; species Anas acuta. Next base: position 8,013,559 of record NC_088998.1, on the reverse strand, counting down.
AACCTTTAAGTGCAAAGTGGAAGCTTGTTAGATACCAGGTGAGTATTAGTAGGGTTTAGCACTCTCATAATATTTACATCTCGTATTTTTAAAGGCTAGCTTAAAGACGTCAGGTCAGAAAACATCTCTGCTGGAATAAACCACGGCTTTACCGACCCCACCCACCCAACACCCGGCTCTCGGCAGACACACACACACACACACTTGCATACAATAACGAGTATTCCTACAGGCGGGGAGCACAGCAGGTGAAAAGGGGTGGTTTGGGTTTATTTGCTATTTCTGCTCGCTCACAGAACAAACCAAGTAACAGTCACTCAGGCAGCCCAACCACCAAGCACTGGGGGAAGAGGGCGCAGGGCATCACACAGGCAGGACAAGGTGGTAAGGGGAAACGGTAACTGGTGCAATGGAAATCAAATGCCATCGTAATGAAGTCAACAACTTCCACTAAGAAGGAAACCACAAAAAACCCTCCACTGTGCCTTACGGGGCTGCCGGGAGGCTGGGGCTTGGGTAGCGACAGCGGGATCTGCATCCCAACTCCCAGCCCAGTCTCCGAGCGAAGAGAGGAAAAGCAAACCAGCACAGTGGCACGCGGCAGCTCGAAGGTGTAAGTTCTACCCCTGGATTTTGTTAGTTCAGAAGTATTGCTCTTTAAATAAAGGTGCTGATGTTACTGCCGGTATAGCAATAAAAGAAAAGAACACAAAATTAACATCAACTAGCAGAGTACCGAGTTTTCTTTGTCCTCAAAATGGAATTAGAAAAAGCAGAGCAAGCATAAATGAAATTATGACTTATGTAAGTGGTTCCTCATTTTTGTACTCTTCTGGCTTTAACTTCCCTAAAGAAACAGAGTTGATTTTGAGCACTATACTTTTTTTTTTTTTTTTTTTTACCATCTTTTTAAAGTGTTATTAAAAACAGCACTGAAAAACTCTGCTTAGAAGACTTTTTTCCCCCTCCTCTTCTAGTTCTGATCCATAGCAAATGCTGTAACAATTTTACATTATCCACTACAGTGGGCATTTCTGCTGTTGGGGTTGGAAGAAACTTTAAAGAAAATAGGAAAACATGATTAGAAAACCACAGACGCTGACAAGAGTCAGCACCTTTTTTTTTTGGTCCCTTTTTTTTTTTTTAAACAAAGAGACTAGGGTTTTGTATTGACAGTGACCACTGATACTGGTAGAGGTACCTCTACATTAACCTTGCATCTGTTCTAAATTGCCCAGGCATCTGTTTCCTTCCATGAAAACAAGATTCACTGGATTTTTAGTTTGGAAGCAAAATTAAAACCAGACAGGGCACAGGACATATCATTACTAATTACATAATTCATTTTAACAGTCACCAGTGATTTTTCTGCTTTAGTTTTGTAATTTCTCTTTCCAAATGCAACATAAGATGCTAACCCAGAACTTCTAAAGGAAATTAATAAAACATGCTGCCTCTCCAGACACATTCAGATCTTAAAGACTTCATGGAGGAATTGTACGGGAATCCATTCCGTCCCATTTCAAGGATCAATTACAACTCGCAGTTCTGCTGCTTGCATTTATCCTGCTAAGCTTTTGTTATCTACTAGGCCTGCTCACAATAAGTAGTTCCTTTCCATGCACTTCTTCCTTAAACTAGTGCAAAAAAGGAGTTTCCTCTGAAATAAACAAATTGTTACACTGCCTTTTGTAGGAGTTAACAGCTCAGTTTATCCACAAAGCCAGGAAGGACCTGACATGGTCCCAGGACACGTACCTAGGGACATGGTTTAGTGGGTAATCCTGGTGGTAGGGGGTGGCTGGACCAGATGATCCTGGAGGGCTTTTCCAGCCTTAATGATGCTATGATTCCACGACCTGCTTCTTGACAATTTGCTTGAGTAATCTACGATAATTTTAATTACCTAAATGCTGAAAATCTCCTGTGGCCTTTACTGCAAGGTGTCTGGCTAGAGTGGAATTTTGCCTCTGAACACAACCAGCAGTGCAGAGACAATTTTCAAAGCAAATGAAATTCTTCGGTGTCCAAAGCCAAGCACCCATAACGTTGTACTGTCCTCTCAGTTCCCTGTGTGACCTTTCCAAAAGTTGCTTCACTCCCATGTATCTGTACGGGTGAAACATTGTGCAGAGAGCTTCTCCCCACCTCCTCATCTGATTTCTCTGCTAAGATCACAATCCAGTATTTGCAACGTTACTGCTCGTGAGCAAAATTCAGATGCTCTTGGATTTGGCAATAGGACAAGAAGATGGAGAGGAACTGAGGAAAGGATATCTTACAAAATTTAACAGTGTAAAAGCAGAATTAACAGTATTATCTAGCTATGCTGAATATAAGCAGGCCACATCAGAGCTCTCAGATGAAACAAATGCCAACTTATTTTTTCATCTCATAAACAAACAGGATTGGGGGGAGAGGATTGTCTTTTTTTTGCCTGGTTAGAATTTTATTTCTGAAGATCACGAAGCACTTTCTTGACCTTTTAGTCTGAAAGCCCAAATCACCAAGGACCTTTGATACGTGAACTTTACAAATTCTCCAGTCAGACAGAGCAAGCTGCCAGGTCTCAGCAGCCCCTCCTGCTCCGTGTTTCTAGATGCACTCAGTGGCCTGAATTTGCCCCTCTAGAAAAAGCTACAAAGATCTGAATGCTGGCCACCAACTTTGTTGGGTGAGTCAGGCAGGAAAACCATTTAGATACAAACATCCTGGTAGCAAACAGGGGAAGGAAACAAAACCGGAGACCTTCGCAAAAGGTTCAAATCAAGATTTAGCAAGAGCCGCCTTTTTCACGTTTTTAATGAACATGTCAGCAGAAATTAGAGGGACTCCAGAGAAAGCTAGAGGAAAATATTCTCATCATTTCACTTTTCACACAAACCAGTGTAAAACAAAGCATGCTTAAGACCT